>NC_059155.1:21921149-22230685 GCF_020740605.2 Lemur catta
TTAAAATATGACTATTTGTCAAGGGAGGTGTTACCTTAGAAATTAATGATACAGGAGGTGAATTGGTAATAATACACTCATCTTTTTCTAAACCAGAAGACTTCAATTAGGCTTGGGCATGATTAGTAAATGCTCTTTCTCCTCTGAGTAGACCCTTTAATTTGCAGCCATCATCACACATTTCCTAAGAGCTGGTGATCTTTTGATTTCAGGCAGTATTCTCATTCATAATTGTTGTTAACTTAATAGAGCTGGATCTATTTCTCTTTCTCTGGATTTCTCCTACCAGAACATGCTTTCTTAGGTATATAGCTAACAGGTGGATAAATCAAAGAGGTAGAAGAATTATCTTTGATTGAAAGAGGTGGAAGTGCTATAAATACCTGTCTAGACACCTCCTTTTAAACTTCCATATCTGCATCATTAATAAACTCATTAATGAGGGCCCTTTTCACATAGCTATTATCAACTCTAATCATTTGTATGTTTGAATCAAGCTCTCCTGCTTTCATTAGTGTCATTAATGCCTGTCAGCAAATGATAATCTGGGAGAATCTCACAAATTTATATGCATTCCCAGAGTGGAGATCCAACTGCAGTCAGTATTCCTGCATGACAGCAGCTGTAACAAATAGCCATCCTTCCCAGGGGAAGTGTAAACAGGTCACTAATTAATGCATTTACCATTAGCCTCTGTTTAGTCTTCAGTCCTAACATATTCATTCATTATGTTGGGACACTAAGTACAATGTTGTTATGGAAATGAGGTATTTGTACAGTCTCCTTAGATCCACATGATAGATTGAGTTATCTACCTATTTTTCTCTCAGCATTTTCCCACATATTAGAGAGTATACAAATGACCTTGGATAAGGTCCTATTTTATTACCAGCCTTCTGGTGTAAATTGCATAATGGGTTGGCAGTTTATGTTAAATACATGCAATGAAAATCAGTCCTTGATGAGTGGATAAAATTGGGGAGGATTAAGAGGGAAAGGGAAGAAAATAAACTCTAAATTTTAGGAAATGTGATATAATTTCAGGGAATTAAAATCAAAATTAGAAGTGGAGTGACACAATGAGAAGTTCATTGCTGCCAAAAGACTGAAAAAGAGACTTTGATATTCCCTCAAATCAGCTGCCCCATCCAGTAGAAGGGTAAAGAAAACTGAAATAGTTATCTACTGACGACTTATAGGCAAAGACTTGGTGCCATTTTTCCAGTTCTAGGCAACTTTATTCTTGTTACGTCAGGGACAAAATGGTGCCAAATCCTAATTACCAAGGTGCTTTAGAGAAAATCACTTCATTCTTTTTATTATTATTATTATTTCAGCATATTGTGGGGGTACAAAAGTTTAGGTTACGTATATTGCCCTTGCCCCCCCCAGTCAGAGCTTCAAACGTGTCCATCCCCTAGACAGTGCGCATCGCACTCATTATGTATGTATACACCCATCCCCTCCTCCCCACATCTGCCTGACACCCAATCAATGTTATTCCTAAATGTGCTCTTAAGTGATGATCAGTGAAAACATTCTTTGGGTCTTGGTTTATCTATCTGTAGAAAAAAGTTAGTGGCACATGTTTTTTCTTTATTACCCTGACAAGAAATATTTTGCATATGAAAGAGCTCATATGAATTAAGAAACTTGGGAAGGAAGAGTCTGAAACAAGGATGGTAAATGGCACCTCATGTGGCACCTCTGATTGATTGGTATTAGCTGTCTGAGGCCTGTTGTTAAAGAACATGAGATCGTGTCTAAGCTCATTTGAAAAGAGTAACTACTATGGGTACAGGGTTGGAAGTGGTTGAGCACAGCCCTGTACCAACAGTAGGACAGATAAATTATTGCAGGTGAGCAAGGGATGAGTAAGCTTCAGAAGCGTCTTTGCCTGAGCCAAAAGGGAAAGGGTTGATCCCCTTCATCCTCTCCTATACAAATTGCAGTTCAGTTAAGTAACCACACAGTGTTTTGCCCTTGGTGTCAGTTATTGGGAACACTCTACACAGGCCTGTTAGACTGGTGATTTTGGCATGACAGTGGAAAAAGATTGGTGAAGATGGCTGACTCTGATAACTAGATGGCCATTAAAATGAATTGCAGGTGGGAGATGGTAGACACAGGGTCTAGTCTACAGAGAACCAGTCAGAGTACCCTTTCCACTTTGGTTTAGGGTAAGACAGGACAGCAAAGGCTTAAGGATTTGCTGATCCTATAGTGGCCCTATGAGAGAGAGAGAGAGAGAGAGAGAGAGAGAGAGAGAGGAGAGGAGAGAGAGGAGAGAGAGAGGAGAAATTTAAGGCACCAGGCAGTGCTTTAGAATGGAGAACTCCAAGAGAGTTTGCAGGTAAATAACTACCTCTTTGAGCCCAGAGCATAAAGGCAGAATGCATGATGCCTACAAGACCCAAGGATTAGATCATACAGGGAAGCACATTTCCAGCACAGCGAGGAAAGGATTTAAAAACAAAAAACTTTTATTGAAGTATAATATACATTCATACAGAGGAGTGCACATAAGTATATAGCTTGATAAAATCTCACAAATTGAAAGCCAGCAGTAAAGGTTATTGTTTTGGATTCATAACCAGAGTACAAACTATTTGGGGCCATGTGAGTCAGCTGACTTAATTCATCCTGGTATGTGCCCCATTGTGGAGCACTATGCCTGTCCTTTGGGTGTCAGAGTGCTATACAATTGAAACTAAAATCGAATTTGGTTTCAGGAGAGCAGGGTTCAAATTCTGGAACCACTACTATGTTGCTGTGTCACCTTGGGCAAGTCTTTCCATTTCTCAGTTTTAATTTCCTTATTTATAAAATGTGGTCAATGATAATTTATGTGTTGTCTATGTCAGAGGGTCAAATGTACTCACAGTTGTGTGACAGCATCTTTGAAAATTTTAAAGTGCCGTTTCCCCAGTGCCTAACAGTACTTGCCACATGGTAAGTTTCTGTGAGTGAGCAGCACACATTAAGTCTCAAAAATGTTTGTCAAACAGTATGAAAGGTAGTTTGGCCTAATGCACACCTATGGCTTCATTTAGGACAATTTCCCTAATGAACATTAAAGACAATTCAATCACCCTGAGTCTTCCAGCTTTAGATTCCTCTTTGCTTAAATGGGAATAAGAATAAAAATGAAACAAGGCAGGATCATAGAATCTCATGGTGTCAATGACAGGACTATAGTCTGAGGTGGTTGGCCATGTTTTTCTTTTTACCTATAGTATTCCCCTGCAGCCCCTGACACTCATCTGTGATACATAAGTGTTTAGGTAGTTGCTAGGCTTATCTGTCTCCATGGAGATGAGGGTAGATTGGTGAATGTGCTATTTATTGCAAGTGACTAACTGCAGCAGTTTATCCAAAGTTTTCTTTTCTTTTTACAGTTCAGAAGTCTTGAAAAAGTCTACTGTACTGCATGACTTGTATGGAATTCACTTTGTAGAATATCTTCTTTCTTGAATTTAGTTTACTTTGCCATGGGAAGAGTGCAATTTGCTTATAGGAATTATTGCTTCTTCCCTGAAAATAGTCTCTTGATAAAATGAAAAGTTCACATAAAGGAGGGTTCCAAGATTCACTGCCCAACCCCTCCAAGCTCCTCCAAGAATATGTTCAATGGAACAAAGGCAAATCAGAAATGTGCTTGACTAAGAGTTGCCCCAATCCCTAGTACGCGAGACACTCCAGAGCCTGAAAAGTCTTTCCTTCATTGAAGTAACGCAATGGACCGAAGCCATAGTCCCCCATGGGTTCTCCATCTAGCTGAGCTTATTCTGGCCAGGAAAAAGTGGCCTACTTATGATGGTGGTTGACAGAACTAAAGCAAGAGAGAGAATGTAGGACAATTTCTCTCCATAAAAAATCCCTCTGAAAGTGGAAAACTGACAGCAGGTGATGCCATCAAAACAGGCTTTTGCTTAAAAAGCTAGCCCTTCATCCCCTGGCTCAATATCTTCTCTTTCCCTTTCTCTCTTGCTTCCCTTGATATTTTCACTAGAAGCAGAACAACTTATGGCTCTGTAGGATCCCAATTACCCTTGCTTCTAGCTTGAATATAGGCAGGCTGAGTTTGGGAGAGTGAAGTTCAAGGGTCTTGGAGCTTTGATAAAAAATTTTAGTAGAGCCAAAGCTCTAATATTAATCTTAGTAATTTCAAACTTGTAATAATTCAGAAGGCTGACCTGAAAGTTACCTTTGTTCATCAAGGTCTTCAAAAAGAACTTTATTATGGAAACTGTTACATATACACAGAAATAGAATAGTATAATGAACTTCCATGTACCCATCATCTAACTTCAACATTTATTACCATTTTGCCAATATTAGCAAAGCTTTTCTTCATTTAAATTTTAATCTTGGTTTCTGATATGGTTTGGATGTTTGGCCTCTCTAAATCTCATGTTGAAATCTGATCCCCAATATTGGAGGTGGGGCCTGGTGGGAGATGTTTTGGTCATGGAGGCAGATCCCTCATCAATCTTGGGGCTTGGTGCCCTCTCCAGGGTAATAAATGAGTTCTCCCTCTCTTAGTTCACTTGAGAGCTGGTTGTTTAAAGAGTGTGCTGCTATAAACATTCGGGTACAGGTGTCTTTGTTAAAGAATGACTTTTGTTCTTCTGGGTATATGCCCAATAATGGGATTGCTGGATCAAATGGTAGGTCTACTTGAATCTGTTGAAGGTATCTCCATATTGCTTTCCATAGGGGTTGCACTAGTTTGCATTCCCACGGGGAGGAGATGGAGGTATGACTACATGATGAGTGCCAGGTGCACTGTCTGGAGAATGAGAACGGACGTGCTTGGGACTCTGACTCGGGGGGATGGGTGGGACATGGAAAATGTATATAACCTAAACTTATGTACCCCCATGATGAGCTGAAATAAAAAAAAAATAAAGAGTGTGGCATGTTACCCTTCTTTCTTGCTCCTTTTCTGCCATGTGACATGTCTGCTTCTCTTTCACCTTCTGCCTTGATTGGCAGCTCCCTGAAGCTTTCACCAGAAACAGCTGCTGGCACAGTGCTTCTTTTATAGTCTGCATAACTGTAAGACAAATAAACCTCTTTTCTTTATAAATTACCCACCTCCAGGTATTCCTTTATAGCAACGCAAAACATACTAACACAGTTTTATATAGGATTGTTTACTGCCTTAAGTCTTCAAACTATTTTAGTTTAGAAGCTTCCCTTCAATTTGTAATTGACCTATTAATTACAAATAATTCCTAATTGTTCATTAAATAGGTCTCCCAGGGCTGTTCTGGGACAACACTTACTTAAAGTATTTTAGGTCCAGTTTGAGTTGATTTTATTTGAGAGTAATAAAACTGTGTTTCTTTTAAATTATCCTATGATTTGGATTTTTCCTTGGTTCACACTGACCTCATGTTTACCATCTTCCCTAGGTAATATCAATTATCAAAGAGAGCTGATAAATTTAAGGAAGAAAGGGTTTACATCCCTGAGTTTTGTGTAATAGCTGAGCTCTTCCTAGGGAGGCGTGATCACTTAAAGCCAACATTTGAGGCTGCATCACAGGAAACCCTTGGTTTGTTTTGTTCATGCAGAATCAAAAAGGAGTATGAATGGAGCCTAAATGAGATGGTGATTGTTCATTAGCCCTCCAGGAAAGGACTGAGTCATACTTTCCAGAGGGCATTAAATCAATCTGGATTGTTGGAGTAGATGATTCACTTCCAAGCTGTTTGGATTAACATTATTATTTCTCTACCATCAACCAGGCTTATTATTCTTTGTGTAAAGCAGTTGAAAGTGCTTGAAAGTGCTTGAAACTTTCTAAGCTACTAAAAATTTATATACAACCTGATAAAAGTACTTGGTCTCTCTGAGGCCTCTCTCTGGTTCTTCAAAACCATTTACTTCTAGCCTGTAGAAGAAAAAATGTGACCTCCCACTTCTGCTCCATTAACATATTGGCATAAATAAGCTAGGAAAACAAAGCATTTTTTATCAACTCATGTGACTTTTCTAGAATTCCAGTCTCACTATCATAAGGCTGCTGTATCACATTTCTACTAGAGTCAGCTTTCTTAAGCCTACATAAAGGATGAGAGAACTATGGTGTCTTCCATCTTTCTTGAAGGAAGAGCTGTGGGTTAATCATAACACTTGACTATGAAACCCATCTATCAATGTTGGGGGAAAGTCTGCTTCCTGTAGGCCCTGGTTATGATGGGATATATAAGAGGAGTGTCTGGGGTATGAGTTGGTGTGGCTGCAAATCAATTAAGCTAAGCACTTTCAGAACCATTTCTCTCATCTAGGTGAACAGGAATCCCAAGTGTGATTTGAGTTTCAAGGAGAAAGCATGTGTGTAAATTGGGTCTTAAAAGATCCTATAAGACCTTTGTTTTGTGGAGATAAATTATTCTTTCATTGCTCCCTACCCTCTCATCTTTTCCCCTGTTTGATACTGGCTGAATTTGGAAGTAGGACTGGGATATCAACAAGAGAAATGTAATTCCCTTCTCTTTGAATGTCAAAGTTTTAAGATAAGAGCAATATTCAACTGGAACGCTTGCAAGGTTTTTTGAAAGAGTTTGACTAGTAATAACTGTTGGTTTCAAAGCCGTGTTTGACAGAATTTATCTGTTTAGATTTCTTTGGGGGCTCCATCATTTCAATGTGGCAATTGTTCTCTGTCTTAGATATTTTTAGGTATCCAGGCCTGTACACTATTTATTTCAGGGACTGGAAAGGGAGAGGAAAGAAATATTGGGGAAGTAATGGTCCTTTTATTTTTTGGGTCTGAAATTCTCCTCTAGTTTCTTCTCTCCATTTTGTGATAACCTCCAAAGAGTGGCTGAGGCTCACAGAAGTAAGATAAGGCCATGCCTCATACTTGCACTTTTTTTTGTTTGCCCACTTCAAATGCTGTCTGTTGCCCACAGGGTGCCTACTTCTTCCCCACTGCTATCCAGGATGAATCAACATTTCCTCATTCATTCCATTGTGTGACACTGCCTTTCTGAACTAAGAGAGACACTTGTGAGTTGTACTTGTTAATTTATCCTCCAGAAGGAACTCAGTGCCTCACTGTACATTTGCTGGTATATGATCCATTGGAGGGGGGCTATGCCTAAAAGAAAAGCTGCTTCTTTTAACTGTAGGGCCTCTCTCATTCCTTACATGCCATCCATACTTCAGTGTAAGTAAATAGGGTTGCTCCCAAAGAGAGCAATCAAATGCTATTGTTTTGTTTTTCATTCAAGTTGAAGGTTTAATTTATGGGGGAGGGATGAGGGAGAAATGTGAGGAAATTTGGAAATTTCTTTAAAGAAGTCAAACCTATTTATTGTAAGGGTTTGTATTGGAGGGGGGATTTCCACATGGGGTGGGTAAGCTGCATCTTAGAGCTCTCAATTTTCTTTCTCTTAGGAGAGCTTACTCTCTTAGGAGGCCTTCTACTCCCACACTGGCCTGATTCTTACGTTTTCAAAAGTAGTTGAGAAGTCCAGATTGCAGTTCCAATCCTCCCATTAACTACCTATTGAGTCTTGAACGGTTTCTTTTTCCTAAGTTTGCTCATCTGTAAAATTAGGGATTGATATAAATTATAGATTGATAAGGAAGACCCCCATCTGTTACCTGGCACATCGGCCACCTGAGACCCCACCCCTTGGAAGACCCTCATCAACATAATACTAACCTATTGCCTGGCACATCAACTAAACTATTACATGATGCATTAGCCACCTGAGACCCCATCCCTTGGACCACCCCAACCTAATAAAAGTAGGAAAAATCGGGTAGACAGGGCTCAGAATTTGGTGGTGAGACCCCTCTGAGCCCACCAGCAAATAAACCTTGATTCTTCTACTGTCCCTGTGCCGCTCGATTTGTCCTCGAAACCACTTGCTGTAACATTGTCTCTAAGACTCCTTCAAGCTCTTTGTCTCTCTGGCTTTTTGGCTCTAAATTCATGAGTCTTCTTATCATATCCAGCAGAGGGCATCATTGAGTCCCCATAGACTGGTCCAGCATACTATTCACACAGTGAGTCCTTCCTTTTGAGCTTTCTTTCTGTATGACCTGTAAGATATAATAAGTGGAACTGATTATTTTAGGCCCCTAACCATAAACTGGATTTTTTAAATGAAGAACAAATAACCTAGTTTTGTAGGAAAAGGAAAAAATGCCTTTGGGATCTAATGGTGTGGATCAGATTCCTTGGGGAAATGGCATCCCAAGAGGAATGTCTAAGCCCAGCACTATTGAGATGAACAGGAGCTCAGAAATCACTGCAGTTCCCTTCTGAAACTGAATAGCTTCACTTCTAGGAAGTCTTGGTAAGAGGTAGTCCTCATCCTAGGTATATGGGGCATTGCCATGTGAAGCCACTTGCTCCGTTGTAATTGTGGAACAAGTGAAGTCAGGTTAGGAGAGAGAGGCTGGGTAACATTCAGAGATAGCAGCTCCTTCCTTTGTTCTCCTATAGCAGATCTTCTGTTCAGCATTTTTCCCATGGTGTTAGGGTTATTGGGTGGGTATATCCCCCATTAGCTCCTAGAGTTCCTAGAACAGGAGCAGGTGTCTCAGGCATCTCTGTAGCTCTAGCATCTAGCACAGGGCGTGGCATACAGTGGGCATTCAGTGAATGTCTTCTGAGAAACCTACTTTCAGCCCCCAAGTTGGGTCGGGGCCTCTCTTCTCTGCTCCCATAGCACCTGGTGCTCTTTTTCATCTATTGGAGTACTGATTACACTGTATTCTAGCTGCCAGATGACTTGTATCTCTGGGGTAGGGACTATGTAGTTCTTTTCTTTTTCCCTTTTATTTGGGGGGGGGTGGTTCCGATAAGGACCGGAAAACCTACTAGACAAATTCTAAAAGAGCTGTAACACTTCCTTTTTTTTAATTTCAAAAAATTTAAGAGGTACAAGTGTTTTTTGTTACATGAATAAATTGTGTCATGCTGAAGTCAGGGCTTTCAGAGTACCTGTTACCAGAATAGTGTAGATTGCACCTGACAGGTAGATTTTTATTCCCCGCCCGCCCTACCCCCTTCTTAGTTTCCAACATCTATCACTGCTCTTTATGACCATATACATCTCTCGTTTAGCTTCTACTTATAAATGAGAACATGTAGTATCTATTTTTCCATTCCTGAGATACTTCACTTAAAACTTGTATAACTGCTATAGAAAGCAGTATGGAGATTCCTCAAAGAACTAAAGTAGACCTACCATTTGATCCAGCATTCCCATTACTGGATATCTACCCAAAGGGAAAGAAGTCATTTTATAAAGAAAAGACACCTGTACCTGTATGTTTACTGCAGCACAATTCACAATAGCAAAGATGTGCAGTTCTTTTCTACCACAGTGCTACCACACTGACTGGCACCGAGGAGGTACTGAATAAATATTTGATGGATGTATGGATAAATTTATTGTTGCAAAACTTCAAATATTATGTAATAACTTCCTCCCTCCTGCCTTGTGGAGCTCCTAGAAAAGTACTTCCCCCAGCACTTTGCTAAATATTTTGTCCTTGTCATTCTTTTCATCTCCATTATTTGAGAACCTACTATATGTCTACACTGTACCAGGAGCAGTCCCTATACAGAGATACACCAGACAGGTCCTGCCTTGTCAAGAAAGGTTTTGTAGATGAGGAACATTCAGAATTAAAACAATGTCAGTCTGAAATGAAAGCAAAATCTTAATGAAAATGTAGGAACTTTATTCCTAAATCAGATAGTTTAGTGGTACACACAGGAGATTTTCCTCTTCTCCATTCTTTCTTCCATGTACGCCATTCTTGCCTGTTTTTATACATCTGCCTATCTTCTGTGTGTCTTCAGCTTTCAGATTGGAAGCTGCAGTGTTGCGGCATCTAGCTCCTTTAGCAGCCTGGAGCCTTTCTGCTGAAAACTGCAGTGTCAGCTCTCATTGAAGGACAGTTCATTTATAACACTATCAAACTAAATTCATGCCTACCAATTGTATTGGAGACTTGCTAGTAATGTCTTCCTCTTTCATTTTGTAACTTCCATAGGCACCAGAGCTGATTAGATAAGTTTTTTTTTTTCTTGCAAGAATGATGTTTATCTCAGGCCTGGAATCTTTTGGTAATTTTAAAAATGGTTATTGTATAGCATTTCCATTGGTAGATAAATTGATTGTGCTTTGTTGTTGTTTTCCATCTTGTGAGACTAAGAGTTATCCTAACAGCTACATTGCCAGTTCTACCTTTTGTCCCAAAAGAATCTGAACTATCCTTAATTGAAGGTAGTAAATGCTGGATTATTTGTGTTTCTGAAAAGATTTGCCAAACAGTCTAGGCATAGTGCTGTATTCATTAGCGTAAATGCTAGATAAACCCCCAAATTTTAGTGGATTAAAGCAATAAAGTTTCTTTCTTAGGCATATCACTTCTCCAAATGGTGATTCAGGGACCCAGACTCCTTTCGTCTTATGGCAATGTCATCTTTAACATGACATTCCCAAGGTTGCTCTAGGTTTTGTCTTCATTCCAGCCAGCTGGAAGGAGAAACAAATGTGGAGGGTATTGTATAAGAGGGCAGGATGGGAGATGTTGTATATTAATATTGCTTTGGTCCATATTCCAGTGGGCAAAAATCAATCATATGAATACAACTAACTATAGGGAATACTGGCAAATATGGTCTAGATTTATGTACATTCCCAGGAAAGGGAAACAGGTTTTCATGAACACATAGTATCTGTAATGAATAACTGTGGAGAGACCACTAGAAAACTAAACCATTCCTTCTATACCTGTCTTCCTTCCACTGGGTCTTCCTTCCACTGGTGCAACAGAGCCACTGGGGAATAGACACACTGTTTCCCACTCCTGTTGTATTTTTAGATATGCCCTTAGCTTCCAGGTGGAAGGAGCTAGACACTAACATGATTGATTGTAAAGGATGATTGATCCAGAGATTAAGAATCATTCACTGAATGCCATCTTAGGGAATAATACATCTCTAAAGAAAATTGTATCATCTGCATTTTCCCTTTTATCTTTTCCTTACATGTTTGCCTAGAGGTGAGGAAACTGGGCTCTCTCTCTGGTTCCTGCTGAAAGGAGACATCAAGTTGTGTTCTGAAGTATTAGCAAGCCAGAGCTGGGACTCACATGTAACATTATCAAAGTCATTTTATAGAGCTGAACAAATATTTGCCAAGCAATCAATATGTGCCAAATACTTGCTAGGAGTTGAGGCTATAGAGATGAATAAGATGCTTAAAAATAGTAATGAAATATCTCTTTTCTGTGATAGTATTGGCAAACTTTAAAAGGCTGACAACAGCAAGTGTTGGTAAGGATAAGGATATAAAGAAATGACAACTCTTGAACAATACAGATGGGAATAAAAGTCAGTACAGCTACACTGGAGAGCAATTTGGCAGTGTCTATTAAAACTAAAAATTCACATAACCTACAATCTATCAGTTCCTCCTCTAGGTCTCTTTACTAGAGTAACACTTATGCATATATACAAACAGACATGCAGTAAAGTGCTTTTGTTGTAACTTTTCTGTAATAGCAAAATCTTGGAAACAATCTAAATGTCCATTGATGGGGATAAGACCACTGGGGCCTAGGGATCCCATTTTTGAGGCTGTGGGAGGAGAGGAGGTGAAGGAATGCTGCCTGAGCAGGAGGCGTAGATAAGAGTAGAAGTTAACTGCCTAGTTGGGGGACATTCCATCAATCTTGGAGTACAGCAAAGCGGATTCCCACCTTAAAGCCTGAGGGGCCTCATGCCTAAAAAGCCGTGGAGCAGCTTGACATGAAAGCCACCCACGACTGTAAAGGAAGATTGCAAAATGTCAGCCCAGGAGAAGGGACCCAGGCTCCAATTCTTAAAAACACCAGGTTGAGCTCCTTCCCTCCCCTTTCTCAGTAGAACGTCTCAGTTAATGGGGAGCTAAGCTCCCAATAAGAAGTACTAATCTCTTTGTCCCTCAATCGAATGGGCCACAGCTGCTGAGTTCAGCGGTACTATCTATACATACCTTAAGGTGTAGTTGTGCTTAGTAACAAGCTATGTGTTCCTGCTTCTATAGATAAAAGAGTAATTAGCTAAGGCATCTTGTGACTATTAGGGGAGACTTGAAACTTCTACGCATTGTAACCCATGAGCTTTTCATATGAAATCATTGTAATCTATAGCATGAAAGAGAGAATAAAAAAGGGTGCTAGATTTCAGTCAGTACCACCTGGCTCACAGGCATGTTGGAGGTCCCCTGACCTTCCCACACCCTTTCACCTTACTTTTTGTGCCCGTGTCTTTGTCTCTCCCATCTCTTGCAGCGCACACTGCCTGGGGACCTGGTTATATCAGGGGTGTCGTGAACCCTCAATAGTCTATGAATAGCAGAATGATTAAATAAGATAGGGGTACATCCATATAATAGATTATTATACAGCAATCAAAAGGAATTTACTAGATATATATATCAACATGGATAATTTTCAAAAACATTTTTGAGTAAAATAAGCAAGTGGCAGAATGATGCACATAGCCACATGACATTTGGGAAAACATGTGCAAACCAATACTATGTATTTTATATGGATATGGATACAGATATGTCTGTAAATGTATCCTTCCTTGTGTGGAAGAAATAATATCCAACTCATATTAGTGTTTGGTTACCTTTGGAAAAGGAGGGAAGGGATAGAGCATGGGGATAGAGGTCAAGTGGGCATTTGGCTTTGTAATATTCTATTCTGGAACAATGAACAGTGTTTTTATAAACTATTTTTTTAATTTTTTTATTATTTCAGAATATTATAAACTATTTTTAAAGAAAATAAATTGAAGGACTGGAAGTAAAAGGGCCAAAATGTCTTTAATGGCTATTTGTGAATATTAGAAACGGTGGTAATTGTATTATTCTTTGTACTTTTCTGTATGTTTTAAAATTACTGACAATAGGAAGAACAACTAGAGAAACAATCACAAAAACCCATTGTCTGTGACTTCAAAGAGCTTGTTCTCTAATGGGGAAAGATAGGTATAAAGAATAAAGAGTTCAGGGTACTGAGAGAACATAAAGGAGAGGCCCCTAACTTAAACTTAGGGGTCCAGCAAAAGCTTCTCAGAGAAGATGCTGATGATTTAGGCCTTGATGATTAAGTATCAGCTTTTTTAGTTAAGACGCTGCATCCTGTGGTAGTCTAGGCCAAAGAAGGATTATAAACAACAGAGTGGAGATAAACAGTAGCATAGTACATGAGGAAACTCCAATTGGTTTTGTCTGGAGTACAAATTGTCAGGTGGGGGTGGTGATAGGAAATGAAGTAATGTGGATAAATAAAGATTGGAAAGATTTCACTAAGGAGCTTGAACATTTTCTTATTATAATTACTAAAATGTATTGAAATGATTTATCATGTGCTAGGCATTGCATGGAGCTTTGTACATGTACATCATTTAATTTTCTCTACAGCCTATAAGACATAGTTACTATTATTATTTCTATTATATTTTACAGAAAAGAAACTGAGGCTCAGTGGGAGGATTGGGTCTGTGTCTGGGCAGTGAAATACTTTTTGGTTGACTGATTGATATCTGGAGGTTCCACTGAGGGGATTCCATGCCAGAATACTATACATACTTAAGAGTTGTTTTCTATCTCTGGGGATGAGTTTGTACTAAGCTAGTGATTTTTAAATGTTGGTGAGCATGAAAACCACCTGGGGTAGCTTAATATCATGGAAGTTCCTGGGCTCCAACCTATGGATTCTGATTCAGCAAGTCTGGGCCAGAATGCAGGAATCTGTAGGTCTAACATCCATCTCCAGGTGATTATGCTGCAAATGGGCCTGGGATCACACTGCAAACAATCCCAACAGTGTTGCCTTTTCTTTGTTGAGATCTTTGGACCACTGGTATCCATTTTAAGCATGGTTGCTCAAGGACACGGCAAATTCTACACATTATAAGAAATAGCCCCATTACCTTGGGACTCTGTTTCATTTAGATAACCAGTCACAGACCTAAATAGAATAAGCTCATCTGCAGAACCTATAGAGTGAATTAGGGGCCTTCAGCTGCTCACCTGAGCTCTTCCAGCTACTAGCACTCATTAGGCCCAGGGATGAGCACTTGGTATATGCTTAGTACACACTGCTGGGTGGCCAGTTGATTAGGCTCAGCATGATTGTAAAGAAGATGGAATGGGAGAAAATATTCACAAACTATACATCTGACAAAGGACTAATATCCACAACCTACAAAGAACTCAAACAAATTACCAAGAGAAAAACAAATAACCCAATTAAAAAGTGGGCAAAAGACATGAACAGAGTCTTTTCAAAAGAATATAGACAGGCTGGGCACGGCGGCTCACACCTGTAATCCTAGCACTGTGGGAGGCCAAGGCGGGTGGATTGGTCGAGGTCAGGAGTTCGAGACCAGCCTGAGCAAGAGCGAGACCCCTTCTCTACTAAAAATAGAAAGAAATTATCTGGACAGCTAAAAATATATATAGAAAAAATTAGCCAGGCATGGTGGCGCATGCCTGTAGTCCCAGCTACTCGGGAGGCTGAGGTAGAAGGATTGCTTGATTTCCAGTTTTATTCTGCTGTGATCAGAGAAAATACATGGTATTATTTTGATTTTTTTTTAATTTGTTGAGCCATGGTTTGTGGCCTAAAATTTGATCGATCTTGGAGAATGTTCCATGTACTGATGAAAAGAATATATAATCAATAGTTTTTGGGTAAAATGTTCTGTAAATTTCTGTTAAGCCCATTTGTTCTAGAGTCCCATTTAAGTCCGGTGTTTATTTGTTTTCTACTTGGATGATCTGTCCAGGTCTGTCAGTGGGGTGTTGAAATCCCTGGCAATTATGATACTACTGTTGATCTCTTTGGTTAGATCTAGTAGGGTTTGCTTTATGAATCTGGGTACTCCTGTGTTAGGTGCAGAAATAGTTAGTGTTGTGTCTTCTTGTTGAATTTCTGCCTTTACCATTATATAATGACCATCTTTGTCTTTCTTTAATATTGTTGATTTAAAGTCTATTATTTCTGAAACAAGAATGGCTACATCTGCTTTCTTTTGGTTGTCATGTGCATGAAATATATTTTCCATCTCTTAACGTTGAGTCTGTAAGAGTCCTTTTTCGTTAGATGTGTTTCCTGGAGACAGCTGATACTTGGCTTTTATTATTTTTTTATTCATTCAGCCAGCCCTTTTCTCTTGAGTCGGGAATTTAAACTGTTCACATTGATTGATATAATTGTTATGTGGGATGCTGTTCTGTTCATCTGGCTGGGTAGTACTTTGTTGCTTTGTTTTATGTTTTATACTTTTGTTATGTATGAACTCTGAGCTTTAGTTTTTGGGTAGTTTTACACTGGTGGGTGACCATTGTGCAGCCAGTTCAGTTCTGAGTATTTCCTGCAGGGCACGTCTGGTCTTGATATAGTCCCTCAGTCTTTGCTTGTCTGACAAGGTCTTTATTTCTGCTTTATGTATGAAACTTAATTTTGCAGGATACCAAGTCCTAGGCTGGCAGTTGTTTTGTTTCTGAAGATTGGAGATGGTGCCCCAATCCCTTCTGGCTTGTAAGGTCTCCGTTGAGAAGTCTGCAGTTAGCCTGATGGGTTTTCCTTTGTAAGTTACTAGATTTTTCTCCGTATGTCTTGTAGAAGTTCCTCCTTTGTGTTGACTTTGGCCAGTCTGATGATTATGTGTCTTGGTGATTGCCTATTTGCAATGAGTCTCCCAGGTTTTCGTTGAGTTTCTTGTATCTGGATGTCTATATCTATAGCAAGACCAGGGAAGTTTTCCTTGTTTATTCCCTCAAGCAGGTTTTCTAGCCCTTGTGCATTTTCTTCTTCACCCTCAGGGATGCCTATGATTCTTATATTTGACCATTTTACATAATCCCATAATTCTCATAGGATTTGTTCATTCCTCTTAACTCTCTGTTCATTATTTTTGACTGACTGATTTAATATGAAAGAGTTGTTTTCAAGTTCTGAGATTCTTTCTTCTGTCTGGTCTAGTCTATTCTTAAAACTTTCCACTGTGTATTGTATTTCCTTAAATGAATTTTTCATTTCCAGAAGTTCTATTTGGTTTTTCTTTAATATGTCTATCATTTTAGTGAATTTTTCATTCATTTCCTGAATTGTTTTTCTGGTTTCTTTGAGTTGGTTTTCCATTTTCTTCTGAATTTCACTGATTTTTCTTACAATCCATATTTGGAATTCTTTACCTGTCATTTCAATATTTTCATTTTTGTTGGTATCCATTGCTAGAGACCTGGTGTTCCCTTGGTGGGTATGCTTTTGCTCTGATTTTTCAAACTTCCAGAGTTCTTTCACTGATTCCTTCTCATCTAGAGTAGCTGTGGCTTCTTACTTTTGGATTTTCTTCTGTTTAGATGGGTATTTTCCCCTCCTCTCACTTGTATATGTGTATTTGTAGCATATGTTGATTGAGTACGAATCTTTGGCTTTCTTTGTGTATGCTTTGATAATGATCTATTTAATAGGTTCTGTGTAGAAGCTTTAGTTATAGGTATCCTTAGTGTGGTATTTTTCTCAGTTGCTAGTTGTTTATAGTCTGTAGCAGTGGTGAGCTATGTGTGGGGGCAAATTCCCTGTCTCACTTTGATGACAGAGGATGGAGGTCTTCGAAATCCTTTCTCTTTCCCCAGCCCAGTGGACTTCTTAGCTATGTGAGTTGTATTGACACACCCAGTTTAATCTCTGAGACAGTAGGTGGCCCTTGTGGTGAGAGTTGATCTCACCCTGTAAGATTGAGTCATTAAATGCTGTGTAAAGGGCTGTGGAAATCGACCTCCTTGTCAGTAGGTGGTGCTTGCTGGAAGGAACAAGCTACAGTGTTGTTTTAGATACCTGTGACTGGCTCTAGCCTCTCAGGTGGAGCACTCAAATGGCCTAGGTGGTGGTTGGTGCCCTGAAACTTTTGGGTGAGTTCTCACTCTCTCACAGTGGAGGTGTGTGGGGAATTGAGGTTGGGCAGAGAGGGGTTGGGCGAGTTTGCCCTCAGGTTCTACGATAACTGGTAAGGTAGCTGTTTCAACAGGGTTTGAGGTCTGCTCCCAGCTTCTGGGGTAAATCACCAAGGAGGGGCTGATGTAGCTCCACCCAGCCAGAAAGTCTGGTTGTGGAGGCAGGGCCAGCTGAGATTCACAGTCTGGTTATTTGGTTCTCAAACCTCCCCCGGCCTGTGTGTCTGATCCGCTAGTGTCTGTCTCCACAAAAGGTTGGTGGGCAGGGAGCTCCCAAATTAGGCACCCCAGGTTCACTATAAATCCTCTAGGGAAGAGGCATAGGCCCCACTCTCTCTGGAGACCTCAGCCTGGAGAACGCAGCCACTGATGAGAAGTGGCTGTTCACCAAAATCTTGTCTAAAATTTCTCTCTCAGATGGAATGGGTAGGGAAGGGCCCATAGCTCTAGGTCATCCTGAGCATCTGAATGCACCCCACCTAGTTGCTATGGCTCCCAAGGGCAGCTGCTTCCTCTCAGGAGGATCCACCCCAATCCAACAAGTTGGCTTTCCTGTCAGCAGTGGTGGGGGTGGAATGGGTGCTCTGCCAACTCATTGCATCTCAGAACCCCAGTTTTCTCCCATCAGTTCTGTTCATGTAGGCCTCCTCTCCATCTGAGTCCAGTTCCCAGACCTCCATCCTATGTCCCCAGTAACCTGCTCAAGTCTGGGCGGTATATGGGGTCCAGCCTGCTTGTCTGACCCGTTGGTGTGTGACTGTGAAACACCTGTGAGCAGGGAGCTCCCAAATTGGGCATCCTGGGTCTACTACAGTCCCCCAGAGGGAAAGGTGTGGGAACCACAGTCGGTGGAAGTCTCAGCCTGCAGCATCCGCCCACTGGAGAGGGACAGCTGCTCACTGGATTCTCAGCTCAAACTTCTCTCCTGGCTGGAACAGGTGGGGAAGCCGCCAGCTCCTGGGCAGCCCAGCTGCCTGCACACCATGCCTGGTTGCTATGGCACCTGGGGCGGGTTTCTCCTCTCCAGATGCTCTGTCCCAATCCAACAGGGCAGTTTTCCAGGGTGGGGAAATAGGCACTCTCCACACTAGCCATGCTTTGGAACCCCCCAGTGTTCTCCCATCAGCTCTGTGCACGTGGGCCTCTTATCCTCCACAGTCCAGCTCCCAGACCTCTGCCCTGTGTCCCCAGTAGCCTGCTCAAGTCTGAGGGGCACAGAGTCTGGCCTGCTTGTCTGACCTGCTTGTCTGTGCCTTCACAAAAGGCCTGTGGGCAGGGAGCTCCCAAATCTGGCACCCTGGGTCCACTACAGGCCCCCAAGTGGAAAGGGGTGGGACCTACTCTCTGTGGAAACCTCAGCCTATAGCACATGCCCACTGGGGGGAAGTGGCTGCCTGCCAAATTCTCAGCTCAAACTGCACTCCCAATTGCAGTGGTTGGGATAATAGTGGGGGAGGAAGCATCTGAATGGAAGAAAGCCAGCTTTCCAGTCTCTCGTGGCTCTGTGCTTGGAGGGGAGCCTCACAAGGAATGACCAAGCTCCAGAATCATGCAAGTTCTCCCCACTAATCCATGTTCCATGTGGGGTTGGAAAAACCTCCTAGAAAATTGGTCGCATGCTGGTCTCTGAAGGCTCACGGAAGGGAGAGAGGGAGCCCCCCCACCCCCTTACCCTTTCACTGGGTGCCAAGCCTCCCTGGGTTTGATCTACATCTATGTCTTTTTCTTTTATCTTCCTTCTCTGCTTCACAATTTTCCTCCATGAGGTCCCTATCAGTCTCTGGAATCTCTCTCTGTGATCTACACCTGATCTACGTCTTTTCTCCCCTCTCCTTTATCTGAAATCTCTTCTTCCCTCTGGGATAGTCCAGCAAGCAATGTCTCTACCTCGCCATCTTCCTCTTCTATCCCTATTTCATTTAGTTCTGCTCTGATCTTTATTATTTCCTTCCTTTTATTAATGCTAGTTTTGGATTTGATTTGTTCTTGCTTTTCTAGTTCCTTGAGGTTCATTGTCAGGTTGTTTATTTGAAATCTTTCTACCTTTTCGATATAGGCATTTATTGCTATAAACTTCCCTCTTAGCACTGCTTTTGATCTGTCCCATAAGATTTGGTATGCTGTGTTTCCATTTTCATTTGTTTTATGACATTTTTTTGATTTCTTAATTTCTTCATTGACCCATTGGCTGTTCAGGATCATATTGTTTCATTTCCATGTATTTGTATATTTTCCAATGTTCTTCTTGCTTTATTTCTAGTTTTATTCCATTGTGGTCTGAGATGATACTTTTCATGATTGTGATTTATAGCAATTTGTGGAGACTTGTTTTGTGGCCTAATATATGGTCTATCCTGGAGAATGTTCCATGTACTTATGAGAAGAATGTGCATTCTGCAGCTGTTGGATGAAATGTTGTATAATTGTGTATTAGGTCCATTTGGTCTGATGTGAAGTTTAAATTCAATATTTCTCTGTTAATGTTTTGTCTGTATGATCTGTCTAAGGCACTTTGAATTTATTTATTTTTTTTATTTCAGCTTATTATGGGGGTACAAAAGTTTAGGTTATATATATTGCCCATGCCCCCCATCCGCCCGAGTCAGAGCTTCAAGCGTGTCCATCCCCCAGACAGTGTGCATCACACTCATCATGTAGGTATATACCCCTCCCCTCCCCCCCACCCCCCACCTCTGTCCGATACCTAACTGGTGTTATTCCCAAATGTGCACTTAGGTGATGATCAGGAAAACCAATTTGCTGGTGAGTACATGTGGTGCTTATTTTTCCATTCTTGGGATACTTCACTTAGTAGAATGGGTTCCAACTCTTTCCAGGAGAACATAAGAGATTCTATGTCACCATTATTTCTTATAGCTGAGTAATACTCTGTGGTATACGTATACCACATTTCACTAATCCACTCATGAATTCATGGGCATTTGGGTTGTTTCCACATCTTTGCAATTGTGAATTGTGCTGCTATAAACATTCGGGTGCAGGTGTCTTTTTTATAGAATGACCTTTGTTCTTTTGGGTAGATGCCCAATAATGGGATTGCTGGATTGAATGGTAGGTCTACTTGAATCTGTTTAAGGTATCTCCATATTGCTTTCCACAGGGGCTGCAGTCATAATCATATTAAGAAAAATCAAAGACAAAGAAAGAATACTCATAGCAGCAAGAAAAAAGAAACATCACATTCAACATAGCCTCAATAAGGCCAGCATTTAAGGCCAGCACTTTGAATTTAGCATCACACTCTCTCCTGGCTTTCAGGGTTTTCTGCTGAGAAATCCACTGAAAGCCTTGTTGAGGCTATGTTGAATGTGATGTTTCTTTTTCTTGCTGCTGTGAGTATTTTTTCTTTGTCTTTGATTTTTCTTAATATGATTATGATATGCCTTGGTAAATGACTCTTTGGGTTAAATTAGATTGGTTTTC
This sequence comes from Lemur catta, assembly GCF_020740605.2. NCBI lineage: Eukaryota > Metazoa > Chordata > Mammalia > Primates > Lemuridae > Lemur > Lemur catta. The sequence continues at coordinate 21,941,600 of NC_059155.1, forward strand.
TCTGAGCTTCCTGTACCTGGATGCTGTTATCTTTTTCCAGATTTGGGAAATTTTCAGTCTTCATTTCCTTACATATACTTTCTAGCTTTTTCTCTCTCATCTTCTTTACAAATTCCAATTATGCAGAGGTTACTTTGCTTCATGGGGTTTCATAATTCTTTTAGATATTCTTCACTCTTTTTTATTGTTTTTTCTTTTTACTCCTCTTGTTTGGTAATTTCATATGTTCTGTCTTCAAGCTCACTAATTATTTCTTCTCTTGGATCAATCTTCCATGGAAGGTTTCTGATGAGTTTTTCAGTTTAGTTATTTTATTATTTATTTCTACAATTTTTATTTGTTTTTTGGTAAAATTTTTATATTTCTTTTTCAAATATCTCATTTTGTTCCTGGATTATTTTCCAAATTTCATTTAGTTTTCTACCTGTTTTTTTTTTTTTTTTTTTATCATTCCTTGAACTACTTTAATGGGATTATTCCCAATTTTGTCAGTCATTTCATAGATCTTCAATTCTTTTGGGTCCATTGCTGGAAATGTATTGCTTTCTTTTGTTGGTATCATATTTTCCTGAGTTTTCACTTTGCATATTTACGTTGATGCTTGTGCATTTGAGGAGACTACTACCTTTTCCAGTTTTTGTGGGTGTTCTTTGGTGGTGTTAGGCCTTTACTTCTTGGTATTAGAACTTAAATGCTGGCCTGTTATTACTTCCTGCTTGGTCACAGCTTCTTCCAATTCTGTGGGCCCAGGGGGTTTCTCTGCTTCTTCCACATGTTCTAGTGTATTTTGGGTGGTACTTTTGTCTTTGGATAGTTTCTGGTTGTATTTTTGTGGGGGCAGTGATGTCAAGGGATTTTGTATTCCACCATCTTGGTCATGTTCTACAGTTCCAAGGCTATAAATTTAAACTTTTACTCCCTGACTACTGGGTCAGAGTTTAGCCCCTGCCTTCCCTCTTGTCAAAGACTAAGAGAGGGAGATGCTTTAAAATTGGGGGTAGGACATAAACCATTCTTTCTTTTTATTTTATTTTTCTCAATTTGTATTTGCCTTTTAAGTTTCTTAATATTTCTGTGTATATTAGTTCCCCTTTCATGTAGAAAGTTTCTTAATGTTTTCCTTTGCAATTTCTTCCATTGTCCTTAAATTCAATTTTTTTACCATATACAGATAAGATGATTAGAGTATTTATTTTCTTCTAATGATTAGTATACATTTTTACCATGTATGCCTTTATTTGACTGGAGTTATATTGGCACGTGGTTTGAGGTATCTCAGTTGGCTTTTTTTTTAACAGCTAAATTCTAGCACCATTTGCTGAGTAATCCTTTTCCTCTCCCTTAATATATATCAGTGCACTCTTTAGAACTTTGTGGAAAGTAGAATATCTGGGAGAAAGAATTAAGTTCAAGACCATTCTTTTTCAAATGGGGAAACTGAGGCACAGAGCAGCTAATTTGTTTTCCCAAGGTCATAGTAGTTAATAGAGAAGATGGTACTAAAACGAAGATTTCTGGTCTCTAATATGAAGCTGTGATATGTCTGCTTCTTGTCTATCCAGCTGCAGGGACACTTTACAGTAGAAGGTTAATGAACTAGCTACTGCCAAAGTAAATGGACATGACCTAGGGTCTCTGAAAGGTATAGACTGGTCTCCACAAGGCCCTTGTTTAAATGTGCACATGGCTTCAGAGGGTCTTTGTAAGTAAAAGCTGACCTTTGGGGTGGAGGAAGAAATGTGATACTGCCCCTTGCCAGAGAACAGACCTAGGGGATTTAATAGAAATCCTGTGGTACAAAGGTGCCTAATAAGGAACCACCATTTCCTACTGCATGATTATTACTAGGGCTAACCATACTCTTCTTAACATAAACAAATACTCCCAGGTAAATGTTTTTTTTTTTTTAAATACAAAAACAGAGCATTCTTATTTCTTTACCTTCTTTCTGTCTCTGTCTATTCATTTTTATTTTTTTTATTTTTTGCTTTGAATAGATTATAGATCAAAAATTAAAAGTTTGGGACAAACGTGGTAATCAATTCATAACTGGTATATGTATTGATGAGGTATAACTAATAATTAAAAATGTGAAATGAGATAAGACACAGAAGGGAAAAATAGGATATGTGCATGGATTTTTACATAGCCATATGAGGGTCCAAGATTATTGTTACTAGACTATTTTTTTGGAGCAATTTTAGATTTACAGCAAAATTGAGCAGCAAATATAGAGTTTTCATATACTCCCTGCTCCCACACACCCACAGACTCCCTAATTATTAATGTCCTGCACAAGAGTGGTACATTTGTTACAATGGACAAACCTACATTGATATATTGTTATCATTCAAAGACCATAGTTTTATACTGGGGTTCACTCTTGGTGCTTTCACATTCTCTAGGCTTTGACAAATGTATAATAATATGTATCAACCATTATGGTACCATAGAGTATAGTTTCACTAACCTAAAAATGCCCTGTGCTCTGCCTATTTCTCTCTCCCACCCTCCTAAACCCTGGCAACCACTGGTCTTTTTACTGTCTTCATAGTTAATGGTTTGAAATTTTTTTTTGTCTTTTCCAGAATGTTATGTAGTTGGAATCATACAGTATGTTGTCTTTTCAGATAGGCTTCTTTCACTTAGTAATATGTATTTAAAGTTCCTCCATGTCTTTTCATAGCTTCGGCTTCATAGCTCATTTGTTTTAGTGCTGAATAATATTCCATTGTCTAGATGTATCACAGTTTATTCATTCACCTACTGAAGAACATCTTGGTCCCTTCCAAGTTGTTGCAATTTTAAATAAAGCTCCTATAAATATCTGTGTTCAGGTTTTTGTGTTGACATGAGTTTTCAGCTCATTTGGATAAATATCAAGGAGCACAATTGTATGGTAAGTGTATGTTTAGTTTTCTAAGAAACTGACAAACTGTCTTCCAAAGTGGCTGCACCATTTTGCGTTCCTACCAACAATGAATGATAGTTCCTGTTGCTCCATATTCTGACCACCATTTGGTATTGTCAGTGTTCTGGATTTTGGCCATTCTAGTAGGTATGTAGTGGTATTTCATTGTTGTTTTAATGCACAGTTCCCTAATGGTGTATGATGTTGAACATCTTTTCACATGCTTATTTGCTACGTATATCTTCTGTGGTGAAGTGTCTATTTAGATCTTTTGCCCATTTTAAAAATTTAAATTAATTTTAAAATTTATAATTGACACATAATGTACATATTTATGAGGTACAGTGTGATATTTCAACACATGTATATATTGTATAATGAGTAATTACCAAATCAGTCACTTTAACATTTATCATTTCTTTATGGTAATAACATTCAAAATCTTCTCTTTCAGCTATCCTGAAATATACACTACATTGTTATTTGCTATAGTCACCCTACTGTGTAATAGAACACCAGAATTTATTCTTCCTTTCAAACTTTGTACCCATTATATTTTAACTGGGTTGTTAGTTGTTTTGTTATTGAGTTTTCAGAGCTCTTTGTATATTTTGGATAACAGTCGTTTATCAGACATTTTCTCTGTGTCTGTGGCTTGTCTTCTCATTCCTTTGATGGTGTCGTTCACAAAGTAGAAGTTCATAATTTTAATGAAGTCCATCAATTATTTATTCCCTGTCTTGTGCCTTTGGTGTTGTATCTAAAAAGCCATGGCCAACCCCAAGGTCATCTAGATTTTCTCCTGTGTTATCATCTAGGAGTTTTATTTATTTATTTATTTATTTTTTCTTTTTTATGTCAGCATATTATTGGGGTACAGGTGTTTAGGTTATGTATGTTGACCTTGTCCCACCTGAGTCAGAGCTTCAAGCATGTCCATCCCCCAGACGGTTCGCATCACACTCATTATGTGTGTATACACCCATCCTCTTCTCTCCCCTCCCATCTGCCTGACACCCAATGAATGTTATTGCTATATGTGCACTTAGGTGTTGATCAGTTAGTACGAATTTGATGGTGAGTACATGTGGTGCTTATTTTTCCATTCTTGGGATTTTATGTTTTTGTGTTTCATATTTATGTTTCTGATCCATTTTTAATTAATTTTTTTGTAAAGGGTGTAATTTCAGTGTCCAGAACCATTTTTTGGCACGGGAATATTGTCCACTGATTTTTGCTGCACAGCTTGCAATAGGACCATCACTATTCATTCTAGAGGAGTTAGAATCTTACAAAACACACACACACAGACACACACATCACACAAGTGTCTTCCCAGGTCATGAAGAGCTGAGCTGTCTACTTGAAGCTACAGTACAAAGACTCCAGACGGTAGTCATTCAATCATTCACTGAGGAGGTGTTGAGCATCTACTATATGCCTGGAGTCCCGTTAGGGGCCAGGGACTCACAGGGGCCTAAGATCCATGGCTTGCCCTAGTTTATGGTCTAGAATGGAAGACAGACATTTGGACAAAGGTGACACAAGATGTCAAGTTCTAAAACAGGGATGAGCACAAAGTGCCATGGGATTTGGCGAGAGAGATGATTAGTTAGGATGAAAGGAGGAGGAAGGTGTCTGGGAAGGTGCTCAAGAGAAGACATTTCAGCTGTATCCTGACAGATCACTAGGAATTTAACTGGCAGTGAAGGTGGAGGGGGAAGGAGGGAGGTCACTGCAGGTAAAGGAAACAGTATGAACAGTGGCGGGTGTGTGTGTTTGTGCGTATCTATCTGGAGAAGGAAATGGCTGTAGTGTTGGGCAGAGTGGAAGATGGGCCTGGAAATCAGATTGGGGCCATGAATACCACACTAAACGGTTTGCTGGTTACCCTGAAAAGTCAGTCTTCTGATTCCCAAGACAGACAGATATTACTTTCTTCCACCATTTCTTTCCCCTTGCCTGGTCAGCATCCTTCCTTCTCTTTACTTTGTATCCAAACTGGTCAACTTTATTCATTGTATCACACATTTACACATTTACTAAATTTATTTAGTACCTTCCAACGTGCAAATACTGCATCCTTTGACATTGTAATTTGTACCTGTTGCTTGTTTGATGTGTGAAATCCAAAGATAACAGAACTCTCCATGGTCCCCATCCTAGTGCCTCCTCCTTCATCACTCCTGTGTGTCTCCAGGGGATTTGGCCAAGACCTCTGGAAGCCGTTCCTTCCCAGCTATATGCAGTGTTGATTTTCTGATGTATTTGCCAAGACTTTAGTTTATACTCAATCATTTCCTCTCCAGTTGCCTCCTGCACTTATCAGTGGGACTGAAACACAACATGAAGACTGCTGTCAATCTTGAAGTTTCTGCAAAGAAGTATGCACCCGAAGCCTCTTAGTGCAGGAAGGTAGGATTGGGCACTGGGCTTGCCATGGAGCAGGCTGTTGTGAAGGAGCAAAGCAGATCCTAGAGGAGATGGTTTTATTGCAGTGGCAGCAAGCTGTCTTGGGAGGGGAACTGGTTGGCACCAGCAAACAAAGGAGAAAGAAAAAGACCAAGCGTATGTGCCTTTAAGAAACACCTGAAGCAAAACCAAGGGAGTCTCCTCCCATGTCTCACATTGGGGCTTTCTTCATGGTAAATTTGTGACCCAGAAGTCCATGGGATAGTCTCCATAGCCTCAGTCATTTGCCTGAGCCTTCCCAGGGTAAAAAAACCTGTTCAAGATGTCACATTTTCTATCCCTGGTATGCAGTTAGTGCCTATCCTTCATTTCACCTGTGACTTCTGATCTTTTCCAAGCCAGGAAGTTGGTATAACTTAGAATCTGAGATTTCATTAGGGAAATGTGCTCTCTTTCCTCACCCCACCCCCTCTGTCAGTCAACAGAAGTGGTTAAGTCCTTTCCCTTTGCAGACTCATCATTAGTAAGAGAATGAGACAGGGGGAGTGATCCAAGGCCACACAACCTGAAGAGATTGCCATTTTATGTGGGGGATGGCAGGGAACACCCCTGGAAGACTAGCCCAAAGTTCTCCTTTATAGCCTGACTCAAAACTCATCATCTCCAGGAAGCCTCCTTTTTTTTTTTATCTGCCCTGCCCCCCTCATCAGAGGCTATCTTGAATTATAGGGATATGTGTAGACATTGTTTAGACAATTTTAGGCACTTTAGGGGGAATGTCCAGGTCTTCCTCTAATTTGTAAAATCCATAGTGCCTGTCACAAGGTAGGTGTTTGGTAAATGTTAAATGTATCACATGGGCTTTGGAGTAAGTGTTACCATTAATGGTGTTCTTTTCTACCTGCCTAGCTCTTGACCGTCTACACAGGGTCATCACATCCCCTTTTTCCTTGAATCCTCACCATGGCCTATGAGGTTTCTGCTCTCAGGGAAAGGCTATGATGCTGGATGCACTGTTATAGACTTATAAACTTTTTATCTTTGACAAATGTGCTGTAAAGGGAGGAATCGAAAACATTTTATTGGAATGACTAAGAGGTTGTCATTTCCCTTGACCAAATAAAGTATTTCTAATGGAAAAGTCCAGATGGTATGGCCCAGGGATTATCTTTTAGGCTTTATGAGCTTACTTAAATGTTTTACTTTTTGGTTGTTGCTCCAAGCTTTGCAAAGGCCATTCCCCCAATCAGTTTGCTACCCCTTGAAACACCTTCCCCGAATCCCTGGGAGCACCTCCTCACCCGCAATGTCACCTTGGGTGACAATAACACACAGAGCACTTATACAGAGTGCCCTCTTTGCACATGCCCCATGTCAACCTGTTGCTGGCCTGGCAGCAGTGAGCACCTCCCTGAGACAGAATGCTTCCCGGGGATGACTGTACTCCTACGGATGGTTACTCCTTCAGTGTTTGGCCTCTTGGCCCAACACTGCTGTGACCCTCTCCAACTGCCCAGAAATTTCTCCTTGTACATATCCTGTTGTTCTACAGACACCAGAAGCTGTCCTTTCCATCAGGCAGATGGCAAGCTCACCGCCTTGATGCAAGTCTGGAGCCTCCAGAGAGCTCCGTTCCCTCTGGCTCCAGCCTTCAGGGCGATAACTCCCTGTAGCCCGTCTTCTAGTCCCTTCCCCTCAGGGTCTCTGCTTCCTAAAGTTTTAACCCAAAGCAAGACTACAATCCCAAAGCCACAGAGAAACGAACTTTTTGCTAACTGGAAGCCTTTGGTGATCAAATCAGTCTTTCCCCACCCTCATTCTTAGAGCCTGGAGAGCCCCCACCTCTCTGTGACCCACTCATCCCCAACCATGGGAAGAGGGAAGGTTGTCAGAGAAGCAACATGTTCTTAAGTGGTTGTGCTGCACAGGACGGGCCTCTGCACAGGTGTGCCTGGCCGAGCTGATGGCCTCCAGGTGGGCACTGGTACCAGAGGTGCTATTGAAGAGGTTTGTGTATGAACACCTGGGGAGCAAAGCCATCTGGGTGGAGGGGGTGCACCTGGGGTGAATAGACGCGACAAGGTGGGTGGTGGTTGTACTCCAGCCTGGCTCGGGGACCGGGTCCAAGTCCTACAGCAAGATGGGCTGCCGGGACAAGCCCTTTTCAGAAGCAAGTGGCTCCCCCGTGCTCAGGTAACAAAATGTGACACAGAGAGGAAGAGAACGGGGTTATAGACCAGATATGTAGCCTGGCCTTCCTGTAACATTTGTAACATTTGTAGGGTTCAGAACAAGAGTTCAGTTCGGGATACTTATGTCCAAATATTTGACATATTTAAATCAACTAATACAACATGTTTTATTTACTGGTTTATATCCTTCCATGACAAATGTACCTTCAAAATGACCTGAAAGACAAAGTTAGAATTTGGAATTCTCAGACTTCTTTAAGCCTGTCCGAATGGTGTGAGAAGAGCTGACCCCCTTCTTCCCTCCCCCGGCCATGGCCTGGCTTCTAGACCAGGCCTCCTGCCCTGTCCTGGCCATACAGCTACCCCTTAGGCCTGGGATCGCATATCCTGGTAGGACAGTCAGCCCTCCCAAGGACAGCCCTCTTGAGGACAGCCCCAAGAGGAGCATGGAGGCCCTGGCAGCAGGCTTGGGACTGTTCAGGGGTCCCAGGTACCTGGAACAAGGCCTAGCAGGGAGGTGCCCCTTGTTCCCACAGGTTCCTGGTCCTGTAGGGAGAAGTGTGGCTGGAAGACGGCCAAAGTGGGGCCTCTAAAGCATGGCTGTCAGGACAGAGGTCCTTCTTCTTGCCCGAATCTAAGAGCAATACTATATTAACAACTTATGCAACACAAACACTAACAAATCAGAGCCAGTTTGAAGCCCCTCAAATCACACTATATGGAAATCTATGTATTGGCTTGCCCTTTCAGTTTAGGTAATGGTGACAAGGGGCCCTGGGCCTCCATCTCACGATGTGGTTCTAGCCATAAGGAAGACTATGTGATAGTACATTTTAAAACATTAATACTGGTATAAAAACGAAGGTTGTGGAAGTGGTAAGTTTACTTCACTTTAACAGACTTTAACTGAACACTTACTAGGTGGAAAACTCAGTGCCTGAGGCTTTGAGAAAGGAAGATAAATGAAACCCTTTAAAGTCCCAACAAATCAGAAGTTCACAATGCAGAGAGTAGGGGAGGGGGAGTAAATGCACACACATATAAATCATGCACAAAGAAATACTTGGACACGAATGTTCATAGCCGCACTATTTACAACAGCCACAAGCTGGAAACAACCCAAGTGTCCATCAACGGAAGAATAAGCAAATTGTGGTATATACATACAATGGAATATTATTCAGTCTTCAAGAGGAATGAAGCATGGATACATGCTAACATGTGGATGAACCTCGAAAATATTATGCTAATGAAGAAGCCAGACGCAAATTCTGCTTATGTGAGATGTCTGGAGTAGGCCAGTCCACAGAGATGGAAGGCAGATTGGCGGTTGCCATCAGCTGGAGGGGAAATGGGAGAGTGACTGCTTCATGGATACGGGGCTTTGGAGGGACAAAAATGGTTTGGAACTAAATATTGAAATGTTCACTTTAAAATTGTTAATTTTGCTTTATGACTTTCACCTCAATTTAAAAAATGGTAGTATCAATTTGACTATAAGGTGTGCTACCACAGAATATGAGAGAAGCTATCAGTGCTACCAAGAGAACACCTAGGAAGCCTTCACTAAATGCAGAAATGAAGCTGTCTAGCCTCAACCGCTGCACCCCTCCCCTTCTCTGATCCTCTACTCTGGTCACATATGACTTCACATTTTCCCCCCTTAAACAGAGTCTAGAGATCAAGCCCATCGTCTCCCTTTCCTCTTTTTCCTTGTCTCCTTTGGTATTAGGAAATATTTCAGATCTACACAAAGGTATAGAGAATACTGCTATAAACATCCATGTATCCACCACCCAGCTTAAGAAATACATTACAAACAGCAGAAGCCCACTGCGGAGCCCTCCCCAATAGAATCCCCCTCCCTTTCTTTCCCTGAGAGGTAACCACCATCCTAAATGAGGTGTTTATCTTTCCCAACCACACCGTTCCCCGTGCTACATTTGTATCCATCTCTCACATGCGTGCCTTTTAGTCTCTCTGTATGTACCCACAAATGTGGCAATCATCTGTATGTTTTCTTAGACTTCACATACATGGTATCATGTTTGTATCCTTCTGGAACCAGCTTTTTCCCTTATGCATTTTTCTGCTGCCATCACCCTGTCTTTGCCCCTCTGTGTCTCAGCCCCTGTGAGTTCTAGTCCCCTCCCCAGCCTAGTCCTTGCTGTCCCATTCAGTTTACCTGCAACAGTCCCAAGCCAGGGAATTAAGGCTGGTCTGACAGTAGGTGAAACTCATCTTCCTCCGCTGATCTAAACCTGTGGTTCTTAAACCTTGGTGTGCTCATCAGAGGAACCTGGAGGGCTCGTTAAAACACAGATTGCTGGCCCCACCCCAGAGAATCAGTTTCTGATTCAGAGGTCAGGGATGTGGCCTGAGAATTTGCATCTCTAACAAGTTCTCAGGTGATGCTGCTGATGGTGGTCCAGAGACCACGCTTTGGAACCACTGCCCTAAGTCAAAGTCTGGCCCAGGCTCAGCAGCACCACGTGACCTCCAGGGAAGCTGGGCCACTATGAGGTTTCCTTTGAAACCATTCTCGAGATTAGTGCTGTCCAATAGACATATAACACGAGTCACATGTGTGTTCTAGCGACCGCAATTAAAAAAGAGAAAAGAAACTGGTGAAAGTAATTTTAATACTGTATTTTGTTTAAACCAATATATTATCGTTTCAACATGTAATTAGTTATTACAGAGATATTTTACATTATTTTTCACTTACAGCACATCGAGATCGAACTAGCCACATTTCAAGTGCTCAGTAGCCACACATGGCTAGCGACTAACGTAGTAGACAGCGCAGCATTAACTAAAAGCTTGAACTCCATCTCTTTACGAAAACTGTTTTAAAGTTGATATTTTAATTACTTTGGCTGCAATAAAATCATTTAAAATAAGCTTACAAATGGTGACCAATGATCCCTTTCAGTGGAAGTTAAAGGGGGCCAAAACAAAAAGAGGTAAAACAGAGATTTGAGTGTTATTTATCTTGGAAACATCTGTCTATATTTCAACTTATTCATCTAAAACAAACTTGTGTTTTTAACTTGAACAAATTCTGTCAAACATATCTGTAAAAGGTAAGAGAAAACTCAGGTATCACTTTTTGAGTGATGAATTTTGGAATGAAATCAGTATTGATGAAAATCGCTTGAGCTTCTAAAAACCAAGGACCCTAAAAAGAGTGAAGAACAGATTCTTTCTTCTTTCTCCATCCTTTTGTTTCTATTACTCCAAACTATGGAATAAAATGAGAGAAAATTACCAATTATAGAATACTAACCTGCTTTCTAAAACTAAGAAAATCGTCAGTCCCTTTGTATATCTGCTGCATTTGTGTGTCATATCTGAACACGTAGAGAAGAACAATATATTTTCCTTTTGTAACTTAAATCCTTGGATATCAGGGTGCTGATGACCAATGGCTTCAATCATGTGATCACACCAACCTTGTTTCCCTCTTGCCTAACACCAGAAATGCTCGTTGTTTTTCTTTTTTTTCTGGAGAGATTTAAAGAAATCTCTCTGACTTAAAAGCCTGTGCTCCTTCCACAAATAATATTCCCTCCCTCCCAGTCCCTGGGTTTCCATATCTACCATGTAGTTATGAGGCTGTTATTATGAAATACACAGCTGTGAAAATGTGGGGGGAAAAGGAAAAGAAAAAAGAAAAACGTTAGTTTATCATTTCAGCATACTCAAAGATATACCTTGAGACTTAATTATCAATTAATTGATAAACAATCATACTAGGACTAAGTTTCTTTACTTTTGCCTGTCACATAAAATACAAAAATCTACAACAAATATTTAGGTATTCATCACTAAATGTGGTCCTACTTGAAAGTCTTAACTTTTTGCTATTTGTAAGTAATCACATTCCAAAAGGCGTTGTGTTGTCTTCTAGTTAGTACGGGAGACCGTATTTCTGTGGCCAGGTAATGAAGGCCTAACTAGCGCATGGCCCAGGCCATGTTAGCTGCTGCTTCTGGTAACTGTTTTCCACACAAATATTGGTCTCAGGTACTAGGTCTATACATTTACCACTTGTTAGTAGTCGTACGGCTAGAGGACAAAAGCCCTCACAAGAACAAATTAGTAGGCATGAAGTACGTACTGAATTTTTATATTATTAGGTACATGAACATTCCAGTAGCATAAGTAAGTTAAATTGATTTCTAAACTAATCTTGAACAACCTTTTTCTTAATTAATTTACCGGAACAATTAAAAAATAAACTGTCGGTAAGAAGTAAATGCCAGGAATAGTCGAGCAATACTCAACGTATACACAGATACCTGGATGCTGTAGGCTTCCCCTCTCCTGGGTCCAGGTCCCTTTGAGGTCCTTCCTCTTCTTTGTTTTCTTTCTCTTTTTCTTCTGCTTCTGTTTCTTCCTCCCCCATAAAATCTATGCTGTCATCTTCTTCCAAGTTGTCATACTGATATCTAGTTATTTCTTTAGTGAAAAATAACACAGACTTTGGGAAAATTCATTCATGGAAAAAATAGCCCAATTTAGAAACAATAGTGACATCCAGTCCTCTGCCCTCAGGAGAAGCAGGAGGATAGAAGTGACTAAGAAAAGAATAGCTGGGCACCTTCCTACTGGTTGAGACAACAGTTCCATGGCTCTCAACTTTCTGTTGCTTGATCGTTTCGACAGTGACACTATTTCCCTTTTTCTAGTAACTCCCCCACCCAAAGCCGCCGATTACTTCTAGTCCTTGGGAGAAGAAGGGATCAGAATCATCGGGTCTGATCCATTCTACATGTTTCGGTCAGAACTTTGTTGGGAAAATAGTTGTTTGTCTCAAAGACAAATTGTACGGAGATGCTCACTGGATCCTCAACCCCCTGAATATTTCATTTTACCAAAGGCTCCTGTATCAGTTCATCGTTTTTGGGGATCAACTTTCTAAGAATCTTTACAGTTTTACAAGCCATGAACGGAAAATGAGACGTGCCATTTGCTGGCTGTCTTCCTTCAGGCTTCCCTTCCACTTCCTCCCAAGCTCCCTGCGGGACACCTGTCTGCCCCTGACATTCCTCTGTCGGCTCATAAAAGGCACGGATGACCTCGGATCTCTTATCAAACACAGGCCGGTAGAGGGTAGAATATGCTTTTGCAAAAACTGTAAAGGTCACTAGGGAATTGGGTTTCCATTCCTTGGGGCACATTCGGCCCCAGGTGGGGGGAGGGCGGGACCGCTTCACCCCCCACCCCGGCCGTGAGCCCAGCAGGGCCCCGAGCGACCCCCCCCAGCGCCACAGCCCTACCCCGAGCCGCCCCGCGGGCCTCGGCCCCTCCGTCCCTTCCTCACCACGGGCGCTCAGGCTAACAGGTTCTGCTGCCTCCGCCGCCGCCCGGCCTGCCGGCTCCTGGGCCTGCGGCTCTCCGCCTGCCGCGCCCGCCGGGAGGCGCTCCGGGCCCTGGCCGCCGCCGTCGCCGTCGCCCTCGCCCTCGCGGGCCGCGGCCCTCGCGCCCGGCGTCTCGGGCACCTGGAGCACCACCGGGACGTGGCTCGCGCCACTGCTGCTCGCGCTAGCGCTGCCGTCGCGGTTGGGCGCCGGGCGGCGGCGTGCCGCTGCCGGGCGGCGGTCCTGGGGCCGGATCAGGATGTGGTCGTTGTTGTACATGCGGCGGAGAAGGGTGTGGACCGTATCCAAGATCATGAAGCGAAAGGCCGCCATGGAGAAACGACGGGCGTCCGCCATCCTATCCAGGCCCGCCGCCTCCTCCTCTTCCTCCTCCTCCGCAGGCCCAATGTCGGAGTCTTCCTCAGCGCTCCCGCCCTCAGGGGCTCGGGCCGGGGCTGCCGCCTGGCCACCCTCCTCCTCCCCGAGGCCTCCCTCAGGCCTTTGGACTCCGGCCGCCTCCACCGCAGGTGCCATGACACCGTAGTGGGGGCCGGAGTGGCCGCCCACCCCGTCATCGGCTCCAGCCCACGCTCCCGCCTGGCTCACCGGGCCCGCTTGGCCCTCTTGGGTCGGGCCTCCGTCGCCCTCTTGGGTCGGGCCTCGATCCCCCGTGGCAGACATGACGGCAGCTGGTGCCTCAGCCGGGCGGCGATCGCGCTGGGCCGTCGACGCCAAAGATGGTGGCTTCGGAGCTGGCTGCCGCTGAGGGGAGGCCATTGGCAGTGCGGCCTGAGGCGAGGCAGAGCGGGCGGCGGAGGGCCAGCTGTTGAGGGGACAAGACTCTATAGTGGAGCCTGAGGAGACCCCACGACGGGAAGGGCAGGGGGTTAATCCCGGGAGGGGCCCGCCAAGGCTGCACCTGAGACGGTTCCCACAAGTCGGGGGAAAGAGGCGCTTGTGACAGTTGACGGGAGGTGGGCCGGAAGGGCCAACGAAGGCCGGTGTCCCCTCCTAGCGAGCTCTGAGCTCATTTGCTGAAAGGTGAAGATTGACATGCCCTACGTCCAATGAATGATCAAGGCACTCCACAGACTCCAGAATCACCCTTGAGGCGTTGGTGACCCGCCCTACCCTTTAGGTGCACGCAAGTCCTGCCCTTTCAATGTTGGCATTGTTAACAAAAGTATAGTGGTGCGCTGTGGAGTTACCCTGGGGTATGTGAACTGCAAGGAGTTCAGAGTTTGTTGATTTCCCGCTGGTCATGGCTCATGCAAGTTGAGATAGGGTCATCAAAAGGTCATATAGCTCAGAGCTCAGCATTACTAAAAACCTCCCCAGAAGAGAGAAGAATTTTGACAATTTAACTTGGCTGGAATTACTTAGCAAACAATGGGCAAAGCCGAATTGGATGCATTCAGATGTGAGTGTTAAAGAGGTGGTAAATCACAGGTGTTGGAAGGTGTTTAATGAGTCCTGCCAAATTCACCACAAGCCTCCAAAGAATGAAAAAAAGATTTTTTCTGAAAGGATGAGGTCACCTCGTAAGAGCTAAGCGTGGCCGACAACAAAGTGGCAGGCTTCCTAGGACGGTTCTGAGGCAACAGCCCAAGACTTTTTGTTTGTTTCAAGACCCTTTTAATCTAGACTTCCAGTGCAAGTAATTCTGAAAATTTTGGAGAAATCAACTGCTATTTTATATTCATTCTATAAAAAATGTTTTGGCATACTAAAACTATTTTTGAAAAAAAATTTCAAGTAACGTATTTCATATATATTACATTTAGAAAAAATATACCATTAAATCCCTCAAGTTAGGCAGGGATTTTTTCCCTTTCCTAAACTCAATCAAATTTCAACGTTTTTATTTTTCTTCTGGTCCCATCTCAAGAATGGAGCATGGTGTTATCATATATCATTGCTTCAAATCTGGAAGGCAATGTAGAAATTTTTTATTTCAATAGTTTTAGGGTTACAAGTGGTTTTTGGTTACATGGATGAATTGTATAGTGGTGAAGTTGGGGTTTTAGTGTACCCCTCGCCTGAATAGTATACATTGTACCCAATAGGCAATTTTTCATCTCTCAACCCCCTCCCACCCTCTGCCCTTCTGAATTTCCAATATCCATTATAGCATTCTGTATGTCCCTATATAACCATAGTTTCCTGAGATGCTTCACTTAGGATAATAGCCTCCAGTTCCGTCCAAGTTGCTGCAAAAGACATCCTCACTACAAAGACGGCAAAACTGAGGCAGAACCCCAATCTTAGGTCAAGAGTTGGCTTTAACATTTGTTTCCTAATATGATATAGGGAAAGTTATTCATTTCTAGGCCTCAGTTTTATCATCTGTGAATTTAGGATAATGGCTACCTGGCTACCTCATAAGTTTGCTGAGAGTATCAAATAAGATAATGGGGGTGGAAGCCCTTTATTATACTGTAAAATTCTATACATGTATATTATTACATCAAAAATAATTTTTCCTGTTCTTGAATTATTGGAGAGAAGCTATGAAGTATAGTCGGCCCTCTGTACCCATGGGTTCTACACATGTAGATTCAACTAACTGCAGATCAAAAATATTTGGAAAAAAATCGCATCTATGCTGAACATGTACAGAATTTTTTTCTTGTCATTATTCCCTAAGCAATAGAGTATAACAACTACCTACATAGCATTTACATTGTATTAGGTATTGTAAGTGATCTGGAGATGATTTAAAGTATGATATATGGGAGGATAAATGTAGGTTACATGCAAACACTATGTCATTTTATGTCAGGGATTTGAGCATTCGCAGATTTTGGTTTCTGTAGGAGGCTCTGGAACCAATTCCTCACGGATACCGAGGGATGTCTGTGTGGTCTCTCAGTCCCTCAGAGAATCCTCTAATTTAGTTTTGGAGGAATTAGTTTTTCTCAGCTAAATGAAGTTATGTACTTCCTCCCTGGTTGAGTTCATACCCTGTCTTCAGTCAAGATTTGAGTGAGATAGATAGATGGAATAAGATAGGACTATCTTTAGAATATTAACTGTTTGCTGAAAATATTTTCCTAGTTTCATTTTGCCTTCTAAGTTGGTTAAGTATGTTGTTTTTCATTTTCATGTTTCAAAAATCTAGCAATATTTTTTTTCATGGTTTTAACTTCATTTTAAGTTTGCAAATCTTTTCTCATCCAGAGATATTTTATTTTATATTTTCTTTTTGGAGGTCTTCTGAATGTTTACGTTTAGCTCCTTAATCTATAGTGTAAGACTAAAATCTCAGTTTACTTTTGTTTTAAACAGCTTACCTATAGAACCATTTGTAAAGTAATTCTTCCCCTCTTTACTGATGTATGGCCATATAATCTCTAGCCCTTTCTATACAGGTGGAAAAATGCACGAGAAAACATATTCTCCTGAAATTTCAGAGCTGGAAAGGGCTTTTATGTATTGAATCCAAGCCCATTTTTTTTCAGTTGTGGAAACTAAGGCAAGGAACATCAAACTGGCTTGCCCAAGGTCATACTACTTAAGTGGAGGATCCAGGGCTAGAACCAACATCTTCTCACCTTTACTCTGAAGTTGAGACAGGGATGTTTTTTTGTACATGCAGCTTCAGGGGCAACTTGACAACAGAAGGCTAATTAACTAGACAAGTAAATGGCCATGAGTTGAGGGTCTCTGAAACTCAGACCAGCCTGTCCTCCTGACTCCCAGTCTATCAGCAAATATTTACTAAACACCTTCATGCAATGTCTCACGCAAGACCTTGGTAGGGGTGGAGAAGCAAGTGCCACCATGTTTGGTGACAAGAGTCTTACAGTCTAGTTGGGAGAAAAGACTGCATGTAAGGATGGAGGGGAAAAAAGCAATGCCCAACTTTCAGAGCTGGCCTGGTATTTGCAGCTAAGCCATCTCATTCTCCTACTAGACATAATTTCATAGAACACCAACATTAGAGAGGATCACTTTGAGTCCATGATAAAAGGAAACAAAACAAGGCCACTTTATAATTTTATTTAAGCAGAGACAAAAACGAAGTCAGAAAACACTAAACTTTGCCTTTCTTAGCTAAAATGAACATCTATCACTACTTTACCAATTACATATTTATCCTGGTTCTAATCTCCCCTTCCTACAGATACGATCTACTGAAATACAAATCAGAATTGCCCCTGCTTTCTGACAGCATCTAGTGTAGAGCAAACCCTCACTTCCTTCAATGCTTCCCCAAATCACCCATAATTTTACTGAGATGCCATGTGGTTCCATATGATGTATGTTTTCCCTTCATGCAATGAGTAATAAACCCAACTTGTTCAACTACAGGTATGTTCCTGGTAGCCCTTGGCTGGAGGACATTGACAATGTAAAAGATTTCTATCTTTACACTGTGATATAGTGACTCCGGCAAGTGAGGTATCACAATTGGTAGGCTTTTCTCAGGAAAGGCTTCCCAGAGGAGGTAGGGTTTGGACTCACAAGATGGGCAACTTTCCCTGACTGAGAAGGACCCTGAAGGCAGGAAATTGTCTCCACATGACCCTTGTTAAAATGTGCTCATAACTTCAGAGAGTCTTTGGATGCAAAAAAAAGCCCAAGCCTTGGGAGAGGGGAAAGAAATAATGTTGCCTCTGTCCAGAGGGTAGACTTAGGGGATTTGATGTAAGTCCTCTGGTGAGGAAGGTGCCTAGCAGGGCACTCCCATTTCCTACTGCAATGCTATCATCAGGGCTACCTCTACTCTCCCTTAGCAAAAACATATTCCCAGATAGATGAGTTTTGTATACAAGATCAGAGTATTTCTGCCTTCTTTACCTCCTTTCTGTCTCTGTTCATGCATTCTTGCTTTACAGCTTTCAACAGGACCGCCATTATTCACTTTAGAGGAGATAGCATTTACAAAACCCAAAAACCATACCAGTATCTTCCTAGGTCATGAAGAGCTGGGCTGTCCACTTGAAGCTACAGGACAAATACTCCAGAGCCTAGTCATTAAGTCATTCACTGAGCATGTATTAAGTACTTACCATATGCCTGGAGTTATGTGAGGGGCTGGGGATGCATTGGTGTTTAAGACCCATGGCTTGCTCTATTGAGTTCATAGTCTAGAGGAGAAGACAGACTCTTGGATGGTGATGATGCAAGGTGTCAAGCACTATAACAGGGATGAGCACAAAATACTATGGGAGCTCAGGGAAGAGAATGACTAGCTAAGGTGGGTTGATGCCTGGAAAGGTGCTCAAGAGGAGGCATTTCAGCTGGGTCCTGAAATTAGGAGTTCAATTACCAGTAAAGATTGGGGGGAAGTCACTACAAGTGAAGGAAGCAGCATGGATAATAGCACAGGTATGTGTGTGTACCTGTCGGGGGCAATGAAATGGCTGGAGCATAGGGCAGAGTGGCAGATGGGCCTTTAAAGCAGACAGGGCCATGAATGCTTCACTGAAGAGTTTGCCCTTTGTCCTGAAAAGTAGGTCCTTTTGCCTCCCAGACAAACGATCATTGAGATGGTGGCAGAGTTAGCAGAATGGGTTGTGGTGCACTTAAAAATGAGTAGTGTAGGCCGGGCACGGTGGCTGACGCCTGTAATCCTAGCACTGTGGGAGGCCGAGGCGGGTGGATCGGTCAAGGTCAGGAGTTCGAGACCAGCCTGAGCAAGAGCGAGACCCCTTCTCTACTAAAAATCGAAAGAAATTACCTGGACAGCTAAAAATATATATAGACAAAATTAGCCGGGCATGGTGGCGCATGCCTGTAGGCCCAGCTACTAGGGAGGCTGAGGCAGTAGGATTGCTTGAGCCCAGGAGTTTGAGGTTGCTGTGAGCTAGGCTGACGCCACGGCACTCACTCTAGCCCGGGCAACAGAGTGAGACTCTGTCTCAAAAAAAAAAAAAATGAGTAGTGTAAAGAAAAGGTCTGCTAAAGCCCCCAAAGTTTTTTCCAGCAAGCTTATGTATCCACACTTTTTCTCTTTATAAAAGTAACACATGTTCTTTGTACAACAGATTGAAAAAACAGATAAGCCAAAACAGGGAAGCAAAAAACATCACACATATCCTTCTCATACAAATCCATAAGTTTAATAAGCTAACAGAAAAATGAACAAAGGGTATGGATAGAGAAATGGCTTTTAAACATATGGATAGATGCTCAAACTCAATGCAAATTAAAATTATATTGAGGGAATGATAATCATTTATTACTAAATTACTACTAATTACTTAATATTAAGTGCTAATTATAGATTAGATACTATTTTAAGCATTTACTCTTTGCAACAACCCTATCATGTTGGTACTATTATTATCTGCCTTTTGGAAATGAGGAAACTGAAACAGAGAGTTTAGTAACAGCCAGTAAGAGGTAGAGCCTGAATTAAAAAAATAAAAATCACCTCTAATCTCACTATCCAGAGATAATCACTCGCTATTTTATATATAGTTCAGTTTTATTTTTCCAGGTTGGTAAGAAACTATGATTTTTAACTCCCCTCGTCCATTAGGGATTCTCTCTCCTCCTCCCCCAATGTTGCTTAGTTTCAGAAGATGGGACAAGATCTTAAGCTTGCTTTTATTTGACCCATAAACATGTCTGTGTCTATAAATAAAGGTCTGCTTGATAAGAGGGAAGCAAACTGGTTTCCAGTTCCACCCCTGGAACCATAAAGTTAGATTTTACTTATACTGACATACACTATTCTTGTGTTGAGCTCTTAAATAGGAAGTTGGCTGTTATTAATAGCTCTGTGGCTCAGGATAAGCTGTCTGATTCTCAGTTTCATCCTTTAAACAAGGATAATAGTTACTGCCCAAGAGGACTTTTGTGAATATTAAACATAATATGAAATGAACATGACCAGAAGTAAGGATTATTAGTCGAGTTTATGTCTCCTCACTTTCCAAGCATGCTGTTCTTTTAGAGGAAACAGAATTCTGATTTGGCCCTTTTGTCTACCTTCAATCAGTAAATGCTTGCCCTCTGTATAGAAGAAATTACTAGAATTATATGACTGCAAGTTTTCACCTTCATTTTTATGTTCTTAGTCATTTTCATGGGTCTTCCTCCCAGATTGTCCCAGGGTTGCCTCCTTCTTAGTATTTAGGTTTGAGTCAAAGGGTGCTCACAGGGAATTGTCCCTGACCACCTTAACTGAAGCTGTTACCCACCTATACCCCAATCACTATCATATCACTACCCTGTTTTATTTCATTCTTAGCGCTTGAAACTTCTGTTTAACTAATTTTATCTTTGTTTTTATTATCTCTATTCCTACTACCACTACCCCACCACTAATAGGTAGATGCCACAAGGACAGGAATTATTGTCTGTTTCCACTGATATTTACCCAAACACCTATAATGGTGCCTGGAACATAGTAAATACTCAAAACATTTATTAGATGACCGAAAACAACTTGTTTTCTCTACATTGGTTAATTCTACAAGGTGCAAAACCAAATGTTAATCTGTAGGATCATTTTTATGAGCTGGGTGAGTCCCCAATGGGTTAGTGAGATTAAGGTTGAGTTTTGAATTTCTATAGAGTGTTGGTATTTTCCTTAGACCAACACATCTCTAGTTGGCTGAGGGTGTAACTATCTTTAGATTGAGGGGTAACTTTATAGGAAAAGCATGTCTTGATTTAACAACAATTAAAATGGGTCCAGTATATATAAGACTTACAGGGGATTACACAAGTGTTAAAATGTGTTTGTGTTGTGGTTAACTCATGCTAAATTGCAATTTTTGGAGGTAAGAGAGTTCACATTTAGCCAACTTGCTGTCTTGTTACATCGTATGAGTTAATGTCTTCTTCCCCTATCTTGCCACAGCGTCTGAAATTCCCCATTTTAGCATAATTTCATAGGACCTTTCAGAGACCGTAAATTATCATGGTGTCACAATCTACCTGAATGTTAGTGTCATTAACCAGATATTATTTCAAGGAAGAATCTTGAGGAAGTAGAATAGAAATTTTGAAAGGTGGCAAGGAGTAGAGGAATAAAGAAAAGATCTGGAGCATAGGGAGCTCCTAGGGAAGGCAGGTCTGTATGTGGAGTGGAGTAACAGTTGGTATCCCTGATTATTAGGCATCTGGAAATAGTGAGGTTGGGGAGGGGGACAGAAGTCACTGCCTGAGAATGAAGAGGAGGACACTGGAAAAAGAGGCAAAGGAGCTAGGGATGCAAGTGCTATCCTGTTTTCACAGCTTTGCCTCAGGCCAATCTCTGGAGGTATTTGGTAGTTTAAGATAGATGAAAAATACTTTTTGAGGTTCCAACTGGCGAGGAACTCACAATGTAGAGAGGCTAATGTAAGAGAGATTATGAATTATGCTATAATAACATATGATAGAAGTTGTTAATGTCAATCAGATGGTATCTAAGTAAGCTTAACTAAATATAGAAACAAGGCCACCTTCCCTTTCTCTGATCAGCTACCCCTTCCAACATTTTTTCATCTATATTCTAGATATTATTCCCATTTGCTAAAGTCATACATAAAACTATAGCAATATTAATATGAACCTCCTCAGTGCCCATGTAATCACTCCTTAGCTTAAGACATACAAATAAAGTTGAAGTTCTATGCATCCTTTCCTCAAGTAGTAACTAGTATCATGACTTTGGTGTTTCATTCCCATGTACATCTTTACTTTGCCTACGTTTGCTGGAATAACATGTCTTGGTAAATGTTATATCCCAAAGTATATATTATTTTTTCCATGTTTTAAAACTTTACATAAATGGCAGCATAGTATCTGTATTCTTCTGCAACTAGCTTTGTGCCTTACATTTCTCTCCACTACCACTAGCCGATCGTTTTACCCACACAGAAGTATGTGGCTCAGGCCCCAGTGAGTTCTAGTTTCCTCCTTAGTCCAATCTTTGCCATCCTGGTCAGTTTACCTGCAACACTTTCAAGCCGGTGAATTAAGGTTGGTCCTACCTTAGGTGAAATCTTATTCCATTGTTGTCTTAAGCCAAAATCCAGTCTTGGGCTCAGTTGTACCATGTGGTCTCCTGGCAGTCTTATTTTTTTTTTTTTTTAATTTTTATTTCTATTTTTAGTAGAGACGGGGTCTCGCTCAGGCTGGTCTCGAACTCCTGACCTCGAGCAATCCACCCGCCTCGGCCTCCCAGAGGGCTAGGATTACAGGCGTGAGCCACAGCGCCCAGCCTCCTGGCAGTCTTAGATCACCATGTTGGGAGCCACACTTTGAAAAGCACTGTTCTACAGCATCTTTATCCCTTGATATTTTAGGGTCCAACAAAATAGTCTGATATCAGCTTACCAGAAAGTGAAAAGGTAACATTGCTAGCAGGTAGGGTGATACAAAACTGCTTTGTTAATAGTTTAAACGTACTTCATGATAAAGTACATGATGAAAACTTTGTACGCCCCAGTAATTAACCACCTGACTGTGATTAAGTTTCTTTTAATTTAACAGTCAATACCAAAAAACCCCAAATAAGCTAACTGTTATGGAATATGGTCTTACTGGGGACTCTTAACCACACATAGGTTAAAAATGTATTGTTTAGTTAGTACAAGAGACTACATTTCTACTACATGTGAAGAGGCACAGGTCATGAAAGCTTGTTTGAAAACTACTTAAATTGGTTTCTCAGGAGGGTTTTTCTAAACAACTCTTGCTCTGTTAAGTATTCTGATGTTTTACAGCTGTAGTCTTACAGCTATGACAAAAGTGCTTCATAAGAACCAAACTATGGAAGTACATAGGATGCAAAATTCTTTATCTGGCACAAAAGTGGAGACCATTGAAATTCTAAGAAAAAAAAGCACTGGTTTTAAAAACCTTAAAAAGCTTCTTATTTAGCTACCCAGAAAAATCTTAAAAATGAAGCTGTAAGCAACTCATAGTTATGTTTAGACTATTTTTTAACGATATATAACACAACCAGCTCACTGCAGCTTGTACTCTGCAGAGTAGCGTTTCTCTTTGACTTTGGTTAATTTTTTTGTCTTCTCTTTCTTCTCAACTGGTTCTTCTTCTTTGTTGCACAGTCATCATCCTATGTGCTTTGCCCTGACTTTGGGACTAGATGCTCATGGAAAAAGAACTCCAATTGAAGATCTTTAAGATTTTTAGCTGTAACAACTCCACTTAGTATTCTAAACTCGGGAATCTTAGGAGTACAAAGGTAATTGGAGAATGAATCATTGGAAGTTGTTTTGTACACTGTTCTGGAAGTTCCATTTCCTTTGTTTTCCTGTTGCTTAATGCATTTGGGTGACATTTTTCCTTCCAATCTATTTGGCACTCAGTGCAGCCTATAACCTGTGGCCCATGAACAAAGAAGGGATCAGAATCATCTGGGTGTGATCTCATTATATATGTTTTAGTTAACACCTCATTTGAGAAATATTCATTGGGTTCAAGGAGAAATTCTCCTGTGAAACTCATTAGCTCACCAGCATCTGAGAACCTGAGTCAAATATCTTTCTGGTGCTCTAAAATTGGTTCATCATGTTTCTGACCACATTTCTGAGCAACTCTGTATTCTTACAAACTTTCCACCCCAAAATGAAGAATTCCTTTAGGGTATCCTTTACCTACAGACTTTTTCTCTTCAATTTTGTCTTCTTTTATTTCCTTAGCAACTGTCTCCTCAGCACTTACTTTATATTTATTTTCATCTTCTGTAGGGTCATAAATTTCATTGATGATTTTGTATCTCTTACCAAACAAACAGAGGTTCATAGAGACACCCATATTTTCTCTCAGTATCAGGGATTTCTTTGTGATATTCAGATTGTATTTTTGTCTATTTCATGGGGAGTTTTCTGAGAGTATTAAGTTGCTTCTTAACTGCATTAGGCAAGTGCTGAAAGAAGTTTGCAGATGCTCCAGCTGAATCACTGCATCTTTCTTGAGAAGCTTCATGAGTTTGAGAAATTTGCCTCTCTTCAACAGTTTTTTCTTTCTTCCTGTCCTCAACAACATGACGGGCCCTCTTTTTTTTTGTTGCAGCTTCCACTGCCTGTGACACAGCCTCCTCGGCATCAGCTTGAGGGTCTTTTGCCTTTACAGAATCAGTGCCTTTATTTTCCTCATCATTATCCGTGAGGCCAAGTGGTCAAGTGTCCTCAACCCCCTACAGGAGGCCCAGTAGAGCGTGGATCGTGAAAGATGATGTGCAGTCTCTCAGCACCATATTCTATCTTTCTGGCACCATTTTGGTCTCCATCTCTGGCCACCTCCTCACCTAGTCCCTCCTCTTGGTCTCTTTATTATTAATAGCTACCCCCTCAGCATCTAGGTTACCGTCTTCAGCACTCCCCTTGACATCTCCAGTTTTCCCTTCTCCCCTTTGTCCTGTCCTTCACACTGGCCGCTTCTGGTTGGGCAAATAGAGCTGGTTTTATGTTGCTTTCAGCAGACATGCTCAGTAGCTATGGTTGGAAAGCAACAGCACAGGCGAGAGCAAAAAACGAACGGGGCAACAGCAGCTGCTGCTGAAGTGAAAGCGGTGGACTGTGGCTGAGGTGGCTGCCCCTACTGCTGGGTAACCAGGATTAGGTGAAGGTGGCTGAGGAGCACAGACCTTGCCTGCGACTGAAAGTCTGGGTGGCTGCAACCCCGGGCAAGAGCACAACGCCAGGTTAACAGATTCCATGCTAGTCTTGAGCTGGTGCTTTAATGTGGCCAAGCTCTAGGTAAGTAGAGGAGGGCTCAGGAAAAGTCAACAACAGCTCCCTGCTGTACCCTCCAGCAGGTCCTGGAGGCCTGAAGTCTAAACCCATCTGTTGAGAAGAGGTGACTGACAGGTCCTCTCTTCCTTGCGGCCCACCTCCAGATTGCTTCTGGGAGCTGGGCTCATACATAGCTCCTCTCTTCACAGACACCGAAAGAAGAAAGCCTTGTTTCTGATTATCAATATGCCTATGTAAATGACTTCAGACAGGTACTTTTAACAAACACAATAAATAAATTCCACCAAGGAGAAAGGGTTGTTTTTCCTCCCACTAACACCAACTCCAATCAATTTTTTTTGTACCTTTTAGTCCCAGATCAAGAAGACAGCATGGTTTTGTGCAAAATGCCTTGGAGATGAATATCATCTCAGATATTCATGTAAATGTTTTAGGTCTGAAAGAGACCTTAGAAATCATGTAATCCAGTGGTTCTCCAAACTTGAGTGTGTATAGGAATCACTTGGAGGTTTGTTAGAACAAAGATTGCTGGGCCCCATTCCAGAGGTCAGGATTCCCTGGGACTGAGTATGGACTTTGCATTTCTCTTTTTTTAATATTTTTATTTTATTTTATTTTTTTATTGATACATAATAATTGTACATATTCATGGATTACATGTTACATCTTGAAACAAGCACACAACATACAATGATCAAATCAGGGTAACTGGGACAAGATTCACCTGAAACATTCATCATTGCTTTTTGTTGGGAGCATTTGAAAACTTCTAGCTATTCAAATGGACTTTGCATTTCAACAAGTTCCCATGGGAAGCTGGTCCTACTTGTCTGGGCACTGCACTTTGGTAACCAGGGATCTAATACAATTTCCTCATTTCACGTTACTCAACTGTGGTAAAACCCCCAGGTGGGTTCCTGAATTGGTTTTAACATTTATCACTTGCTGTACCTTCACAGACTCGCTTAGCTTCTCTATGCCTCAGTTTTCTCATCTACAAAATTAGATTGATAACCTCTGTCCTGCCTATCCCACAGGGTTAATTTAAAGAGTTGATGCTATTAGGTAATTACTCAGGCCTGTAGCAACAACACTCTAACTTGATTGTGGAGAGGTCACGTGGTTGACCAGGGCCGTGAATTTAAATGCCTCCCTGCCCGGTTTTTTTTTTTTTTTTTTTTCTTTTTTCGTCAAGTACTGAAAGAGGGAGATGCTGTCAAGTTGGGCGGTAAGACGTAAACCATTTTTTTTTTTTGTATTTGTCTCAATTTATGTTTGCCTTTTAAGTTTGTTAGTATTTCAATGTATATTGGTTTTCCTTTTTCATGTGGGAAGTTTCCCAGTGTTTTCCTTTGTAATTTCTTCCATTGTTCTTAAGTTTACAGAATTCCTTACCATGAGACAAGGCCATTAAATTATTTTGTTCTTGGTATGAATTTTTATTAATACTATGTACATCCTTTTCCATCTGGAGTTGAATTGGCACATGATATAAAATCTGGATCTCAGATGGTTTCTTTTTTGTTCTAAACGGCTAATCTCTGGCACCATTTGTTGAATAATCCTTTTCCTCTTCCTTGGTATGTGTCTGTGCACTTCTTAGCACTTTCTAGGAAGGTAGAATAGGTGAGAGAGGGATTTATGTCCACTGTATTCTTTTTCTTTTTTTTTTTGAGACAGAGTCTCACTTTGTTGCCCAGGCTAGAGTGCCGTGGCATCAGACTACCTCACAGCAACCTCAAACTCCTGGGCTCAAGCAATCCTACTGCCTCAGCCTCCTGAGTAGCTGGGACTACAGGCATGCGCCACCGTGCCCGGCTAATTTTTTCTATATATATTTTTAGCTGTCCATGTAATTTCTATTTTTAGTGGAGACAGAGTCTCGCTCTTGCTCAGGCTGGTCTCAAACTCCTGAGCTCAAACAATCCGGCCGCCTCGGTCTCCCAGAGTGCTCGGATTACAGGCGTGAGCCACTGTTCCTGGCCCACTGTATTCTTTTTCAAATGGAGAAACTGAGGCCAAGAGTAGCTAACTTTTCCCCCCAACATTATTCTGGTTAATGGATAAAGCTAGAACTGAAACTAACATCTCTGGTTTCCAATCTGAAACTGAACTAGGACTGCTTGTGTATCCAAATTTAGTGGTGGAAATTGGCTAATTGGAAGGAATGTGACCTGCTTAATTGGGACAGCCATTACTTATCTCTACATTTTTTGTAATGTGGGAATATGGCTGTGTTAGTTGCTTTTTCAATATTTCAAGAGATGCAAATAACCATATTTTTAATGTGAAATCTCTTGAATTTTGTATTAATATTTGAGCCAAACACAATGTGCTCTCAGCCCACATATGACCATGGGTTGCTAATTTTTGACCTCTTTTTAAAAAGTACGTTTTGGGGCTTCCTGCCACCGCAAGCCTCCCGCACCCGGAGGGGCCGCGCTGCTGTCGGACGCTCTCCGTGGTGAGTGGCTTTTTCCTGCCGAGGGCAGCCCAGGAGGGTCCCCCACCCCGCCCCGTTGTAGCGACAGGCCGAGTTTCACGCACTCAGGTGGCTGTGGTTAACAAGTTGCGAGCTTGTGGGAATTAGACTACCAGGGTTCACCTGGCGTGCTTGGTTTTGTGTCCTTGGTTTTGTGACCTCTCTCCCTAGTCCTTGGGGTCACAAGCAGTGAGGAGTCGGGTGGACTCCACCGCACGGCAGCCATGTGTCCTGAAGGACCTGAGAGGGTGGGCTACTCGTCCGTTTCCCAGGGTTTCTAGGCTGAGGCTCTACCAGCGTGGTTCCTTCCGACCATCGGTCATTTTGTGCCTGCCACGTGCGAGCGTGTTGAATGGTTAAACCTCTTCACCGTGTAAAACCTGAAGCGCTGTGTTTTCACCTTGAGGAGTTGATAGTTCCAGACTTTTCCATTACCTAGTAGTTGCAAATCAATAGAATATGGAGTAGCTAAATTTAGCCAAGTTTCTCCTGAGGAAAATACACACTTGGGTGTTCAAAATGCTTTGAAATCTAGAATTTGAGTTCTTTAGAATGTGCTAAAACTAAAAGTCTACTAAAATACTCCTTAACAGTAGTGTTGTGCACTCTGGAAAATAAAGCTGGCCTGCCGTTGGCAGTATCTGGTGTTTCATATGAAATAAAATGAAATAAAATAAAATAAAAAGTACTTTTTGCACTGGCATGGGAGTGGTAGCCTGACTTTTCTTCTAGCTATCCCAAATATGGATCATCCAGCTAATATCACAGGAGAAGCATTTCCTTATTCCTTTTCCTCCCCTTTCTTCTCCCACAATTAACCCAGCAGAGCAACTTGTACTAGAGTTTTCCTGAAAGAGAGACCATGTGAATTAGATGATCTGAATTAGTGGTTTGTTTATAGCATTAATGCCATTTCTGATGGTTCCCTAATATCATTGACTTGAAATGTGATCTAGGATTAGACTAATACATGACAAGCTGCCCTTTATTATGGTTCCTAGAGTGATGAAAATCCAAGGGCCATAATGGAGATCCAACGGTGTTGCATTTTAAAAGAAACCAGTGAAGTAATTGCGCTCTAGTACCTCTTCTTTTCATTTAACCTTACCTTAACTCAGAGATGGTCCTGGCAGTGCTTTCAATCTCCACTCTTATCTAATAGCAGCTTCACAAAAATATTTTGAATCTTCTGACTTCCTGAATTGCTGTTGGCGAACAAATGTGCTATTAATATTTAGAAAGTGGACCGTTGATGCACTGTTTAATTATGAAGCTGACACCTGAGAAAAGACTAAGATTTAATAATACGGAGAATAAAAAGATCAAGCATTTAAAGGGCACTGTGACTTTTGTATTGTAAGAGACTTGTTATGGTAAAACTGTTCTTGGTTATTCATCAAGGCCTTTCAGAAATGGTACAGAATTTGATAGGGAGATGGAGAAGAAAACCTAATCTACTTTTCACCAACTCTAGTGTTACCTCCCTGCTTTTAAGCATTGAGAATCTCTCACCTTGATTATTGCAATATCCTCATTATTGATCTCTCTGCTTCCACCATTGCTGTCTTTCAGTCTATTCTCAATATAGCAGTCAGAGTGATCCTGTTAATGGGTAAATCAAACCATGTTACTCTTCACTTCAAAACTCTCCCTCCAATGCATCCCATATCAAGTAAAACCCAAATAATTACAATAGCCTTATAAAGCCCTGCATGATCTGGACCCTCATTACTTCTCTGACCTCATATCTTACTTTTCTCCCCATTACTTTGTTCCTGCTGCACTGGCTATGCCTCTGACATACACTAGACATTTTCTCTCTCAGGGCCTTTGCACTGGTGGTTTCTTCTGCCTGGAATCCTCTTCTTCCAACTGTCTATATGCCTAGTTCCCTCATCTTCTCTTCTTTAATCAAAGGCATCTTACTGAGGCCTTTCCTGACTATTCTAGTTTAACTTGAAACCCTCCCCAAACACTCCCATTCTTTTCCCCTGATTTATTTTTCTTAGATCATGTTACTTTTGACACAGGAAAGTGGATCTCAAAATTGGGATCTGGCCTGAAGGCCAATAGGGTTCTTACCTATGTGCAGGAAAGAATTCAAGTGCAAGCCTTAAGTTGGAAACAGAAGCAAAGTTTATTAAGCCAACATCAAGCAGGCTACTCCATAGACAGAGCTGTGGCTATCTCTCAGCACAACAGAATATAACCCCTATACATTGTTGGTGAACTACATTTATGGCTATCTCTTGATTATATGCTAAATAAGGGGTAGATTATTCATGGATTTTCTGGGAAAAGAGCAGAGATTTCCAGGAATCGGGGGTTCCTCTTTTCCTACCATATAAGGTAACTTCTGGGGGTTGTCATGGTGACTGTAAACAGTCTTGGCGTTGGTAGAAGTTTCTTTTAGCATGCTAATACATTACAAACAGGGTATAATAAGCGACAAAGGCAAGCAGGGGTCATTTTTGTTGCCGTCTTGGTTCTAACCCATCTTAATCAGTTTCTTTATCACATCCTGTTTTTCTCAGACCTTGGTTTGGGTCTTATGACTTCTTAAAGAGCAAGGTCTGCCAGTTTCCTATCTCACTTTTTCTTTTTATTTTGAGTTGGGGTCTCACTGTGTTGCCCAGGCTGGCCTCCAACTCCTGGCCTCAAATGATCCTCACACCTCAGCCTCCCAAGTAGCTGGGATTACAGGCATGAGCCACTGCACCTTGCACATACCGTGTTATTTTCTAACCTCTGTTTTAGTTATTTGC
Source organism: Lemur catta (assembly GCF_020740605.2). Taxonomy (NCBI): domain Eukaryota; kingdom Metazoa; phylum Chordata; class Mammalia; order Primates; family Lemuridae; genus Lemur; species Lemur catta. Next base: position 21,971,394 of record NC_059155.1, read on the forward strand.
TTACAGTTTAGAAAGGTGTCTCTGGGCATGGCAGGAGAATCTTGGGCCCCAATACCTTCCATGCCACCTACATAAGAATAATCAAGGTGGTGATGAACATGCTGCTGAAGTGAAGAGAACAAAACTCCTATTCATTTCTCCTCAGCTGCTCTGAAAAGAAATTTCTCAGAGGGTGGGAAATAATTCAGTCTCTAGGTTTCCCAGATTTGTTTGTTCAAAGAAATTTATACAGATAAATCTTATTTCTACTTATGTAGTACTTGGATCAGAAAAGATTAAGTAAAATAAGTATGCTACATTTTAGGAAAATGTTATTTTCAAGCTTCTGAGACATAGGCTTAAGAAAATAAATTGTGGTATGATAATTTATTTCTGGTTTTAACACAAAGCAAACTACTTCTTTATCTAGCTACATCATTACTTTCTTGTTTCTTTTAAATTAGTTAGCAGGTGAAGCTAGTGGGTCACCACACCTTTGGTGTAATGATATTGCTGGGGAGGTATCTTGCACAGAAAACCTCATCACTGATGTAGAAAAGGAACTGTGATAGAAGATTGGGGAAATTTTTGCAGCTTATATATATTGCACATTATATGCTCATGTCCAGATCTAGTTTTCTTTCAAACTTCTTTTGCTGCTCTCTCTTTGATTCTGTCAACAGAATGGAGGAATTTGGCCTCCTGTGCTAGGGATTCTCCTAAGGGAAAGGGATGGCACACTTCCATTTTTATATAAATACACTGATTTTCTGTTTATCCAAGCTTCTATTTTGTGCACTGAAAGAAAAAGTAAAGATACAGTTGATAGGTCAACCCCTCTAGCATATGGGACTGGGCCAAAGATTCACTGTGTATAATTTGAGTTTGTTGATATTTGTACTTATAAAAAATAACAATAGTAAGAATTCATTAGATTTTAATTTTGATAACAGTCCTAAGCACTTTACATTTCATTTAATCCTTCCAATAACCCATGAAGTAAATGTTGGTATTATTTCCATTTTATAAACATGAGAAAACAACCTCAGAGTTGAGGTGACTTGCCCATGGCACACAGTCAATACTATAGATGGAATTTTAGCACAGGCAGTCTAACTACGGATTCCATGCTTTTAACCAGGATTGTCAAATTTTTCTTTAAAGGGCCAGATAGTAAATATTTTAGGTTTTGCAGTCCATATAGTCTTTGTTGGAACTGCTCAACTCTGTTGTTCTAGTAAAAAAGCAGTTATAAACAATACCTAAATGAATGAGTATGGCTATGTTCCAATAAAACTATTTATAAAAACAGGTGGAGGGCAGTATGTAGCTTGTGGGCTATAGTTTGCTGAATTCTTCTCTTAACTACTATGAAATACTGTCATATTGTTAAGGATTAATGATTCATAAGTAGCCAAGGTATTTTCCTTGTTCTTCTATGGGACATATATAATGTTCTCAGTCTTACAGAATAAAAAGTTGAAAGGATACTTAGATAGTATTCAGAATCTTTTAAAAATAAAAATATTTCCATATCTGTATCTACATATATATTTGTATAGGTTCGTGTTGGGGTGGGGGAAAGGAGCATGCTTGCAGGCACATGAATATTCATGTGCACATAGGGGTATGTGTATGTACATGAATGTGTTCATGCACATAGGGGTGTGTGTACATGTGTTTGGGGTATATATTATATGCATCTCTATTCTCTTTAAGAACGTATATAAAAATGTTAACTGGTTATTTCTTGGGTTGAGTTAGGGGATGAATTTTTTTCTATAAATGTGATGATTTTCCAATTTTTCTATAATATCACTAAATGGAATCAGAACAAGTTAAAATTACAAGAATAAGTTTATCAGATTTTTTTTTCTGGGCAGGAGGCAGAAGAGAAAAGTAGAGAAGGTACACCCTTAGGTAGAAGCTAGGACCAGGGGAATGGGATTCTTAGAACCCTACCAAGGTTTAATAGATTTCAACAACATATAAAAAGATTATTCAACACGATGAAGTGGGATTCATCCTAGGGTTGCAGGGATGGTTCAACACATGCAAATCAATAAACATGATACATCTCACCAATCAAGTCAAGGACAAAACCCTTATGATCATTTTTTATTTTTTTAATCTCAGAGTATTATGAGGATACAAATGCTTTGATTACATAAATTGCCTTTGCACTACCTGAGTCAGAGCTATAAGCGTGCCCATCCCCCAAAGAGCGCACACTGCATCTGTTAGGTGTGAATTTACCCATCCCCTCCTCTATCCTCCCACATGCCTGATACCCTATGAGTGTTACTTCCCATATGTGCACATAAGTGTTGATAGATTAGTACCAATTTGATGGTGAATACATTTGGTGTTTGTTTTCCCATTCTTGTGATACTTCACTTAGAAGAATAGGCTCCAGCCCCATCCAGGCTAATACAACAGGTGCTAGGTCACCATTGATTTTTTGTGGCTGAGTAGTACTCCATGGTGTGTGTGTACATATGCACACACTACATTTTATTAATCCACTCATGTATTGAAGGGCACTTAGGTTGTTTCCACATCTTTGCAATTGTGAATTATGCTGCTATAAACATTTGAGTACAGATGTCTTTTTTATAGAATGTCTTTTTTTCCTTTGGGTAAATACCCAGTAGTGGGGTTGCTGGATCCAATGGTAGCTCTACTTTTAGTTCTTTGAGGTAGCCCCATACTGCTTTCCATAGAGGTTGTACTAGTGTGGTGCTGGCATAAAAACAGATACAAAGACCAATGGAATAGAATAGAGAACCAGAAATAAACCCACACACTTATAGAAAACTCATTATCTTTTTTTATGAGATAGTCCTGCTCTGTTACCCAGGCTACAGTGCAGTGGCCTCATAGCTCATTGCAGCCTCAATTCCTGGGCTCAAGTGATCCTCCTGCCTCAGCCTCTTGAGTAGCTTGGACTACAGGCATACACCACCACACCCAGCTAACTTTTTCTATTTTTGGTAGAGACTGGGTCTCACTCTTGCTCAGGCTGCTCTCAAACTCCTGAACTTAAGCAATCCTCCTGCCTTGGCCTCCTGGAGTGCTAAGATTATAAGCATGAGCTACTGTGCCTGGCCCGGCAAACTCATTAACAAAGGTGCCAAGAACACACAATGCAGAAAGGAAAGCTTCTTTAATAAATGGTTCTGTAACAACTGGAGAAACATGTGCAGAAAATGAAACTAGATCTCCATCATATACCACACATAAAAATAAACTTGAAATGGATTAAGGACTTAAATATAAGACCCGAAACTATGAAAATACTAGAAGAAAACATTGGGGACATTGGTCTAGGAAGAGTTTTTTGTATAAGACCTCAAAAGCACAGGCAGCAAAACCAAAAATAGACAAATGGGATTACATTAAGCCAAAAAGCTTCTGTACAGCAAAGAAAACAATCAACAAAGTAAAGAGATAATCTACAGAATGGGAGAAAATATTTGCAAACTATATATCTGACAAGGAATTAATAACCAGAGTATATGAGGAGCTGAAACAACTCAATAGCAAAAAGCCAAATAATTTGATTTAAAAATGGGCAAAAAACCTGTATAAATGTTTATTAAAAGAAGACATACAAAGGCTGGGCATAGTGATCATGCCTGTAATCCTAGCACTCTGGGAGACTGAAGTGGGAAGATCACTTGAACCCAGGAGTTTGAGACTAGCCTGAATAAGAGCAAGACCATGTCTCTACAAAGAAAAAAAAGGGAAAAATTAGCCAGGTGTGGTGGTGTGCACCTGTAATCCCAGGTACTTGGGAGGCTGAGGCAGGAGGATCACTCGAGTCCAGGAGATTGTGGTTGCAGTGATCTATGATGATGCTGCTGTACTCTAGCCAGGGCAACAGAGTGAGACTGTCTCTAAATAAATAAATGAATGAGTAAATGAGTAAAACAAATGGCCAACAGGTATATGAAAAAATTCTCAATATCATTAATCATCAGGGAAATCCAAATCAAGACTATATTGAGATATAATATCACCCCAGTTAGAATGGCTATTACCAAAAAGACAAAAAAATACCAGATGCTGGTGAGGATGAAGAGAAAGGGGAGCACTTGTATACTGTTGGTGGAAATGTAAACTAGTATAGCCACTATGGAAAACAGTATGCAGGTTCCTCAAAAAGATGAGCACCTTTTAATATACCTGTTGGCCTTTTGTATGTGTCTTCAGATCCTTTGGCCATTTTTAATTGGATTATTTGCTTTTTTTGCTATTGAGTTGTTGGAGTTCCTGATATATTTCTGATATTAACCTCTTATCAGATATATTACTTGCAAGTACTTTCTCCCAATCCATAGGTTGTCTTTTCATTTTGTTTTTTCCTTTGCTGTACAAAAGCTTTTTAGATTGACATAATCCCACTTATCTATTTTTGCTTTTGTTGCCTATGCTTTTGGTGTATTTCCAAGAAATCATTGTCAAGGTCAATGTCAAGGAGCTTTTCCCCTATGTTTTCTTCTAGGAGTTTTTTAAGTCTTATGTTTAAGTTTTTAATCCATTTTGAGTTGATTTTTGTTTGTTATAAGGATCCAATTCATTCTTTTGCACGTGGATATCCAGTTTTTCCAACATCATTTATAAAAGAGACTATCCTTTCCTCATTTTGTATTCTTGGCACTCTTGTTGAAGATCAGTTGACCATATACGGGTATGTTTATTTTTGGGCTCTCTGTTCCATTCATCTGTATGTCTTGATTTATTTTCTAATTAAAAAGAAGGGGATTAGGAAAGTGTCCATGCCAGTGAGGCACAATGAAGCTTAAGCTTATTTACCTTTACATGTAACTGCCTCTGAATAAGTTACTATGACTGCCAGGTCCTGGGAACAAAGAGATGAATAATTTGTAGTGATTAGATTCAATACCTTGACTATTATAAAGCTTTCTCTCTGGCTTTCCTCCCCCCCAATTTTCTAATTGACAAATAAAATTGTATGTATTTATCATATATTTGATGTTTTGAAGTATGCATTGTAGAATAGTTAAATCTAGCTAACATATATATTACCTTATCTCCTTCAATCTGCCAAGCATACAACTAGAAGATATACTAATATTTTCCTCAATCACTCTTCTATCACTGTGATACTACCCCTTTAAAGCTTCTCATTGGATTTCCTTTGCAGATTTCCTTTGAGGCTGTTCATTACATTATTTTATCAGGCATCAGAATCAGTTGGTGGGAGGGGAATGCTTGTTGAAAATGTAGTTTCCTTGGCCCCATCCCTAAACCTATGGAATCAATCACTGGGGTTGGGGCCTTAAAGTCTTCATTTTAAATCTCTCTAGGTGATTCTCGTGCAGAGATAGTCACATACTAACTAACAGGCTAAGGCTAAAGCTACTTAATATGGGATATCATCCATCTATGATCATGGCCCAGGTGACCTCTTCAGCCTCATGTTTCTATTCTTCAGTGTAGACCATTCATTCTAGCCATTGTCCCTCAAACATGCCTTATATATTCTTGACTCTATAGGACCTTTGATCACTTTGTTCCATTTGGCTGGAATGCCCTTTCTCAATCTTCACTGCTTCTCCATATCCTACGTACTCCTTATGTCCTAGTTCAGGTCTAGTCTCTTTCTTGATCCCCTTTCTGACTAGTTAGCCCACAGGGATCTCTCCTGCCTCTAGGCTCTTATAACACTCATTGATAACCTTGTTAAATTTACTGTATTGTTTTACTTCTCAGACATGTCAATTATCTTAACCAGATCATAAACTCCCTCAAGGCAGGGTCTATTCCTTTACCGTTTTGTATCCCCCAAGGATTTTGCCTAGTACTGAGAAGGTAGAAAACCAAAAGAAGGAAGCAGGAATATTTATGCTCATAATGGACCACATTTCTTGCCATTTATATTCTCATTTAGTAGAGCATAACAAATTCCCAAACAATTGCTTTTCAATGAACAACACAGATTTGGTTCATAAATACAGGTTCCAAAAATACATTGAAAATAAAAATCTCTTTAGCTCAGATGCTCTTGTCATAGGAGGGTATTCTGTGATATATTACTGGATACTGGATGCTGTTTTAGTAAATATTTCAGGCATCAATTTATTCAGTCCTATGATTTTTATATTTTTATCCAAGGTTGTATTTCATGTTTTGTTGCTCTTAAAGGAGTTTATCTGCATGTTGAAATACTGCACTCCTAGGCTATTTGGAAAAGAAACATTACCACCAAAGTATACCTAAAGATTGCATTGGGGTCTTCTAATGATTATGATGTGATACCTCTCGGGGTTTAAGGTAAGATGATGGCTTTATAGTCAATCTCATTAGCATGCTCAGGCAGGAATGAGTATAGTATCCACATTTTAAAAGGTGGGCTAAATTTAGTCATAAATGAATTATCTATGGTCAGGCAATGAGATTGTAATCTTGCTGGAAGTGGAGCTTGTGGAGCTTTGGTTTTTCTTTTTCTATAGGAGAGGCAGCTGAGTTCATAGTACAATGATTTTCAAACTGTTTTCCAGAGTCTTAGGGTTACATAGAGCTGCTTTCAGGGCCACTGAGGGCAATGGTATGTTTGAGTAGAGCTGATATTGTAAAAGAAATAAGTATTATTCAAATTCCATTTGGCTTCTGTCTGTATCACAAAGGGTAGAACTAACCGTGGAGCTTGTGACCTCAAGTCTCTTGGTTCAGACAACTTATATCCCAGGGATCTGATTACAGGTGCAATTCCTGCCACGTTGTTAGGGATCTTTAGGGAATCATGGAATTAGACTACCATAGGTGCTGGGGAAACCAGGCATGAGCAGATATTGTCCTGATTTTCGAAATGGAGAAGGTTCCATGGACTATAGATTCATAAATGCAACTTCTATTGTAGGCAATTATTTTAGAACAGGTTATTAAGATATTAGGGTCCCAGCAGGAAATGGATGACACATTCAATGGGATTAATAGAAGAGAGCTTAATGAAATAACTATTTATGGACGTGGGGGTAAGATAGGGACCTACAAAAATGGCTGTTTCATACGGTTCAATTTAATAGAAAGCTAGTATATCTAGAGTAGAGTAAGGGGGTAAGAATTATGCAGGGGTCAGTTTATGTAGTACCTTGTGGATGTGGTAAAACCATGGAAAACAGTTTGAAAACTGTAATAGAAAGCCATTGTTTGGCTTTAAAAAAGGAAGTGACATGATTTGCTTGCTGTGTATGTGGAAAATAGATTGTAGGAGGGAAAAGTAGAGGCAGGGAGACTGATTAGTAGGCTTTGCAGTGAGTGGTGATGTTTTAGTCTAGGTTGTTACAGACAAAGAGGAGGAGAGAAGTGAAAAAATCCAGCATATAATGTTCAGGTAGAGTCAACAGGTCCTTTTGATGAATTACTTCTGGGGATAGGGAAAGATGCTCAACTAAGAATGCCTAAGCTTTTTGCCTTGATCAGTCAGATGGAGGATGAAGTCATTTATTGAGAAGGGGAAGACTGGAGAAGGGAGCATATTTGGGGTGTATTCAAGTAGTCATGAAATAAATCACAACATAACATCTTTTACTCCTGTGATAAGGTTTCTAGACAGGATTATTACATGAGAGGAATACAACGTTTATATGTTCCATGGATTGGCATCCCACATAATGGGTTTTATGGTCCAATAAGGTACAAAATACTGTGCTAAACAAAGTTTGTCTTTTTTTCCCTTCAACTGAAGTACTTTTCAGAGACTGTGATAGGCTACCATGGATTGTAAAACTCTTAAAGAGGAATGTCCTGGGTTTCTCAAATTTATTTGGTCATGGAATCCTTTTAATTGACAACTTTAAGGGTTCTAGAATTGCTACTGTATTTGTGATGTATCCGTGATATACCCAGATTTCAACAGAGTGTCTGACAGTGTTTTATGACATTTCTGTGGACAAGCTTGATAATTATGGATTAGCTGATGATACATTTTGGAAGCTTGGTTACTGATTAAAATACCAGGAGTTATCAACACTTAATGTGATGATTCTTCACACCAGTATCACTTGGAGAGCTTTTTCACTGTAGTGGATCTCAATCCAGATTTCTGACTCATAGTCTCTGGTGGTGGGCCCAGGCAAATATATTTTGAAAAGTTTTCTCAGATGATTCTGATACGAGACCCTGGTCAACACCCTGGTGTTAGAAAGAGCTTGAGCCTAGAGCCAGAAAATTTAGGTAAGAATATTGCCTTTATCACTTGTTGATTCTGTGACCTTGGACAAGTTCCTTAACTGATCTGAACCTCAATTTGCTCATCTATAATGTGGGAACTAATAATACCTACTTTGTAGGATGGTAGTGAAGATTAGATGAGAGAATATAATAATAATAAAAATACCATGGTAGCACTTTTATATATCACCTTATTGTCATTCCATGGGTGGCCTCCATGATGAGGCTTGGGGTCCAAGGGACTGGCCAGTGCAAGAAGAGTGGTAGCAACTAAAGTCCTAGGCTGAGACCTAGGTAGTTGAAGAGAGCTATGACTTGAGAGGAAACATGGAAACAAGTCAGCACTAGAGAACTCTGTGGTTACAGCATAGAGATCACAGCTTTGAGATCTGGGTTTGAATCCCAGCTCTGCTATTAAGTTGCTGAGTGATCTTGTACAAGGAACTTGTTCTCTATGATTCTCAGTTTCCTCATCTGTAAAACAGGCGTAAAAATAGTACCTCCTTTGTGGAATATTACATAATGAAAATTAAGTAAAGTAATGTATATAAAGCTTCTGGCAGGCAATGGGATATTGGGAAGCTGTAGTTATTAGCAATGGGGCACAAAGCTTCAAGATTTTGTAGAGTTACTCGCTTAAGACTCACTGAGGGTGAGTGGATGGGGGGAGGGGAAGGAGGAATAGTTTGACCAAGGCAATTAATACTGCTTGCCTCCAGGAGAGATGAGTCTGTAAATTGGGGCAAAGCTAATACAGTGGTGGTAGGGAAGGTGCAAATACAGGAAATGAGGCAGAAGCTAACAATCCCAGTTCATGGTTAAGCCTACTGAGCAGGATGTTTTGGCAGGCAGATTTGACACAGGGGTCACACTTGAGTTTTTATTTTTTTTAACTTTTAAATTTGAAATAAAGATTCACAGGAAGTTTCAAAATTAGTACAGAGAGGTCTTGTGTAGCTCTTACCTACTTTCCTCCAATGGTTACATCTTATATAACTATTGTAAGTTATTAAAACCAAGAAACTGCATTGGTATAATGTATATGTATAGTTACGTCATTTTATCACATGTGTAGATTCACATTGACCACAACCACAATCAAGATATAGTACTATTCTAGCAACAGAAATCTCCATTGTGCTACCTCTTCATAGTCACAGCCACTCCCATCCCCCACAATATCTGTAAATTCTGGCAACCACTAATTTGTTCCCTGACTCTCTAATTTTGTAATTTTGGGAATGTTATATAAATGGAATTATACAATATATGACCATTTGAAATTTCCCTTTTTACACTCAGCATAATTCCCTTGAAGTCCATCCAAGTTGTTTCATGTATCAGAAATAAAAAGTTCATTCCTTTTTATTGCTGAGTAGTAGTTCATGGTACTAATGTACCACCATTTATGTCACCACTTATCTATTGAGGGACATTTTGTATATTTCCAGTTTCTGATAATTACAAACAAAGCTGCCACAAACAACTATGTTGAGGTTTTTCTGTAGACACAAGTTCTTACTTTTCTGGGATAAATGCTGAGGAACGTGATTGCTGGGTTGTACTGTAAGCATATGTTTAGTTATTTTTATTTCTATCCTTTTTTGAGACAGGGTCTCACTTCGTCACCTGGGCTAAGTGCAGTGGCACAATCATAGTTCACTGCAACCTCAAACTCCTGGGCTCAAGTAATCCTCATGCCTCAGCCTCCTAAATAGCTACAACCACAGGCACATGCCACCATGCCTGGATATTGTTTTTTATTTTTTATTTTTTTTTTTAGAGATGGGGTCTTGCTATGTTGTCCAGGCTAGTCTCAAACTCTTAGCCTGAAGCAATCCTCTTACCTCAGCCTCTGACAGTACTAGGATTATAGGCATGATCCAACTTGCCTGGCATATTTCAGTTTTTAAAAGAAACTTTCAAATATTTTTCAAAGAGCTGTACCATTTTACATTTTCAAATGCAAAGTATGATATATCCAGTTTCAAAACATCTATCATAAGTTTGGAAGGGGACTTTATTTTTAAAGGCCTTAGTGAGATATAAATTCACACACCAAAAATTCACCCATTTAAAGTGTACAACTCATTGTTTTTAGTATTCATAGGTGTGTAATGATATCACATTGTGTTCTTAATTGGTATTCATTCAACTGATTGCTAATGTATCTTTTCATGTGCTTATTTATCCATATCTCCTATTTGGTAAAATGTCTTCTCTCATTTTTCCTTGTCAGTTTTGCTAGAGTTTAGTGAAATTTATCAGTCTTTTCAAGGAGCCAGCTATTGTTTCATTTATTTATTGCTTTTCTATTTCCAATTTCACTGATTTCCACCCTTTATTTCCTTCCTTCTGATAGCTTTGAATTTATTTTGTTTCTAGTTTCTTAAAATTAGAACTTTAGGGTTATTAATTTGAGACTTTCTCTTTTCTAATATAAACAGTACTATAAATTTCCCTCTCAGCTCTGTTTTAGCTATATATATCCATCAAAATTTGATATATTTATTTTCATTTAGTTCAATGTATTTTATTTCCTTTGAGACTTTTTCTTTGACTTATGGATTAGTTAGAAGCATGTTGTGTTTCCAAGTATCAGGAGATTTTCCTGTTATCTTACTGTTATTGATCGCTAGTTTGACTCCGGAGCGGTTGAGTAATAGGCTCTGTGTGACTTCAATTTTTAAAACTTGTTCAGGTTTGATTTTGGCACAGGACATGATCTATCATGGTTATGGTCCATGTACACATGAAAAGAATGACTATTTTGGTGCGGTGTTCTATGCATGCCAATTAGACACTTGGTTGTTGGTGCTGTTGAATTCTTCTATATCCTTGATGATTTCTCTGTCTAGCTGCTTTGGCAGTTGTTGAGAAAGGTATGTTCAAGTCTTCAACTACAATAGTTGATTTGTCTATTTCTCCTTTCATTTGTATCACTATTTGCTTCACATATTTTGTAGCTCTCTTATTTGGCACATAAAAATTTGGGATTACTTTATGTTTTTTGGGTGGGTTGACAATTTTCTCATTACATAATGTTTCCCTCTTTCTTTCTTTCTGTCTCTCTGGTAATTTTCATTGCTCTAGTCTACTTTATTTGATATTAATATAGCCACTCCTGGTTTCCTTTGATTAATGTTGCATGATACCTTTTTCCATCCTTTTACTTTTCTTCTATTTATATGTTTGAATCTAAAGTGTGTCTCCTGTAGACAACATACAGTTGGATCTCTTTTTAATCCAGTCTGATACCCTCTGCCTTTTTTTGTTGTGATAGTATCTTACTCTATTGCCTAGGCTACAGTGGCATCATAGCTCACAGCAACCTCAAACTCCTGGGTTCAAGCGATCATCCTGCCTCAGCTGCCTGAGTAGCTGAGACTACAGGTGGGTGCCACCACACCCAGGTAATTTTATTTTTTGTGGAGAATAGGGCTTTGCTGTATTGATCAGGCTGGTCTCAAACTCCTGGCCTCAAGCCCGATTCTCCCACCTCAACCTCCCAAAGTGCTAGGATCACAGGTGTGACCCACCTTACCCAGCCACCTCTGTCTTTTAATTGGATTGTTTAATCCTTGAACATTTAATGCTATTGATGTAATTTGGTTTACGTCGGCCATTTTATTTTTTGTTTTCTATATGTCCCATATCACCTTTTTTATTCTATTCCTCCTTTACTGCTTTCTTTTGCATTAAGCAAATATTTTATAATGTAGCATTTTAATTTCTTTAATGATTTTTTTCCACTACAGTTTCGAGTTATTTCTTTAGCGGTTGCTTTAGGGCTTACCATATATACATCTTATCAGAATATGCTTTAAACTACTTTAATTCCAATAAGATATAGAAATGTTACTCCTATGTAGCTCTATTCCTTTTCCCTCTTTTGTGATATTGTTACAACACATTCTTACGATACTTTATATAATTTTATGACTTTTAAAGAAACTGAGAATAGCAAGAATATATTTATAACTTTTGTATTAACCTTCTTATTTCCCATTTCGGGTTTCTTAACATGTTGGATAATAACTTATTGTTTTGTTTTCCTTCTTGTGCTATTCTTTTATAAGAGCTGTGAGCAACTTTTGGGTGTTTTTGTACTGGTTGATGTCTATTGTGCTGTTGCAGGTATAGTGCACTTTTGAGCATTTCCTATAGGGCAGGTCTGGTAGTGAGAATTTTCTTTAGTGTTTGGTTGTCTTGGAAAGACTTTATTTCTCTTTCATTTATAAAACTTAGTTTAGCAGGATACAACATATAAGGCTGACACTTGCTCTGTTTAAGGAGACTAGAGACAGGACTCTCATTCGTTTCTGACTTGTAAGGTTTCTCTTGAAGTGTGCTGTTAGTTTGATGGGTTTTCCTTTGTAAGTTATTTGATGATTTCACCTCATTGCTCGTAGGAGTTCTTCCTTCATGTTGACTTTGGCCAGTCTGATGATTATGTGAATCTACCAGGTGTGTGTTGAGCTTCTTGTATCTGGATGTATAAATCTCTAGCGAGACCATGGAAGCTTTCCTCAATTATTCCCTCAAATATTTTTTCTGTCCTTTTGCTTTTTTTCTTCACCCTTCGGGATGCCCATGATTCTTATATTTGAATGTTTTACATAATCTCATATTTCTTGTAGACTGATAGTTCCTCTTTAGTCTTTATTTTTGACTGTCGAAGTTAATTTGAAAGAGTTGTCTTTAAGCCCTGAAATTCTTTCTTTATCGTAGTCTAATCTGTTCTTAAAACTTTCCACTGTGTTTTATATTTCCCTATATGAATTTTTCATTTCCAGAAGTTCTATTTGTTTTTTTTAATATATCTACCCCTTTAATAATTTTTTCATTCATATGCTGAATTGTTTTTCTGGTTTATTTGAGTTGGTTTTCCATTTTCTTTTGGATACTATTGAGCTTCTTAGCAGTCCATATTTGGCATTCTTTATCTGTCATTTCAGTATTTTCATTGTTTGGGATCCATTGCTAGAGAACTGGTGTGCTCCTTTGGGGGTGTCCTTTTACTCTGATTTTTCATACTTTCAGAGTTCTTACATCCATGCCTTCTCATCTGAAGCAGCTGTTGATTATTGATTTTGGATTGTCTTTTGTTTAGCTGGGGCTTTTTTTTTCTTTCCTCACTCTTAAGGATATGTGTGTAGCATATGTTGAGTAAGGACCTTTGGCTTTGCTTGTGGATACTTTGAGGGTCTAGGTTCTGGATGGATACCTTGGTTATAGATATACTTACTGTGGTGGTTTTCTCAATTGCTAGTTTTCTGTAGGCTGTAGCGGTGGTGTACTATATGCATGTGTAGATTCCCTGTCTCTTGTTGATGAGGGAAGATGGAGGTTTTTGAAATCCTTTCTCTTTCCCCAGCCCTGTGGTCTTAACAGTGTAAATTATATTGGGACACCCAGTTTAATCTCTGTTACAGTAGGTGATGCTTGTGGGTAAGAGCCAGCCAAGCCCTGTATGATTGAGTAAATGCTGTAATGGGCTATATAAGTTGTCTTCCCTGCCAGTAGGCGGTGCTTGTAGGAAAGAGCCAGCTGCAGTGGTGTTTTTTGGGATGTGTGACAGCCTCTAGTCAATCAAGAGAAGCACTTGAATGTCCCAGGCAGTGGGTGGGGCCCTGGAGCTCTCAGGAGACTCATTATTCTTCACCACAGCAGAGGCAGTTGGAGGAGCAAGGCTGAGTGGGGCTGGGTCAGACAGGCCTGAGTTCAGGCCACACAAAGGCAGGCACAAGAGCTGTCTCAGCAGGGGTCAGCTCCAAGGCCACTGAGGAAAGCCACCAGGGGAAGGGCTGAGGCAGCCCCATCAAGCCAGAAAGTCTGCTTGTAGGGGAGGGGCTGTCTGGGATTCACAGACTGGCTGAGAGTGGGTTTCACTCTTCTCCATCTTTCCTTGCCCCGTGGATCTCCTTCCAGTGTCTGGCCACAAGCAGCAGCCCAGAGTAGCCACACTCACCAGCAATGGTGCTGTGGACTGGGAGCTTCGCTGCCCAGGATCCTGCCACAGACCAAAAGCGTGGCTATCCTGTTGGGGGAGGGTTGCTCTGTGCATCCACTGTGGCTTGCATGCACACTGCACTCTCCTTTTAGTTTTGCCTGCATGGGCTCCCTCACCTCTCAAGATTATTTCAGAAATGTCCCCTCTGTGCCTCTGAGCAACACAATTGAGTTCTGGGCGTATGGGGACCAGCCTGCAGGCCTGTCCTCTGGTAACCCAAATTCAATCCATGACCATGCCAGGGAGGCATGTGCTGGTCCCAAGTTGCTTTTGGAGTGCTCAAGTAGGCTTAATGTCTCTTTGCTTCTGGGTATGCCCTACTCTGCTGGAGCTGCCAGTTGAGCAGTGTCGGGGAAGGCCAGTGGGCAGGGAGCTCACAGACCAAGCACCCTTTGGGTCTTCTGCAGGTCTTTAAGAGGAAAAGTGTGAGCCCCACTCTCTGTGGGAGCCTCAATGTAGTAGATACACCAGTAGAGTGGGAAGCAGCTCTTCCTGAGAGCCCCAGCTCAATTGTACTTTGGGGTACCAGCTGACTCACATGAGAACTGCCACTCAGCAGCAGTGGGTGAGGAAGGGGGAGGAGAAGAGTCGGAACGTAGGAGAGTTGGCACTCTGGTCCCCTTTGTTCCTCTCCCTGGAAGGCAGCCCACCCAGAATGTCCAGTTTCCCAAGAACCACCAGTTCCCTGTGGCCACCACAGTCTGGACAGGAATTGGGAAATATTTGTGTGGGGACCAGTGGGATGAAATCTGAAGGGCTGAAGCTCCCTGGGGAGGACAAAGGTGCAGAATGGGTGGAGAAGCAGTATGGCACCCGCCACCTTGGCTTGGGTCTGTGGTGAGGGGGAGTGACCTGAGGGGGCTAGCAGCCCGGTGCTTTATTCTCAAGAAGCTCCCAGTTCACCGGCAGCAACAGCTATTGAGCTTGTTTGGGTAGAGAAGCTCTCCAGCAGCTCGGGAGCCTGCAGTCTCCCAGAGATATGAGGTCAGGAGAAACAAAACCCCCACTTAGTGTTTCCATGGGGCTCCAAATTTCTTGGGGGTTGATCTCTGCCAAAATCTTGCTCCTTGTTCTGCTCTGTAACTTCATCTCGTGGAATCTCTGGTAGGTTCTGGCAATGTTCCCTCAGAATTACACCTGAACTATGGTCTTTTTTTCCCGTGTAAAACTTTTCCTTCTTTCTGAGATGATCTGGTGACGGATGTCTCTACTCAGTCATCTTGCCCCACCCCCTCAATGATTGCTTTAAAATCCTTGTCAGATAATTCTATTGTTTGTCATGTTGACATTTAAAAAAAAATTATTTTCTCATTAATGTTTGAGAATTCTCTGGTTCTTGGTATAAGTGATTATTTTTATTTTATCCTAGAAACTTTGGGTGTTATAAGATACTAGATCTTATTTCAATGTTATGTTTTATAGAACTGCTGTCACCACACCAGAGCAGGGAATGGTATACTGCCTCATTACTGTCAGTTCAGAATGAAATTCCATGTTTCCCACTAGGCCTCCTTTGACAGTCTAGGGGGAGGAGCCCCTCATCATTCCTAGTCAGGGATGAAATTTCAAGTCCCCATTAGTTCTCTTCTGAAACCACACTAGCTGGGAGGGAAAGAATGCCTTGCTACTGCTATTCATATGACTTTCACTGTCACTATGGATGAGAGGCCTCCTTACCACCAGCCTTCTCTGTTACCACCCTCGTAGTGGGGAGGGAGACGGGAAAGAGGTGCTTGTTATGCCTTTTTTAAGGTAGAAGTCTAGGTTTCCCACATGGCCTATGCTATAATGCATTGAGGTGGGACTATAGATTTTTTCCCCCACAATGTTTGGATGTTATGGTTTGAATGTTTGTTCCCTTCAAAATTCATGTTGAAATTTAACTGTGATTGTATTGGGAAGTGGGACCTTGAGATGTGTTTAGGTCATGAGGGCTCTGCCCTCATGAATGTAGCAATGCCATTATCATGAGAGTTGCTTCACTTCCTCTTGGTCTTTCACCACCTCTTGCTCTCTCTTGTCCTCTCTTTGCTCTTCTACCATGTGATGCCTTCTGCCATGTTATAATATAGCAAGAAGGCCCTCACCAGATGTTGATACCTTGATCTTGGGCTTCCAAGCCTCCCAAACTGTGAGCCAATAAATTTCTGTTCATTATAAGTTACTTAGTCTGTGGTATTCTGGCAGCACAAACAAAGTAAGACACTGAAGGAAGGTGATTATTGTCTAAAAGTTTTCTGTCTTGCTAGCCTGTTTTTTTCCTGGCTCTTTGGCTAGAGAGAGAAGGTTTTTCTTAGAGCATTTGAAGTCTGCACTCATTGGTGTTTGCTGGTTATATGCTTCTACAGCACCCAATCCAGGATATTTGAGGCAAAAAGAAAATCCACAGAATTTAACACGAAGCCATTCCTTGGGTCCTGAGGCTCCTAGTTGGTCTTCCTCCTTGTTTTCACCTTTTAGAATCTTCTTGTGTTTACTTATATATAATACCCAAAATTGTTAGTTGTATTTAGTATGAGGTATATGGAGCAGTGCATCTGCTCTTCCATTTTATAACAGAACCAAAAGTCTAGGGGATGATTAAATATGGCCATTTTGGGCACTGGAGACATTTTGATGAAGCTATTTTGATACAGCATCAGAACAGTTATGTTAAAACACAAGAATACTTTTATTACTAGGTGTAATGTACACAAGAGTTACTCCTGCTTCTTGCTTCATCCTGTGCCTTACCTCCTTGGAAGTGGTAGTTTCTTTATCCCTCTGAAGGAAAGCAGAATGGCTTAAGATTGATGGATTTCCTGATGTTTGCAGAAGAGACCTTGTGCTAAATCATGTCTTCTAGTGCCTCCTTAGGTGTCCATTAATGTCTCATGATTATCTGAGGAGAAACACTAGGGCATCTACACCAAGATAGAACAGAAACAGAAGTTGGAGGCTTGAAACATCTAACTTACCCTTGCCGCAAATGAAGACTTAATTCTTATAGTTATCCTAAAGTAGTTATTTTTTATTTAAAAATATTAAGGGGATACAAATGTTTTTATTACATGAGTAGCTTTAATAATGCTTAAGTCAGGGCTATAAGTGTGTTCATCACCTGAATAGTGTTTATTGTACCCATTAGGTAGGTTTTTGCCACTCCCCTCCTCCGCCCTTCTTGATTTCCAATGGCTTTTACTTCTCTGTGTGCTCATGCATGCCCATTGATTAAGTTACAGATTATCAGAGAGTGCATGTGGTATGTTTTTCCATTCTTGAGATACTTCACTGATGATAATGGTCTCCAGTTCCATCCAAATTGCTGCAAAAGACATTAATTTATTTCTTTTTATGGCTGAGTAGTATTCCATGCTGTGTATATATATGCATCATATTTTGTTAATCAACTCATGAATTGATGGGCATTTAGGTTGATTCCACATCTTTGCAATTATGAATTGTGCTGCAATAAACATTTGAGTGCAGGTGTCTTTTTGATAAATGACTTCTTTTCCTTTAGGTAGATGCCCAGTAGTGGGATTGCTAGATTGAATGGTAGGTCTACTTTTAGTTATTTGAGGAATCTCCATACTGTTTTCCATAGAGGTTGTACTAATTTGCAGTTCCACCAACAGTGTATAAGCATTCCTTTCTCTCTGCATCCATGCCAGCATCTATTTTTTGTTCAATTTATTTTTATTTCAGCATATTACTGGGGTACAAATATTTAGGTTACATATGTTGCCCTTGCCCCACCTGAGTCAGAGCTTCAAGCATGTCTATCCCCCAAATGGTGCACATCACACCCATTAGGTGTTTCCTTGCTCTTCTCTTTCTGGCTAATGTGTAGCAAGGGGTCTATCGATTTTGTTTATATTTCAAAGAGCCAACTTTTTGTGTTGATCCTTTGCATTGTTTTTTCATTTCCATTTCATTTAGTTCTGCTCTGAGCTTTATTTGTTTTCTTTTGTTGCCTTTGGGTTTGGTTTGCTCTTCCTTTTCTACTTCCTTGAGATGTGACTTCAGGTTGTTAATTTTTGAGCTTTCTGTCTTTTTGATGTAGACATTTAAGACTATAAATTTTCCTTTTAGGACTGCTTTTGCTGAATCTCATAAATTTTAATAGCTTGTGTCTCCTTTGTTCAGTTTGAGAAATCTTTTGGTTTCCATCTTAATTTCATGATTGACTCAAGGATTGTTCAGCAGCAGGTTGTTTAATTTCCATGACTTTGTGTAGAATTGATTGTTTCTCTTAGAGTTGATTTCTAGTTTTATTACACTGTGGTCTGAGATGATACATGGTATGATTTTGGCTTTGTTAAATTTGTTGAGACATGTTTTGTGGCCTAAGATATGATCAATCTTGGAGAATGTCCCATGTGCTAATGAGAAGATGTATATTTGTAGTTTTGGGGTAGAATGTTCTCTAAATGCCTGTTAGGTCCATTTGTTCTAGAGTCCTGTTCAATTCCAGTATTTGTATTGATTGGTTGCTTAGATGATCTGTATAGCTCTGTCAGTGGGGTGTTGAAGTCCTCAGTAACTATGATGCTACTATATATCTCTTTGCTTAGATCTAGTAGGGTCTTATGCATCTGGGATTGCCCATGTTAAGATTGTTATGTCTTGTTGAATTGCTTCCTTTACAATTATATAATGACCATCTTTGTCTTTACCATTGTTAATTTAAAGTCAATTTTATCTGACATTAGAATGGCTACACCTGCTCTCTTTTGGTTTCCATTTGTGTAGAATATTTTCCATCTCTTCATCTTGAGTCTGTATGAGTCCTTCTGTGTTACATGTCTTTCCTGGAGAGAGCAGATACTTGCAATGAGTTTTTTTCATATATTCAGCCCTTTTGTGTCTTTTGAGTGAAGTATTCAGATTGTTTACATTAATGATAGTATTGATATGTACGATGCTGTTTTGTTCATCATTTTGTATACTACATTATTGCTTTGTTTACCCTCTTGTGCCTTTGTTCTATATGGGCTTGTGAGCTTTAGCTTTTGGGTAATTTTATACTGGTGGGTTTCTATTGTGTTGATCCATATATAATGCAGTTCTGAGTATTTCCTGTAGGGTATGTCTAGTCATGACAAACTCCCTCAGTGTTTGCTTGTCTGGAAAAGACTTTATTTCATTTATGAAACTTAGTTTTACAGAATACAAGATTTTTGGCTGTCATTTGTTCTGTTGAGTAGACTAAAGATGGGGCCCCAATGTCTTCTGACTTGTAATGTTTCCTCTCATAAGTTTACTGTTACCCTGATGGGTTTTCCATTGTAGGTTAGTTGTTGCTTTCATCTTGCTGCTTATAGAATTTTTTTCCTTCATTTGGACTTCAGCCAGGTTGATTACTATGTGCCTTGGAGATGTCATGTTTGCTATGAAGACTTCTGGTGTTTGATGACCATCTTGTATCCGGATGTGTGAATCTCAGGTGATACCAAGGAAGTTTACCTCAATAATTCCCTTGAATAGATTTTCCATGCTGTTTTCTCTTTCTTCTTCTCCCTCCGGGGTACCTATAATTAATATATTAGTTTGCTTTGCACAGTCGATATTTTTCTGAATGATCAGTCATCTTGATTCTCTTTTCTATATCTATGAAGGACTGATTCAGCTCAAGGGTCTTGTTTTCAAGTTCTGATATTTTTCTTCTGCTTGGTTTAGTATGTTGTTGATGCTTTCTGCTGTATTTTGAAAGTCCCTAAATGAGTCTCATTTCTTCAAGTACTATCATACCCTTTGTTATGTTGCGTCGAGGTCTTTTGAGACTTTCTTTTTTTCATAGATTTCCTGAAATATATATTTTTTTGGCTTCCTTTTGTTGGTTTTCAACTTTCTCTTCAATTGTATTCATCTTATTTGCTATCCATGTTCTAAATTCCATTTCTGACATTTTGACAATTTCATTTTGCTTGGGGTCCACTACTGTAGCTCCATTTTGATCTCTTGGGGGTTATTGAAATGTTTTGTTTTTTTCATGTTGCCAGGGTTCTTTTGCTGGTTTATTTGATTCCTCTTCTCTTAGCTTGGTGCTGATAGGTTTTCAGGGCACTTGTTCGCCTTTGCTATAACTGTTCTACTTAGTGAGAAAAAGGTGAGGTCCCTAGATGGTGTTCTGTTTTGTTTTGTTTTTTGAGACAGAGTCTCACTCTGTTGCCCCAGCTATAATGAGTGCCATGGCGTCAGCCTAGCTCACAGCAACCTCAAAATCCTGGACTCCAGCAATCCTTCTGCCTCGGCCTCCTGAGTAGCTGGGACTACAGGCATGCACCACCATGCCTGGCTAATTTTTTCTATATATATTTTTAGCTGTCCATATAATTTCTTTCTATTTTTAGTAGAGATGGGGTCTTGCTCTTGCTCAGGCTGGTCTCAAACTCCTGAGCTCAAACAATCTGCCTGCCTCGTTCTCCCAGAGTGCTAGGATTACAGGCGTGAGCCACCGCGCCTGGCCTAGATGGTGCTTTTGTATCCTACTCTGGAATGTTGAGCCAGTGGAGGAGGGGCAGGAGCACTGAGAGCCTCTAGTACATCTGTTCTGTTTTGTCCTGTTCCCCTGATGATTATCACAGGTCAAATTTGTGCTGGATGATCTTTGTGTTGGGTGGTGGGTTGTTCCCTAGATCATTGTTGGAAGCTCCAGTTGGTGGCTGGGTGAGACTCTCTCCATGAGAGCTAGCATTGTGAGGGATTGTTCTGCCCAGGGTCTCCCTGCAGAGATAACAGTGGAAGCTGGGTGAGGCTATCTAGGCAGTAGCTGTAGGTGTACGGGCTGTGGGCATTTGCTTGAACCATGTCCAGGTGTAATGGCTTGAGGTGAGGGGGTTTTTGAGTGTTGGATCTCAGAGAGGTTCTGCAGACCCAGCAGCCATGATGGAGACTTGGGGGTGGGGTCTTGAGGTCCAGGTGCAGTGCTGAAATCTCAGGGGTGGAGTCATGAGCCCACCGGGAGCACTGGAGCCACAGGGGCCAAGCCTCTAGTCTTAGGTGCAGTGCTGGATCTTCAGGGAACAGAATTGTGGTTTCAGAAGCTGCCCTCAGGCCTTGGGCATGGAACTTCAAGCCTGGGCACAGTGGGAACCTCAGAACCAGAGCTTCTGCCTAGAGGCAGGGCAGGAACTGTGTGAGCAGGGCCGTGGGGTCAGACTGCAGCATGGGAACTGTAGGAGAGGAGCCATATGGGCAAGGGGCGGTTTTTGGCAGCATGGGGACCTGCTCCACTGGTGTGGGGACCGTGGAGGTGGAGCTGCCTGTGGGGGGCAGTGGGTGGCTCGGGTGGTGTGGAATCTGCAGTGGTGGAGCCAAATGGGCGGAGGTGGCTCCAGTGGTTCTGAAACCACAGAGGGCGGCAGCATAGGGGTTGCAGGGGGTGGGCCTGTGGGCCAGGGCCACCAAGTGGCTGGAGTTCTCCCCTGGTCTCAGTCCCAGTTCCAGTTCCACTGAGACAGTCACCACAAGGCTTCTCTCAGTGCCTGAGATGCTGCCTCTGCTCAGATCCCCACCTTGGCAGGGAAGGGTGCTTGGTTTTCAGTCACAGGGCATGGCATGGGGGAGTGTTAGCTCTGTCTGTTCCCTTTCCAGCCAGCAAGGGTGATGGGAAGGCTGCTGTTGCAAAGCTGAGCCCCGTGGGGACTTGATGCCCTGTACGTGAGAGCCTAGAATGGTGTCAGTTGCAATAACCCAGGATCAGTAGCCACCAAATCCCTGCAGTACTTTCTGGTGCTATGTCTCTGCACAGACTCCATGTAGCTCCCTGATGAATCCAGAAGTCTGGGGTGGTTGTGGGGGCTCCCCTCATAGCTCGGGTTACAGTTCCTGCCGGGTGAGCATGGAGCCCCAGGGTTCTGTCGTCCTACCTTCCCTACATGTGGATGCCTCGTCAAAATGCCCTTCAATGTTGCCAAATGAATCATCCTGTCATTATCTCCTTCACTTTGAATGTTCCCTGTTGCTTCTCCACAGTTTTGTAATGCTCTTTCCAAGAAGAGCCATTCATAGGTAGGCCACTAGGATTTTTGTGTGTGGAATCTTTAGATCTCTCTAGATATACATCATATTGTCCATAAAAAAGGATAATTTGACTTATTCCTTTTGAATTTGGATGCCTTTTATTTATTTCTCTTGTCTGACTGCTCTAGCTAGAACTTCCAATTATATGTTGCATAACAGTGGTGAAAGTGGATATCCTTGTCTTGTTCCAGATCATAGAGGTGAGCTTTCAGGTTTTCCCCATTCATTATGATATGAGCTGTGGGTCTGTCATATAAGTCTTTTATTATGTTGAAGTCAGCTCCTTCTATACCCAGTTTTTTTTTTGAGAGTTTTTGTCACAAAGAGATGTTGAATTTTATCAAATGCTTTTTAAGCATCAATTGAAATGATCATATGGTTTTTGTTCTCTGTCCTGTTAATATAATGTATCACATTTATTTGTGCATTTGTAGGTTTTTGAGATTACCGTGAGGCTTGCAAAAAAACAATTTATAACCAATTATTTCAATCTCTTCAATTTCTCTAAGCCTCGGAATTCCTTGTCTGTGTTGTCTTGAAGTTCATTGAGCATCTTCAGAACAGCTGTTCTGAATTCTTTGAAAACTCACGTATCACTAGCTCTCTGGGATTAGTTACTGGTACCTTATTTGATTCATTTCGTGAGGTCACGTTTTTCCTGCATGTTCTTGACGCTTCTAGATGTTTGTCAATGTCTGGGAATTGAAGAGTTAAGTTTTTATTTTAATCTTCACAGTCTGGGCTCATTTGGACCTGTCTTTGAGAAAGGCGTTCCAGATATTCCACAGGAATTGGTTGATTTCATTTATCACTGTAGCTATGTCAGGACTGGGGGTGTCCCAAACCCTGTAATCCTGTGACTCTTGCAGACTCCTGGTTGTACCGTTTTGGTGGACTTGGGTAAGATTCAGGTTAATTCTCTGGATTACTAGCCAAAGTCTCTCACTTTCCTCACTCTCTGTGCCGGAGTGCTTGAGTTAGGGGCAAAGTGATGTGGACACTCCCTTATGGCCACCATTGCCAGGTCACACCTGAAGCCAGCCCAGTCTTACGGCAAAGCCAGTGGTGACTGTTGCCTGGCTACTTCTGATGTTTATTCAAAGCCCAAGGGCTTATTGGTCAGCAGGTGGTGAACCCTGCCAAGACTGGGTCCATCCTTTCAGGACAACATGTTTTCTTCTGTCCGTGGGTGGGTACAGAAGTGCCATCCAGGAACTAAGGCTTGGACTCAGAGGCTTCAGGGAACTGCTTGTTCCTTTTTTGTTTTTTTTTTCTTTTGTGGCTGAGCTGGTACCCAAGTTATAAAACAAAGTCCTCTGAAATCTTTCCTTTCCTTTCTCAATTGGAAGAAGACTCTCCCTGAGCTCTACTTCCCAGAATTGGGAAGAGGGGTGACACAGGCACTGGCTTGGCCACCACAGCCCGTGTCTCTGGGGTGGTTGGTGTCATACTGCATCAAGTGTACCCTAAACCCACTGGCTCTCAGCCAGCATAGCTGTAGGAATTGCCCAACAACTGCAGCTTTTGTGGCCTGACTGCCTGATGAATTTAGTCCAGGCCCCAGGCCACTTTTTGTCAGCTACCAATAGGGATAGCCAGAACTTGCATTTTAGGGCAGAGGAATTCCCTCTGGCCGGGCTGGTCTAAATGCTCCCTCCATGGGTACTGGCAGAATTCTGCCCTGTGCTGTGTTCCCCTGTGCCAGGGTAGCCCTGAGTTTCAAAGCAAATCCCCACAATCACTTCTCTCCCTCCCCCAGGCACCAAGAATCTCCACTCAACATGCTGGTGTAGCACTGCTGGGTGATGGGGGAGGGGTGGCATAGCCAATGCAAGATTCTTTTCTGCCCTCTTCAGTACTTCTTTCCTCGACATAATGTTAATATTCAGGTGATATGATCACCCGTCTCATTTTTTGTTTTTCTGAAGGTGCTTGCTTCCATGGATAGTTGTTGAATTTGGTGTTCATGTAGAGGGATGACCGCTGGAGGTTTCTATTCTGCTATTTTGATCCACTCCCTCTAAGAACAAACAAAGAATTACATTTTTGAAACAATATGTACTCTGAGTGCTTTTTCCCACTGACCACGTGACTCTGTTTTAGTTGGATATGACAAGAATGATCTAATTCATATGATCAATTTATATATTTCCTGCTTTTGACCAAGATCTTTCTCGGAAAGCATTGCTGATCAACCATTTTTGCAGTTAGGTTTAATTGTCCCTCAGTGGTAGGATAGACCTGTCCCAGTTGTCTTTCCCACATCTGGGGGAAGGTTTGGGAGTGTATGTCAGGGACTTGGGCCACATTTGTGTAACAAAGAGGCCAACAGGAAAAATATTCTCAGGATAGGTTTGTCTGGAGTCCAGCATTGAGTTCCATCTCATCAGTCCATAGGAATCAGCAGTCATCTTGAATTGTTGAGCTAACATTATAACATTATCCTGTTAGGAGAGTTTGGTTTACAAAGATTAGACAGGAACTAAGAATAAAGTTTAAAAATCATTATACAAAAATAGTTAACAACAATGTAATAAATTTAGTTTGTACAATGGTTTTGAACTTAAGAGCCCAAGTCTAAGGGCAACAAACTAAACAAATCAAAAGACCACAGGGGAAACTAAGTGATATCTGTTGTAGCTATTGTGTAGTGTTTTATGACTGGGTTGAGAATGTCAACTTTACAGAAAGGATTACCAGTACAATTTAAACAAAAGGTTGTATTAGGGATATTGTCAAAGTTGCCTATTAGGTGGATTAAAAAGATTTCTTAAGTTAGGTTTTCTCACCTTGCCTATAGCAGTTACTGATTGTGAAATTTTGATTGCAGCATTATTCTGACAAATGAAAAAGATAGCATTAATGGGGGTAAAAATCTCGTTATGATATGGAGCCTTGTTCCAATATCTTGGGAAAAGGCATTTACAGTGTGGGAAAATATCAACCTCTTGTCTTGGTTTGCATTTGACTGTCTCTGCTTATGGCATTGGGGCAGATTGGTGAACCTTCTGTGTGCCTCATATATTAGGCACGAGAATTGCTCCTTAAAATGTATCTAGTTTTAGCTTACAAGGCTTTAAAAACAGCAGTATCTGCTTTAGTAATTTTATGGAAGAAAGTTGGATTGGAGGAACTCAGAAAAATTTAGAACCTAGTCTAGTCTATAGGTAGGTAACAAGAACTCAAAAACAATGTACCTGTTACAATCTAATAACAGGTATATTATAGTTTTTTCTGGAAACATAACTTTTTCTCTATATTGATCAAATAGAAATCTCTGACTTGAAAACTTCTTGAAGCTAGGAAACCAAACCAATGAAGACTTTAGAGTTTATTTCCAGTATTAAGATTCCTGGGCCTGCCAGGAAGTGACAATTTATATTTATCCACTGTAAGGCTGGAAATACTTGTAGTTGGGCATTTTATGCATGTTTTCAAATATGACATTTTAGTCAAAGTTTTGGTAATATAACCAATATTTTCAATTGTATTCTGCAATGAAGAGAGAGCAGATTTTTACTGGAGTTATGCAAATAACCATATATCTATAAGAATATTCACAAATAGTTTTTCAATTCTTGAAGGAGTCAAGTAAGAAACAAATATTTTTATCTCTGTTTACAAACGTATACTTTACCAAATTGTAAATTATAGATAGCTTAAGAGAATTTCCTTAAATCTGTAAAATATTTGAGTAAAGAATGTGTAATGTTTTAAATAAGTTATAAAACCATCTTCAGTTATTTAATTTTATGTAATCAATTTATATTCTGCTTGATCTCCATTAGTAGTTTCATAAAACCATGAATTTCTTTATTAGGGTTCTAGAAATTTTTAATTAGTCCATTGGTCTTAAAGTTATCAGAAACCTGTATTTAAGAGTACCTGTTGGAGTCTTTTTCATGAATCTGATTGTAGATGTTTTTAGTGAATAATTCTAAACAATAACTGTGTATTACAAAAATATAGCCATGGTTAAATATCTGATGAAAGTTTACAATTGAGAAGGAAATTTTGTTTCTATTATATAGTATTTTAAGATAACAACCAGAATTTATAACTGATAACATTAGATTTTTATGAATTATAAAATTTTTGGAACACTTATATTAACCTATCTATAAATCCAATTAAAAGATATCTAGTATCACTTATCACTTGAAAATGTTTCTTATATAATTTACCAAATAAGCCTAATCACTTATGTCTCATCTTGTAGAGATATTATCTTTTGAGGCTTTCCAGGGGTTCAACTGGAAAATCTCAAAGTTAATTTTGTCAAAAATGTTTACTCGAGTATTTGATTTTGGAGGATGTTTTTCAAAGGTGCCAAAAGGCTCAAAACATTTAATCAAAACAGAATCACAGATAACTGTAAAATAAGTCATTTATTTAACAAGAGTGATAGTCAAAAGATTTCAAAAGCAACACAGAAAGTTACGTTGGTGTAAAAACCTTAACTCTCTTTTAAAGCTGTTTTCCTAAGTCATCAAAAACCTAATAAAGGCAGCACAGTAAATTAAGACAAAAAATCTTTATTTCTTAGACAAGCTGCCAAAAAGGTAAAACAAACAAACAAACAAAAACAAAAAACCTTCTGCAATGTGATTGTCTCTTCTTATGGACAGCTCATTTAGATAACCTGGAAGTCAAACCTGATGAAAAGGGTACTTAAATTAATCAGACATAGGAAGAATGTGTCCAAGGATATGAGTATAACAACTCGGATACATCAAGAAAAGCCAAGGGATGGCTTCCAAAAGGCACGAGTGAGCTCGGTGGGGTTTACTGGTGCCGTCATGGTTTGAACGCTAAACTGCATCGTCGCTGTGTCCCAGAACATGGGCATTGGCAAGAACGGGGACCTGCCCTGGCCCCCACTCAGGAATGAATTCAAGTATTTCCAAAAAATGACCACAACCTCTTCAGTAGAAGGTAAACAGAATCTGGTAATTATGGGTAGGAAAACCTAGTTCTCCATTCCTGAGAAGAATCGACCTTGAAAGGACAGAATTAATGTAGTTCTTAGTAGAGAACTCAAGGAACCTCCACAAGGAGCTCATTTTGTTGCTAAAAGTCTGGATGATGCCTTAAAACTTACTGAGCAACCACAGTTAGCAAATAAAGTAGACATGGTTTGGATAGTGGGAGGCAGTTCTGTTTATAAGGAAGCCATGAATCAACCAGGCCATCTTAAACTGTTTGTGACAAGGATCATGCAGGACTTTGAAAGCGACACATTTTTTCCAGAAATTGATTTGAAGAAATATAAACGTCTCTCAGAATACTCAGGTGTTCTTTCTGATGTCCAGGAAGAGAAAGGCATTAAGTACAAATTTGAAGTATATGAAAAGAATGATTAATATCTTCAGTGTTTTCTGATTTATTTCAAGTTGTTCCCCCTCCTTCTAAAAAAATTATACATTTTTACATTAGAAGAAAAGACTTGTTGACTTTAGACCTAGGGATAATTATTTCTAAGCATGTTTTTATTCCCCATTAGTCTTAATTACACTATATCAAATACCATTTGTGAAACATTTCTCACTATAACTACTTCAGTGCCTCTCCCCCACAGCCAGGACTGAGTCCCCACCACCTGCTACACTGGGGTGCCATTCCACACCCGTCACATGTGGCATTATCACCAGTCCTTGCCATTGTCAGACTTGTAAAATATTGGCAGTATTAATTAAAGATGAAGATGCACATAACCTTCGATTGAGCAATTCCTCTATTGGCTAAATACTGAGAGAAAACCTCCTACATGTATATCTAGAAGTTTGTAGACAAATGATACAGCCTTGTTTGTAATACTGAAAAACTGAGAACAGCCTGGAAGTCCAGTGACAGGAAAATGAATAGATTACTGTCTTAGACTGGGTATCCCCCAAAGCAGATCCCAAAACTGAAATTTCAGTGAAACCAGTTTATCTGGTAGGTCATACCAGAAAGCACCAATTGGGGTGTGGAAAATGAGACGGGAAGGTAAGAAAGCCAGTTCAAGATCAGTGAGCAGGTTCTTACTGGGTAATAAGCTCAGTACTGCTGAGATACCTGGGAAATGGAGGGAAGAAAGCTGGAGTATTAGTACACCACTCATTGGTTGGGGGCTTATCCAGGGTTAACTCCCTGCCCTATGTGTGGGCTGAGTACACGTCACCTGCTAGAGAGTCTCAGGTGTTTGCAGTAAGCAGCTGCTGGTGTACAAAGCACCAGTGAATGCTAAACACTTCAAGTAATTCCATATGTTTGTGTGTGTAAGATTTTCATACTTTTTATGCAGTAAAAAGTATAAAGCCACACGTGGTTTATTTGAAATATTTTCTAATTTAAAAAATGCAGAAACAGGATGACCAATTAAAAGTTCAGGTGCAGAATGATGATAGTTTGGACCAGAGGATTGGGCATAGTGAGAAATCCTGATTTAGGATATATTTTAACATTGCAGGTAGCGAGATTTTCTGATGGAGTTTGATTTTGGTTTTAGGCCTACTGAGTTTGAGATGCCTTTAAGAAAGGAGAGGAAGAATAAAAGAAAAAAAAACTGAAAACTATTGAACCATGCTTTAAGATTCTAAGAAAAAAATCTATTTTCAACTGATAAATCTATATTCAGCCAAATAATCAAGGATAGAGATAAAATAAAGAAATTTTTAGACAAGCAAAGACTCGGGGGTTACCTTTTTGAAAAGCTACTGGAAGAAATTCTCCAGCAAAATGAAAGGAGTACACAAACCAAAAAAGAGGATGACATGGGATCCAGGAAACAGGATCCAACATAGGCAATATTCCAGCTATATAGCTGGCTTATAAAACAAACTATATAAACATTAATAGGTTAGATGGGCATGCTGGCACATGCCTGTAGTCCCAGCTACTCGGGGGGATTGCTTGAGCACAGGATTCCAGGCCAGCCTGGGCACCATACTGAGGCCCCATTCTCTTAAAAAAAATAATAATAATCATAGGTTATTGCTGCTTAACCCCTAAATCTGCTAACTATTTTGGGACAATATGGAGGGAAAGTGAAGGTAGTGGTGGTGTAAAGCACTTGCCTCTGCAAAGAAATTGACAGGGGACTATTGTTTTCATTTTAAGACTTTTGGAAACTATTTGGTTTTATTTAACCATTTTCATGTATTTCTTTAATAAAAACAATACCATCTTAATAAAAAGTTAGACATTCTTAAAAAAAAAAAAAGCCAAGGGTATGAAATCAAATTATACTGGAGTAAAACATTGCTTTCCTAGACCTTTAAGATCTCTTGAAGATTTTATTGTTAGGCCATACAGTAGAGTTAGAATTGGAGGAAAAATGTTACAGGAGTTGACAAAAAAGTTGGAAGAGGGAGTTAATCCCCAGCCAAGTAATAAAGATACACCATTTTAAGTGGGTAAATAATAGAGGACAGTGATGTATGACCTGCAAAGCATGTGTTGTGAGGTGCAGCAAAAGTTGAAGTTTTGAGATATAAATCTGAGAAGTTTCAAAAGGAAACAGATTTCAGAATTAAAAATCACAACTTCTTGCAATTTTACTAAGAGCAAATCAATACTTTAAGAACACCTTGCTATTCTAACATAGGGGACCAAATTTTTAATTTTGTATTTGTGTCTTTTCAATATCAAAGCGCACTCTTTAGACTTTGTAAATTCCTTTTAGTTATAGCTAACTTGACTGCATGTGAAATTCCTTTTATAATTATTTTCTTATGAACATTATTAGGATTTTGTTCATACCGTTGACAGGCTTAGACTTTCTGGTTTGTTCTATATTTTCTCTTTCTTAAATAACCAGTCATTTTATTTTAGAATACAATTTTACCATATAAGAGTCTTTCTCTTACAAAATTATTTTTCTCAATAAAGAACACATTTTGTGCCTTTCTTATAATTTTTAAATTAAAAACACATCTTTTTGGCATAATTTATATAGAGAATAATACAAGAATTTTAATTCTTGATAACTTTAAATTTTACTGAAAACCTAGGAAGCAAAATATTTGAATTCTGTCATATATCAGTATTTTATAGTTGAGAACGATTTTATAATTTTTAGAAATATGTTTCGTTATAACATTTTTTTCCTTAATTGGAAATGATCCAAACTTTCAATGAGTATTGTTTAACTTAACACAAAATAACTTTAAGTTACATAAAGTTTATTTATAAATGTTTATTACATTTACAATTATAAAATTTAAGAATTATGCCTCGTTTATCTATGAAAACCAAGATATTAGAGCTAGTCATTATTTCAAGTTTTTTTATTAAGGAATTTTCTAGCCTGTTAAATCGGGTATTTACCTCGGTAAAAACATTAACATTAAATACATGAGTATGTTGTTGATAACTCAGAAAATGCAGCTTTTTATTAAATCAATAAATATTATTTATCAAAAAAAATCACACAAAGATCATTGTATTTTAGGCTAAGTTTATAGTTTTATAACCTCCATGTCAAACCCTGACTCTTTAAAATGTGTATCATAGACACATATAAGACTTTCTGACCAGTAAACCCAGGCAAAATGTATGTCAGCAATTTTGAAGACATTTCTATTTCTATCTTACCAATAATTTTAAAACCAGCTTATTTAAGATTTACTTAAGTCATGTGAATTAAAAGGATATTTGAGTTAATTATTATGTATTTTATGAGTATGCATTTATTTAAACAAATTGGAATAAATTTTTTTTAGAGATTTCTGTCTGACTACACTAGATTTTATTATGTAGACACAAAATACAACATAATACATGTATATATACATGTAAAGATCTTATACCTTCTTAGAATTTTAGTCATGAGATAGTAAAACATATAAACTCATTGGTTTATAAAACAATTGGATTCAAATTATTTCTCTGACAAAACAAGATAAGACTAAGTATTAAGTTTTTTTTTTAATAAGCAATCTTATCGAGGCTGTGAACCAAATTTTGAGTAAGGCAGTTTGGGTCAGTTACCAATATATACTGGATTAAATAAAGAAACTGTGAAAATGTGACTGCATTATGTGGGGAGGCCCAAAAGATGAGTTATTCTAACAAAGTCTGTAAAGTATTTTCATGGTCTCAATTCTGAAGATAAAAATATTGCCATTCCTCTTGGTATAGGGAGGGTATCTTTATGTGGGAATTTCATCTTCACACAAGAAGCAGTATGAAGGTCAAAATAATTTTCTTTTATATCTGCTGGTTTTCAAGTGTTTTACTTAGTCAGTATGCCAGAATAGCTGAGGTGTTGTGGAAAAAGAGTTTATCTTAGGGGGAAGGAAAAGGAGGAGGAATTATAAGACAGGGAGGATAAAGCTCTTGAGAGGAAAGAGTTTCAGTATTTTGAGACACTATTTTGTAGCGAGACAAGCCTTGAGTCCTGAATGGTTCTCTTATTTGACCATGAGTCCCAGAAAATATCTTAGCATGCCTTTGAATTTTGAGAGCCCATTTTATGGGTGCTCTGATTTAATGCCAAATACACAAAGGCCAATTAAATGCAAGTGCTAGATGTGCAATGGCCAAATAAATGCAAACACAGAGACAGAAAATAAAGTATGTATTTACCAAGAAGGATGATAAGCTACCTTCTCCAACTAAAGGGAAAGGGAAACAAGAATGACACAATTTGTATGGTCAACTTTCACAGTTGTTTAAGAGTGTTAATTTCCACATATTTATGAATTTTCCAGTTTTCCTTGTTACTGATTGCTGGTGTCATCCTATTGTGGTCATAAAAGATACTTTGTATGATTTCAATATTTTTAAATTTATTGAGACATTTTGTAGCTTAACATAGTGAATCTTAAAGACTATTTCACATGTACTTGAGAAGAATGTGTACTTTTACTATTATCGGGTGGAATGTTCCATATGTCTATTGGGTGTATTTGGTTGATAGCGTTTTTACATCCTCTATTTTCTTACTGCTCTTCTTTCTAGATGTTCTATCCATTATTGAAGATGCAGTATTGGAGTCTCCAAGTAGTATTGTAGAACTGTGTGTTTCTCTTTTCAATGCTGTCAGTAATTGCTTCATATAATTTGGGGCTCTTTTGTGCATATGTATATAATTGATATATCTTGATGAATTGACCTTTTTATTAATATATGATTTCCTTTTTGTCTTGTAACAATTTTTGACTTAGTGTATTTTATAATTAATATAGACATTTAAGCTCTCTTGTTTATTTGCATAGAATATATTTTTTCCATATTTTTACTCTCTACCTATTTGTGTCTTTGGATATAAACTGAGTCTGTTGGAGACAACATATAGATGAATCACTTTTCTTTATGAGTATTTTTGTTTTAAAATTGATTCATAATTGTGTATATTTATGAGGTACATATGATATTTTCATAAATGTACACAATGTGTAATGATCAAATCAGGGTATTTAGGATATCTGTCACTTCAAATGTCCATCATTTCTTTGTGTTAGGAACATTCCAGATCTTCTCTTATAGGTGTTTTGAAATATACAATAAGTTGTCATCAACTATAGTCACTCTACTGTGCCACTGAACACCAGAACTTATTCCTTCTATCCAGCTGTGTGTTTGTACCCATTAACCAACCCTTCTTCATCACTGCCCATTCCCAGCCTCTGATAACTATCATTCTACTTTCTACCTCCATAAAATCAACTTTTAGCTCCCACATACGAGTGAGAACATGTTATTGAATCACTTTTCTTAATCCACACTACAAATCTGTCTTTTAACTGGTGAGTTTAACCCATTTACATTTAAAGTGATTACTGTTTTATGTATTACTTATATCATTTTTCTCCTTAATTCCTCCAATTCTACTTTGTGGTTTTTCATATTTTACCATTTTGATGCCATCCTCATTTCCTTTTTTGTATGTTAGTGATTTTTATTGGTTGCCCTGGGAATTGCAATTAAGTAGGCAGTCAAGCATACAGATCTGGAGGGAAGTAAGGGCTGGAGAAATAAATTTGAGAATAATTGGTATATAGATGATATTTAAAGCTGTGGGACTAGATGAGCTATTTGTGGAAGAGAATACAGCCACAAAAGAGCAGAAAACTGCAGGAGCAACCCCTGAGAACTTTAAAACCTAACATCCCTATTGATGGATAATTTGTATTTACCTTTTAAATCCTGTGAATATGTGACATAACTGCCACTTGGGTATCTTCACTGGTCCTCATTACTGAAGGAACTAAGGTGGAAAATGCTTTCCTATGGTAGCTGAGTATTAGAACAGGATGAGTTCTATTTTTTCATTTCTAAGGCCTCTCTTTTAATATCTCCTTTTTCTTAAATTCATTATTTACCATTGACTTAAAAATTATTTTCTTTTCAAACTACCACTCACCTCCTTAATTTTCTCCTTGTATATTCTCTTTAGAAAAAGTAACAAATTCTGTATTTACTTTTGGTGATTCCTTAGCTGGGGCTGACAAGGAGAAATATTTGTGCTCCTGATGTCAAGGGAATGCATTTAACCACATATGTGACACATGTGAGCTATACATGTCTTGTTCTTTGGCCAAAGCTTGCATTACTGACTTGACTAGCTTTCTCTCAAAAGCATGTCTTTAATCACAAGGGTTGAGAGTGGGGGTGATTCTTATGGAGGAGCAACTCTACATTTACATTTTGTTGAAGGAAGGCCAGGATTGTTACCTTTATATCTCAATGATACTACATTCTGACCCTTAAAACATAGCTTTCTGTTTGTGGGAGGCAGTTGGGTTATGAATAACCATGCCATGCCTACACCAAAAGCTTAAAAACATGTAATAATAGAAGCTAATTGAACATAGTTTACCACTTGCTTTTTTCCTGGTGTCTAATTCCTGTTGTTTACTGTATGCAGCCTGTTTCATTCTTGCCTCCCCCAGCTGCTTGTCACCTGAAAAACAGATCTCTCACTGTTTAACTCTTCATATCTGAGAATTGGAGCACTGGCAAGTTGATATTCTGAAATCTCCCTTAGAAAAATCAGAATAGGGAAGGTTGGAGACAGTGCCTGACAGTGGAGCAGAAGCATTTCCCAGCATAGTTGCAATATGATTTGAGCAACGTGGATAACACGACTCCTAAAATTTGAATGAGGCCCTTGGAAAAAACTTAGTCTTCCTTGTACTATTCCCCCAACCATGCCTTCTGTCTTGCCTAACTTAAAGAAACTGGAAAACATATTTGCCAAACTCCTATAAAACTGAGTTCCTAATCACCTCACCATGGCAACTCTATCATTGCCTAAACATATGCTGTATGTAGTCCTTTTGAGAACTCAAGTGTTTGTTAATGGAGCCCACATAAGTCTTCTATGGAATGTT
Source organism: Lemur catta (assembly GCF_020740605.2). Classification (NCBI taxonomy): domain Eukaryota; kingdom Metazoa; phylum Chordata; class Mammalia; order Primates; family Lemuridae; genus Lemur; species Lemur catta. The sequence goes on from NC_059155.1 coordinate 22,005,912, forward strand.
AAGGAGCCTTCATAGAGAAGTTCCCATGTTTTTCTCAGGGTTAGAAGGGGGCTCAGGCTTGGCCTTAGATTCCTAATTTACTAGAGAAAGAGTGGTGAGTGATGATGATACTCCTATTAGCACTTCTTAGCCTGGGTTTCATTGATGGTCTGCGGGGAGTCTGTGAACCTTCATAAACTGAATGTAAAATACGGTATGTATGTATATTTTTCTCCAGAGGGGAAAGGGTTCATAGCATTCATCAGGTTTTCAGAAAATTGTATAACCTCCTTTGTACCTCCAAGAGCCCTTGCCTTAATTGATCTGTTAGGTAAATCCAAATTTTTCTGTATCTACTCTTTAAATTTCATTAAAATACCATGAAAATAAATGGATTAAAATAGGATGTTAAGAAAAATGATATTCTTAACTGGCATTTAAACCCATAACCTGCTTGCTACTCTGTCACAGTGGTAACTGATGACCACACCCCAAATGTGAAGATAACAGCTAGCTCATAAAATCAACCATATTAAATGGCATACAGTGTCCATCGAAGAGGAATGCTGCCCTGAGCTAAATGTTTGCTGGCCTCTCACTGCTATTAAGTCATTGGTGTAGCATGACTCCAGACCAAATTACAAGGTAGGAACGAAAGAATGAATGTTGCAGTAGTTTACTGCCAGCTACTGTGCTACGTAATTGTCATAAACTAAACTCAATTTTCATAACCATCTTGTGAGATAAATATTGATATCCTAATTCTATAAGCTCAGAACAGTGAAATGATTTGCTAAAGGTCTTATTCAAGTGTCAGAGCTGAAATTAAATCCTCGTATTTCTGCCGTTGCCCAGGGTCTTATGGGGAGCCTGGCACCAGCCATAGGGAGGGTGTCCCAAGGGGTATTTGAGCCAGATTTTGGTCTTTGAGCCTGAGAAATAATTCATTTCCCACATCTTTAAGAGAGGTGGGTAGTCTGTGCTCTGGGGTGACTCAGTTGCTTTAGCAAGTTCAAGTCCTATTGCTGGGGAGAGGCCACTGTTCTGTCCACTTGAACAGCTTTAAGTCTTGATTCTGTTTGTATGTTCTCTAAATAACACTGGCATATTAGCCCACACTGAAACCACCTCCTCAGGATTTTGAAGTTCTGTACAAAAAGCTAAGAGAGAACATTGTCTAAATCCATATGAAAGGACTTGAATTTGTCTGGTGAACAAAAATTTTGCAATCATAACACCTTTTACTCCCACAGCAAACAGAACTTTCTCTTTGTGAAGGAAGCAAGCAAACATTCTTTTCAGAATGATGATGGTCTTTAAAGGGACAGTGCTAGCTCTTCAGTTCTTGATTTCCTTCTCTTTGAATTTAATTCCATCAGTGAAAAAAACAGGCTTCCTGATGCATATTCTTGAAAGCACTGAATTTGTGTTTCTATTACTTGAGTGGATCCATGTGGGCATTACTGACAAGCTAATAAGCATGATATTTCAAACTGTGGTCCACAGCAGCCCTGACATTAGAATCACCTTAGTGCTTATAGAAAATACAGATTCCTAGATTCCACCCTAGACCTACTGACTCAGAATCTCTTGGATTGGAAGGATGGGGCTCAGTAATAGGCATTTTAAGCTACCCCTTTGGATATTGTGTACACTGAAGTCTGAAAATCACTGCAGTGGAAGTATAAATCCCATGATAAACTGAGTTGGCGTAATTTAGCTAAAATGGCTTTTGGCTAAAATGAATCCAGTTAACTACTTACATTCCTGGAGAGAAAGCCAAGTTAAAATACAGCTTTTCTGTAGTGAATTTGCACGTGAAAATGAGTTGAAAAAATTGTGAGTAGGAACTTTGCTGTCTTCAAGAGCTTGAAGGGCTGATAGACATATTCTGTGACACTCCAAAGGTCAGAACTAGTGTCATTATCTTAAAACAAGAAGGGGTAGACTTGGAAAGATAGATCTGCCTGGGTTGAAGCAGGCACAGATCCAGCTGTAGAGCAGGAAGTTCATAGTGCAATAGGCAGAACATGTTACTCCCAAATATGGAAACACACAGCTTGTGAGAGCCTAGGCCAGTAACTTGCTGTGTGTGTGTGTCTCTGTGTCTGAGATGGGGTGAAGCAATTTCAATGGCAAATTGAGGAGTAAAGGTCCTCTTATATGATCGGGACTAGAGGTAGCTAATCAAAAAATCATTTACATGAGGAAATCTTAAAGATACATATTTAAATATCTCATTTTAACTTAAAACATTAATTTAAAAGTTTTACTTTTTATTCTCTATCAAATGCTGTGCCCAAAAATATCCTGATATTAGTCATACTATTTGTCTTCTGTCTGAAGGTATGAATCTTCAATTGTCCCAATGTCCTGAACCTCACAGCTGGAATTACTCATTTGATTATGAAAGAGCAATTTTGTTTGCAGTCCAGAGCCAAGCTTCTGTGGGGTGTTCTAGATGATAATTCTAGCTAGGGAAAGTATTCTACCCTCTGTTTATTACTTTCTCCCAAGGAGGAAATAGTGTATCCATGGAGAAATCCAATTACAACTTCCTTTGCCTTTTTTGGAATACAAAGAAATAGATTTCTCCCTAACTTATCTATGGAGACATACATATATAAAAGAACAGGTAAACAATTAAGCAAGTGAGCAGGCAAGATTATCAAATTAAGGGACTTTAATCAGGAAACCACCATGTTACTCATTTTCCTTTAATGAAACTCAGTGACCTTGGCCTACCTGCTTAAAAACAGTAATCGTAATGTACTAGTCTCCTCTGTTCCTGGGAAAAGGACATTTGGCTTTCTCATGATACAGAATTTGAACTCATGTGAGATGAGCTGGACTCCAGAACCCAGGGAGGTTGAAGATCTAGTGTTGGAAGAATTCGAATAACATGAATGTTGAAGGTTGGTCACTGGATAAGAATTCAACTTAGGTATGTTAAAGTTCATCTCTTTTAATTATGCCTTGACTTTTCAATTTTTGTGGTATTATATCCAAGGCAAAATTTTAAATTGTCATAAAGATATTATTTTCAAGCTTAATTTTAAATTTTTGCCAAAGCAAGATGTACTCAGTTTAAAAAGTCAACTTTTACTACAAGACATATATACAAGAATAGCAGTCCTTCTATTTGCCTGATTCCTGTTTCTCATAGTAACTTCTGTTAATATCTTTGTAATTTTAAATGATGTCATGTTTTATTGCTTTTTTTTTTCTTTTTTTTTTTGAGACAGTCTCGCTTTGTTGCATGGGCTAGAGTGAGTGCCGTGGCGTCAGCCTAACTCACAGCAACCTCAAACTCCTGGGCTCAAGCGATCCTACTGCCTCAGCCTCCCGAGTAGCTGGGACTACAGCCATGAGCCACCATGCCCGGCTAATTTTTTCTATATATATTTTTAGTTGTCCAGATAATTTTTATTTCTATTTTTAGTAGAGACGGGGTCTCGCTCAGGCTGGTCTTGAACTCCTGACCTTGAGCGATCCACCCGCCTCGGCCTCCCAGAGGGCTAGGATTACAGGCGTGAGTTATTGCTTTTTCTTGATTTTTAACTTTGACATTAATTTCATACTATTTAATATGAAAATTTAGTTACCAAAATCTCCCTCCTCTCATACAGATATATTTTTTCCTCCCGTTTCCCCTATCTGTGGCTAAGTCAATATTTAGTATTTATAGTATGACTATGTAAACATTATGAACTATGTCATATATGAGTATATTTCCTTCCAAATTCTGTTTATTCTGGGCTCATATTTGGTTTACCTTTTTTATGTTCCTATTTTAATTCCAGTAGAACTATAAGCTCTTAACACAGGAAGGCACGGGAAGTAACTTATCAGTTCTGTTTTTTTTTTTTTTCATGAATACATCCCTCCAAAAGCTCCCCATCATCCTGTTTCTGGACTGGTTGCTCTTTAGGTCTGCTATACAGCTGTCATTCTGGAGTTTCCCTTCACCGTCATCAAAGAACTTGATTTTTCTTTCTTTCTTTTTCTTTTTCTTTCTTTTTTTTTTTGAGACAGAGTCTCACTCTGTTGCCTGGGCTAGAGTGAGTGCCGTGGCGTCAGCCTAGCTCACAGCAACCTCAGACTCCTGGGCTCAAGCGATCCTCCTGCCTCAGCCTCCCGAGTAGCTGGGACTACAGGCATGCGCCACCATGCCCAGCTAATTTTTTTTCTATATATATTTTAGCTGTCCAGATAATTTCTTTCTATTTTTAGTAGAGATGGGGTCTCGCTCTTGCTCAGGCTGGTCTCGAATTCCTGACCTTGAGCGATCCAGCCGCCTCGGCCTCCCAGAATATTAGGATTACAGGTGTGAGCCACTGCGTCTGGCCAAGAGCTTGATTTTTCTTCTAGACTGGTTCTCTGTTTTCAGGATCCTATGGTATCTTTTTTGGTTTACTCCCTTGTTTCTGGGAGAGCTCATCTTCTCTGTTTTGAGACCTTATGTGTCTGAAAATGTCTTTATTCTATCTTCATATTTGATGTGAAGTATGGAATTTTAGGTCAAAAAGCATTTTCCCTCAGAATTTTGAAGGCATTGCTCCTCTTTTACTTTCTAGTGTTGTTGTTTAGAAACTCAGTGTGTTATTCTCTCATAATCCATTGTATGTCTCATGTTCTTTCTCTAAAATTCTCTTTCTTGGTACTCTGAAACTTCATGGTGTGCCTTGTATCTTGTAATAATTACTGTGCTGGGCTTTTTATATCTATAGACATGACTCTTAAATGTTAAGAAATTTCCTTGAATTATTTGTTTAATTTTCTTTATTTCCTCTCTTCCCTGAAAGCACTTTAAGTTGGATGTTGAATGTCCTGGACTGACCCTGTATTTTATTACTTTTCTCCTAGTGTCTATCTTTGTCCTTTTGTTGTAATTTCTTGAAGAAAATTTTCATACTCCTTCAAACCTCTGTATACATTTTTATATACATATATTTAATTTCTAAGACCTCTTGTTCTCTGAATTTTCCTTTTCTTACAGCATCATTTTTTCTTATTTCATGGGTAGAATATCTTAACTTTCTAAAGATATTATTATTGCTTAAAAATATTTTCTTGTTTTCTGCTTTATCTATTTCCTACAAACTACTTTTGTTCTGTTTCACGTTAGAGACTGTCCTCGCATGTATGGTGGTCAATGATTATATGTTTGTATTTCAGAGTGAGGCATTCAAAGCTCATTGGAAGTACTTTTGACCATGATGGAATAGCTGATACAAACTTTCTCTCCTGCTATAAACAATTAGAAAACTGGACACAATATCTAAAATTATTTTTTTAGACTTTGGAATAGACAGTACATTACTGTGATCTATTAGAGAATGGAAATAAGAAAGATGATCCCTATGATCACCCCAGATTTCTGCTTGGAGAGGCACCTTCCAGACCTTTAGTGCAGGGAGACGGGTACCCACTGCAGTTTGAGAAGTCTGAGATTGTAGTTTATGGAGACTAAGGCAGCTGTAATGTGCAGTGCAGGGTACCTTCAAATTGGCCAAAATGGAGAATTTATACCTTAGCAATCAGTAAATGCTACAAAATGAGGGTTGTTTGCTTGCCTGTTTGTATCCATTCCCCCAGAGGGTCTATTAGTAAACATTTACCAGCATGCCATTGATAATACTCCTGTCCTTAAGTGTACTTTGACTTGGAAAAATGTAACAGAATAAAGACTCTAGAAATAGACCTACACATACATGTTCAATCAATTTTTAACAGAACAGCCAAAGTAATTCACTGGAGAAAGGATAGCATTTACAGGAAATGGTACTGGAACAAGTAGATAACCACATGGGAAAAAAAATGAACTTTGGCCATTACCGCACATCGTACACAAAACTCACTTTAAATTGATTATAGAACTAAACAAAACTAAAACAATAAAATTTCTAAAGGAATCTCTACGAGAAAATCTTTGCAATCTTGCACAAAAGGAGAAATGAATACCCAGTGAGGACATTAAAAGATTTTTAACATCATTTATTAATAGAAAGATGCAAATAAAAACACAATGAGATAAAACACAATACTACTACTCTACTACACCCACTAGAATGGCTGATTGAAAAGACTGACAATGTCAAGTTTGGGGGAGGATGTGGAACCACTGGAACTCTTATATATTGCTGGTATAACATGATACAGCCATTTTTGAGAGAGTGCTGAATCCTAACCACTAGACCACTAGAGAAGACGTAACAGCCACTTTTGAAACTAGTTTGGCAGTTTTTTTTGTAAAGGTCAATATACTTTGACTATATTATCCAGCATTTGGACTTCTATCTCCTTACACATTCCAAAAAGGGGAAACAGAAACATCACAAAATAACATGTGAACATTACATCTGAATGTCCATAGTAGCTTTATTTATTATAGTCCCAGACTAGAAGTCAACCAAAATATCAACATTTAAAAGAATAAAATGTATATTAATAAAATGGAATATTACTCCATAATAAAAGGAACAGACTACCGAGATATATATATGTGTGTGTATATATATATATATATATATAAACATGGGTTAATTTTGAAATATGCTGAACAAAAGACAATGGATACCAAAACAATACATATTGTATGATTCCATTTAGATGAAATGCTGGAGCAAGCAAAACTGATCTATAGTTATCAGAAAATAGGCCGGACGCGGTGGCTCACGCCTGTAATCCTAGCACTCTGGGAGGCCGAGGCGGGTGGATCGCTCAAGGTCAGGAGTTCGAGACCAGCCTGAGCGAGACCCCGTCTCTACTAAAAATAGAAAGAAATTATCTGGCCAACTAAAAATATATATAGAAAAAATTAGCCGGGCATGGTGGCACATGCCTGTAGTCCCAGCTACTGGGGAGGCTGAGGCAATAGGATCCCTTAAGCCCAGGAGTTTGAGGTTGCTGTGAGCTAGGCAGACGCCACGGCACTCACTCTAGCCCGGGCAACAAAGTGAGACTCTGACTCAAAAAAAAAAGAAAATAGATCAGTAGTTATCTGAGACCAGTAATAGAGTGGGATTGACTGTAGATGGAACTCTTTTTTTGTTGTTGTATGGAAATGTTCTATATCTTGATAGTGGTATATACTAACATCCACATTTATAAAGACTCAATTAATTTTACACTTAAGTGGGATTGTTTTACTTTGAGAATTACTGAATTTAGAAAGCAATGCTGACTGGAAGTTGCTTATAGGTAAATGGGGCCTGTCTCTTTGTGATCCTCACAGTTGGGTGACAAGCTGGTTTTTTCATTAAAGACCACGAAATGTTATTAGGTCTTTCCAAAACAGTATGGCTTAGATTTTGTAGAATTGATTTTTTGTAATTGTTTCATTGTTTTACATAAACTTTAATTACACTTCATAATAACCATTATAAGCACAAGTGGCACACAACAGATTTGGGAACTAAAACATTTGACACCATGTAATTCAACGGGTGGGAAGTGAAGTGTGAATGTATCCTAGGGCATAATCTATGTGCTTTTATTAATAGCATGCTGAGGCTATCAGCATGTGTTACAGACGGAACTGAGGTCTTCACTTAACATCATTAGTTAAGTAGAGTTTGGTAAAGAGAGGTAAAAATCTAGGCAGCCATTGAGCAGTCTGCAACAGGTGAGTTCAGTGGGAGATTAATGTGTTGCAAGGTTTTAGCCACTGGGATGGAGATCTAGGGAAGGACTTTCATCCTGAGGTAGGTGACTGGTATTGGGGAAATATAACTAAACCTAAAATCTCCTGCCAATCCAGTAAAACCTCTCTACAAAATGTGGAAAATAATGAAATATTATTGAGTAAGTGTTAAACCAGACTGTGATGTACATCACAGGCAATCCCCTAAAGAGATTGCAAAGACAAAAAAACTCTCACCCTTTTATATGTTAATCTATTATATACATGTTAATTGTATTTATCCAAAGGAAAAATAAAATTTCTCATCTTTTTGAAAAGGAGGAAGTAACATCTTTGGGCTCAATTTCCAAAGGGAAAGAGGGTTGCCACCCTTCTTAATTTTTACTTTTAAAAGAGATGGCTCCTTGCCCCCCAAGAATGATGTTTCTGGGATACAAAACTGGCAAGAATCTTATTTATAATCCCAAGTTTTCTGAAGAAAATGCTAAAAGAAGAGGACAGGGGGCAGGTTCTTTCCTTTTTTTCACTGGGGAAAATTTTAAATGCAAATTTATTTTTAGATTTGTATTGACCCTTACAATCTCCCCTTTTTGTTACTATTTTCTAGTAAAACTATAGTTTTCTAATTATTTACATGGCTATTTCTACCTTTCTCCAGGGAGATTGCAGCAGGCTAAATATATAGCAAGTTAACAGTAAAATACAAAACAGTTAACAGAATTACAATAGGATGAATTGAAAAATTAGTACAGTATTTGCCTTGGGGAAATAATTATTAATTATAACATAACAATGGCAAATGGTTAAAGCATATTCTCAATTAACAATACAAAACAGTTATCATAATGTTAATTTTATAAACTCTTACGATATCTTTATTGTTTCTACTTTCAAATGATTAACTACTTGAGTACTATTCTGCAGTTTTTTAAATGAAATCTTACCCTATGCAAACTTAATTAATAGCTCAACTCTGGAGCCTGATAATTAAAATTTTTAACTGTGTTTTTCTTGTAAGGCCTAATAAGTTTCTTGAATTCTCATCAGTCATAGAAGTAACATTACATTTGCAGGATAAACTAGGCCCTTCAGTAGTTATTCCATCTTCCCAAAGAATTTCTCCCAGATGAAAAACACAAAGACACCACTATCTAGTATCAAATTCTTGTTAATAGGCACTTGTTGAAGGGCACAGATTGAATTTCTAGGTGTTTAGTGTATATGGCTGTAATAGTTTCAAGTCTGGAGGACAAACCCAACCTACTTTTCACCTTGGTCCAAACCAGTAGTTATAACAATTAAGTTGTTGTAACTTAATTGTTATAACAGGCACATTCACCTTTGTTTATCTGTCTATACTAGGACTGGAGAAAACTTGTATCTCAAAGTTAATCGAGTGATCTTAGATCTGTCTTCTGCAGTCTCTATACATAAATGCCAGATTTCGGTCCATCTGTTAACTAGACACTTTTCTTTTCGACACCATCCTTCCAATCAAACCAGTTAACAACACATTTCTGTAACAAGGTTAGGGCTTGAGTAACTACTATGAATGCATAGTATTTTTACTTCGATATTACTAAAAATAGTAATGAATATGGTCTTTTATTCTGCCACAAATCAGACTTGAATTTATAAATTCAGGCCATGTTTATACTGGGAGTACAACTTAGAGCTGATAGGAAGTGTGATTGTAGGAACCATTATTGGGAGTACATAAAGAACATGGTATAACAAATAACATGCTTATTTTCTAATAAAATGTGATTCTTAAGGAAAAAACTATAGGACAGCAGGGCAGTCAGAATAATATGTTTGTTAGAATACCTCCTTTCAGTTGAGTTTATTACCAATATTGGTCACTCCAGAAAACTAAGCTTCAAATCCTTTGTGGAAACCACAGTCTACTCCTCTTGAGAAGGTGGTTTCACGTGGGAAGCATGACTCCATCTTGGTTGTCTTTTGCTCTGATAGCTATATGAGTGATCAGCAGCACTCAAAGGGTCCCATCCAGCATGGTGACAACCTATCTTTCCTTCAGAACAAAATCATCCAGTTTGATAGGTGACAGATTTCTTCCAGTAGGTACCTCCAGGTCCTTCTGTGAGGCGAACATGATAACCACTACACCACGGAAACTCTTCCTCCAGGTCCTTCTGATTTTGTCTCAGGCTTTCCAGAAAAGAGAGAACCTCTTTTAAGTATTGAACATGATTAAGAGGATTCGGTTAAAGGAGGCAGAGTAAATGGTCTCACACTCCAATTCACATGCCTGACAAACATAAGCTGTAAGAGAGATGACATCAGTTTTTACAAGAGTTGTTCTAATTTTTAATAAAGCTAATTTTAACATAGCTAGTGGTTAATGTCCAGGCAATTTTAACCCAGTAGATTGCTGAATCATAGCTAATGAGTCTTAGAGTCTGAGTCATCCCTTCTACTTAGAGTGTGATGGCTTATAGTAATCTGCAAACATTTGTATAATTCCTGGACAGCAGCAGACATAAAACAATTTCCTTTGTCTGGGTTAATAAGCTCTGGGATCCCCAACATGGGGAATATGTGCATTAAGACAACCTTTTTATCACTGTCTGACCATAAGTCTTTCAAAAAGGAAAGACTTTAGGCCAGACATCATGCATACCACACCATAAGACAAAATCTCTTACTATTTTTACCTTCTCTAGGCATTATTTCTATGAAATCTAACTGCCATCAGCTTCCTGGTAAAGGTAGTTGGGGAAAAATTCCGTACTTACTGGCGAGTAGCCTGTAAAGAATTCTGCGGGCAAATAACAAGTCTTTTATATGTTTTGAATAATATCATGTTTTTGATAGGCGTATTAAGAGTCCCGTACCTTTAAAATTCCTATTACTTAAATCATTTTGTTGATAATGCAGCAAAACTAAGCAAATAAAACAAAGGTTTCTTGTATTAAAAGTGGGGCTTCTAAGTTTAGAGTCTGTCATGTTTCAGCAGCAGCTTTTGCAGCTGTCAGCAAAATCACTGCCTTTAGAAATTTTGTCTTTCTTCTCTGTGTGAACTCTACAATGGATTACTGATACCTGAGTAGGCAGTTGTAAAGCCTCTAACAAATCAGCTCTCAATTATCTGTGAGATATTTTAATTCCCATTGAAGTCAAGAATCCCCTATTTTTCCAGTTTGTCCTGTTGCATGACATACACCAAACATATTCACTCTAAGTCCAGAACCAAGAATTTTGGCTCTAGTAACTGCTATTACTTATCTTCTTGTGCCAACTTAATCCCAGATAAAACATAAGCTGCTAAGATTTCATGATCAGTCACTACAGCATAAGAAGCCTTATGTTGGCCACTTTTATCCCGGGTACATGACCCTTCAGTATACATCATAAAATCTGTATTTTTAAAAGGAGTATCAGATAAATCATGTTGGGGCCTAGTGATTTTTTAATGACCATTGTACAGTCATGATCATCTGTTTGACCAAGATTTGGAAAAAGAGTAGCAGGGTTTAGGAAATTGCATCTCCTAAGCACAATAATAACATTGTGTAATGTTTGTTCATAGCCGGTCTGGTATACCAACAAATGCTGAGTTTTCTGAACTTATAAAATAATGATTACCATAAGTAGAATATCCAAGTAAATCAAGTGACCCAATGTAAGTGTTTGAGCCTTTTCAATAAGTATGATGGCTGCAACCACAGGTCAGAGGCACCGAAGTATTCCCGGTACCAGGGCATCCAGATTGGTCTCTGGTCTAATCCTAAATTCAGAGTTAAAATTCCACCAGCAGCACCTTCATTTTCAGGAAAAAATAAATGAAAAGTTTTTTTATAACTTGGAATCTCCCAAGCTGGGGAAAGACTATTAGCCAATTTCAGTTGTTCAAATGCCTTTTGAGATTTTAGGATCAGACCAGAGAATCTGGAGAATTATCATACAATTGCATTGTCAGAGGTTTCGCCTGCTCTGTGAAAGCTGGTATTCACTGCCCGTAATACCTTACTAGTCCCCAAAATTGTCTAAGTAGTGTCTTTTTTTGTAGTTGGCCTTTTCATTTGCATAATTAGCTGACTTCTAGAATATAACACTTTGCAGCCTTTAGCTGACAGTGGATTCCCCCAAATACTTTTCTTCAGTTTGGCAATATTGCAATGTGTCTAGCAAGGCCTTAAGGCCTTTTGAAGCCAAAATATTAGCTTTGCATTGTTCTTTAGTTTCTAAGACTACCAGCAAGTCATCTATGTTTTAAATAATTATAGAACCCCACCCCAGTAGGACAAATTTCTCTAAGTTTCCCTGTAAATGACTAGAGAAAAGAGGAGAGTCCTTGAAACCCTTTTGGACTCCTCTGACTTCATAACACTTACTTATGACTCTTTCATAAGTAGAAGTAAACGAGAATTTAGACTTATTGACTAGAGAAAAAGAAAAAAAATAGATCAATTACAGAAAAAAACTCTGTTCATGATGGCACTGAAGTCCAAATAACTGTTAGGAATTACGTGCATTAATGGAACAGAAAATTTATTTAATATCTTGTACAAGTCTACATAGTAGTCAACCATCTTCATCAAATTTATCTTCCCTCTTTACTGGAAGTGTGGAAGCATTACAGGGTGAGTATACTTTTAAAATTATCTCTACTTTTTCCCCCTTTAACTTTTTACTTATTTTAGAGATGGGGGTCTCACTATGTTGCCTAGGCTGGATTCAAATTCCTGGGCTCAAAGGATCCTCCTGCCTCAAACTCCTGAATAGCTGGGACTACAGGCATGTACCACTGCACCTGGCTTTCCTTTTAAATTTTCTTATAACGAGTTTTATTCATTATAATTGAGCTATAAACAAAGGATATTGTTTTATATACTTCCATGGCTTATCCTTTTGGTAAGCAATTTTTATTGGTTTTTTTTTTGGCTTGAATCAGACCAGTATCATTATTTCCTAGGGCCCAATGCGATACATCAATTTGTTTCTGCCCCAGCACATGGGAACTAAATCAGATGCCCTTTTCCCAGGGAGCTCAGCAAACACTCCATCCACAGTACAGAATATGGTAGCCTTTAATTTGCATAGCATATCTATCCCAAATAGGTATATGAGAAAGTTAAAAAACATGTTCCGCAGTCAGAGGTTCAATCTATATGGGAACTACAGAGGAAAAAGGAACAAGTAGAATGCTGACGTGACATATTAATATGAAAAAAAAGTACATATAAGGCAGCTCTTTAAGTACTGATATGGAATGATTTCCAAATTTTCAGAATAGCGAGTAAAGAATATAGTACCATTTGGGGGGTGTGTGTGCACGTGCATGTAAAATGTTTGTAGAATATCTCTGGAAGGATATACACACACATATCCTGTTGAAGTTGAAGATGGGTTCCCAGGAAGCAGATTCTAAAAAAAAAAAAAAAAAAAAAACTGTATTGGTCTATCAACAGATGCAAAGTAAGAAATTTCTAAGTTAATTTCAGAATAAGTAGCACCAGTATTGACCTAAAACTACAAGAATAGGTTGGCCTGAGGTGTAAAGTTACTGAAGTGTATGGTTCCACAGTCCCCAGCTCTGAGATTCCCCCAACCTGTCAATTTTGAGTCATTTACCAATTCTCTAGGGTTTTGTCCTTCTGAGATTTCTTGATCATCTTGTTCTTAGAATTTCTGCATCCTTCAGAGTCTTTCTGTATAGTTTCTTTCTAAGGTCCTGGCTTTTTGCAATAACGATACAGTTTTCCCTTTCTCCTTTGTTCCCTTCACAGATTGACTAGAGTAGGGTTATTCCCTTTAGTAAATAGTTATGATCATCTTACTGACATTTTTAATTTTTTCTTTTGTCTTTCTCTAGATTGCCCCCGAACTGGGTAGCTGCTGCTAAGACTTGAGCAGCAGTTTGTCCTTGCCATCCTACCCCCTTTTCCCTAACTTGAGTTTGGATAGTTGGTGTCTTAGTCCATTGGGCTGCTATAATAAAATACCTTAGACTGGGTAATTTATAAACAAAATAAATATATTGCTCACGGTTTTGGAGGCTGGGAAGTCCCAGGTCAATGTACCAACAAATTCAGCATCTGGTAAGGACTCACTCTCTGCTTCAAAGATATGATACCTTCTACGTGTGTCCTCACATTGTAGAAGGCGCAAATATGTTCCCTTCAGCCTCTTTTATAAGGGAACTAATCCCATTCATGAGGACAGAGCCCTCATGACTTAATTACTTCCCCAAAGGCCCCACCTCTTAATACTATCACATTGGGGATTAAGTTTCAAGATGAATTTTGGGGATACACAAACATTCAGACCGTAGCAGTTGGCAAGAGAGCCAAGACAGGTGAGCAGGACTAGGTGTGCCCCTGTATTCATGCCAGTGAATCTTGAGACAGCAACAAATTGCTGATGGAAATCAACTGAGGACTCATCTGTTTCTGTGTACATCTTGGCAGTTTTTCCCAGCTTACCATTAGCAGAAAGGCTTCAAGTACAGCCATCAGCAAACCCCTCTTGATGGGCTTATAAAGCCCACAGTTCTTCCATGGTTATGGGGAGTGGCTTACAGTTGGCTTCCCTTGGCCACAATACCCATTGGTGGGTCACATTCTAGTCACTGACACATTTGCTCTATGACATGAAAGACTGCTGGCTACAGAATTCCCTGTAGCAGCAAGTGTACATCCCCATATATGGGGCTATAAGCTGAAAAATGTTCTGTAGTACCGCAAACTTCTGTAAGTCTTTATGGGCACAGGAAATGAAAGCTTTAAATGAGGTAATATCAGCTGGTGAGAGAGGCACATGGACCTAGGAGGCCTGGGTTAGCTTCTCAATGGCATCAGCTTCACAGGTAATCTGAATAGGAAAGGCTGGTCTTCCTTATATTGAGATAAGAAAAATATAGGATTCCAGTTGGCCCTCTGTATCCATGAGTTCTGTATCTGCAGAACCAACTGTGGCTCAAAAATATTTTGAAAAAGATGATAAAAAATAACAATGTGATAATTAAAAAATAATACAAATAATATACTGTAACAACTATTTACATAGCATTTACATTGTATTAGATATTACGTGTAATCTAGACATGATCTGAATTATACAGAGAGATGGGCATAGGTTATATGCAAATACTATGCTATTTTATATAAGGGACTCGAGCATCCGAGGATTTTGGTATCCTTGAGGGTCCTGGAACCAATCCCCTACCGATACTGAAGGATGACTATATATGGCACTTTGGTCTCTTTACCCATGTTGGTATTTATCAGCTTGACAACCTTTTTCCCAGTGAAAAAGAATGCAGCTATTCTCTATCTTGTTGCCTTCATACAGAGACAGTATTTTACTCAAATTCTCAATTATTCCCTGAGCACATCTCTTTATCACATCTGCTTTCCTAGCTTCTACATAGTATATGTTTGATAAAGGACTTTGGGAGGTGGAATCCAGGGCTAAGACATGATGCAGACTGAGGTTGGGACAAGAGGCATATAAACATGTGCCCTAAACAGGGCAGATAATTCATTATCAGCTGCAGAAGTTGTGGCCCTCTTTCTCTTTGTGGGGAAATCCACTAATGGAGAGACCCACTCATCTAAAATATCATTGCTTCCTTCTTTCCAAGAGTCAATTTGATGCAGGGAAAGATAAAGAGGTGCATGGGGATCAGAGACAGCTGGGACAGCAGAAAAAGTGTGGCTTTAATTCTTATTTCCTCTTCTACTTTTCTTAATCTTTTCTTCTGGTTATCAAATCATTTTTTATTTTCCTCTTAGAATGATACTCATCCCAATCATGTGGTTGGAATGAGGCACTTCTAAGAACCCCACAAATAAATTACAGTCATCCCTGGGTATCCATGGGGGATTGGTTCGAGGATGCCAAAAATCCATGGATGCCTATGTGTGTCCCTTATATAAGACAGCATAGTACTTGTATATAATCTCCTGTGTACTTTAAATCCTCTCCAGATTACTAATACTTAACACAATGTAAGTGCTATGTAAATGGGTTTTATGCTGTATTTATTAGGGAATAATGACAAGGAAAAAAGTCTGTGTATGTTCAGTACAGAAGCAACCATCATAGGCCTAAGTACATTTTTGATTCACTGTTATTCATCTCTGCTGATATGGAACTCATAGAGAGTCAACTGTAATTTGTCCAAATGAAACAGTACTCAGGCCACTGTAAAAGTGGATTCTCATATGTATAATCAGTCTAACTGTGACAAAGATATTGGAAATTCAAGAGAAAGAATTACATGCAACATTTCTGGCTTCCCGTATTTTTCCACAATCAAAGCTAGTGGTGATCCTGACAGAATTTTAGAACTGGTATCACTCATGCTTACTCAATAACAAAATCTTGAATTTGGGGTGGGTAGTTCATCCAGCTAGTAATCTAAAGATGGGAGAGCTAGAAAGGAGGCTTTCTATAATTCAGTATCTCTTACTTTACTGTTGTGTGGCCACATGACTTTCATCTGATCCACCCAATTCAGGAATTGCCAGATAGATCCTATCAACATCACCAAATTGTTGGGGAAATAATATAACTAAACATAAAGTCTCCTGCCAACCCATTAAAACAAACTCATAGAAATGAAAACAGATTTATTATTAAATAAGCATTAAACCATATGCATTACAGGCAATCCACTAAAGCGACTGCAAAGACAAAAAAACTCTCACCCTTTTATGTTTTATGTATGTGCTAATCCACAACATATATTAACTGTATTTATCCAAAGGAAAAATAAAATTTCTCATAAGTTTTTGATAAGCGAGAACTTACATGTTGGAGCTTAGTTTCATAGACAGGGGTACAAGGCACCACTCTTCTTGGTGTTTATTTTCGAAGAGGTATGGCTCCTTGGAACCCAAGAATGACATTTTTGGATGCAAAACTGGCTAGAGGCTTATTTAGCTTTGAAAAAAAGTTACATTTCAAAGAGGCAGAGCTAACATTTATAATCTCAAGGAAACTGAGAGGAAATTCCTCTGAAGGAAATGCTAAAAGAAAATGGAGGGAGGCAAGTTCTTTTTACTTTTCTATACCAGGAAAATATTTAAACTAATTTTTATATCCTTATTTACCCTTACACTAGCAAAGACAAGTCATGGTCACTGTCCTAGAGAGGATATACTACCTAATAAATTACCCAGATAGGGATTCATGCACAGGAAGAAGAAAAGGCTTTTGTAACTGGATCCAAAGTATGAAGTGAACGCTGACTCTCAGGAAAGGGGCAGTGTCCCATTATTATAATGGGCATAAGGTCAGAGTTGGAGTAGCAAGAGCAATTTGATACTGGGTTTGACAGATTAGGGCTAGAGCTGCCTAAATGCTTCTGGATTGTATGGGTTCTAAAATCCACAGCAGGGCTCAACCTACAGATGGTTTGGTTCACAGAGCCTCAGCTACAATAAGGAAGAGCAATTTGGGCCTAGAAAAAGGACATTGTTAAGTTACATTGAGACAGTTATATACAATAAATACAAAGCCCATATGGTTTTTTCTTTTTTTACCACCATAATGAACTTTACTCCTTTTACTCAGGTTAACAAAATCTAAGAAAAATTAAACATTCGATTTAAAAAATACTGGGTTTAATAAAAACAATACTTCTGAAAGCGGAACACATCAATTTTTAGGAAATAATATTGCATATGCTCACTTCTGGGTCAAAATACAGCTGTGTTCAACTAAGCCATTTATCTGTACTATAGTAAAGTACTTGAAATCATTCCCAACATCAAGGTTTAAAACCATTAAGAGATAAGACACTAAATGTTTTATAAGCTACCTTTATAAGAGGTGCTTTGC
Organism: Lemur catta; assembly: GCF_020740605.2. Taxonomy (NCBI): domain Eukaryota; kingdom Metazoa; phylum Chordata; class Mammalia; order Primates; family Lemuridae; genus Lemur; species Lemur catta. Next base: position 22,023,349 of record NC_059155.1, read on the forward strand.
TTCCCCAAGTAGGCAAATGCTTAATCAGAAGGCTGACAATACTTACTTTTATCCGCTCATCATATCTTCTGTTCAAAATACTACCATCATTGGTAGTATGATCTGTATCTTGTCTGATTTGGATGATGTGGTCCAAGAAGTGGAGTTTGAGAAAGCAGACCCTGCATTCATGGAGGGGAAGGGGTAGTCATTTGAGTGCAGGCCACATATCATGAATCACTTACCCTAGTTGTATAAATGGAGGGCTCCGAGTTCCTTGATCCTCAGTGAACAGGAGTAAAGAGACACATCTTATCTCCTTCCTTTCCATGTAAAGTAGCACAGGAGTAGCAAAATGCATGTTTACACGGAATCATCTGCCCGTAGATTTTAATGGGTAATTCACATTTGTCACAGAAATTGATTAACCTATCATCCTTTTCACTTAAGATGTTTACTGGAAAGTCCCAAAAAAGTTCTTCAGCAGGGTTTTGCTGCTTTCTAAATAATTCACGCCCTCCACATTCGTCATACCGTTCGCCGTTTTGATCGCCTCCTTCGGCGTGCTGCTCCATGGTTCCGCGGGCGGGGCGCAGAGGGAGCGGACGCGAATCCCAGGCAGCGCCTGCGCCCTACCTTTTTCAGTCCAAGAGGCAGAAATCTGACCAGGTCGCCCCACCCTTTACCTCTTCTTACCTCCGATTATTGCAGAGAGGGGAGTTAGGCAGAGGGACAAAGAGCAAATGGCGAGGTGGCTAAGGCTGCTCTTATGATTCAAGGAAAAGTAGCCTTTAACTTTGGAAAAAGAAACAAACTCCTAACGGGCGAGAAGAAGGGGAAGCTCAGGCGCAGTGGTACCAGAAGGAGTAAGACGGAGGCAGGTAAGGTGGCCAGCTTGCTCTTCAAGGCTTTTTGAACAATGAAATGCTCTGCTTTTTTGAGGGGAAAGCCCATACATAATATTCTTCAAGTGGAGACTGCGTAGCTTCTTGTCAGAGATGCTGTACATCTGGCTTCTCAAACTTTTCTGACAAAGTACCCCTAGTAGCGAAAAGAGTTAACTTTATAACTCAGGGTGCGAGAGCAATGTTCTAAGTACCATCTAAAGCAAGACATTTCTTTGAATTCTTGTACTTTAACATATGAATATAACTTTCTGTTTCAGAATATGTCCTTTTTTCATAAAAATATTGCTTTTAATTACATAAATTATTTGTATTTCTCCCTTTCCCCAAAGTCTTTGAGTAACATTGACTTCCCAGGAAGATGTGCCTGGGTATGTGCCCAATTCTATAGCACACTGCTTTAGAACCAACACCCCTCAGTGTTGGTTCACTAGCTTATGATGCGTTGCATAGAGAAACTCTGTTATTTTATTTTATTTTTTATTTTTTTTTTTAGACAGAGTCTCACTCTGTTGCCCAGGCTAGAGTGAGTGCCGTGGCATCAGCCTAGCTCACAGCAACCTCAAACTCCTGGGCTCGAGTGATCCTCCTGCCTCAGCCTCCCGTGTAGCTGGGACTACAGGCATGTGCCACCATGCCTGGCTAATTTTTTCTAGTTTAAGTTGTCCAGCTAACTTCTTTCTATTTTCAGTAGAGATGGAGTCTTGCTCTTGTTGAGACTGATCTCGAACTCCGGATCTTAAGCGATCCTCCTGCCTCCGCCTCCTGGAGTGCTAGGATTACAGGCATGAGCCACCACGCCTGACGGAGAAACTCCTTTATTTAGCACAAGGTCATCCACTAGGACTTTGAAATCTTTTTTTATACAGAATCCTTTATAGTGGTATTTGTTTATGTGTATTTATCTGAATGAAAGTTCAAAGTTAAAAGCCACAGCAAATTAGGGAAATGATTAGTTGCATTACACAGGGCCTTCTCATATTCAAAAAATTTCCCTTTTTGTTTCTTTAAAATATTATATTCTCTTGGAGCATTTGATGTGTATTTATGGAGCATTAACAACTTGGAGGAGAAACCTAAATAAATAGTTAAGCGGCAAATAATTAGTGGTGATCACTCAAAGTTGAATAGAAAGTAGATTAGAAATGACCAAATTTGTTTATGGCAAGATAATGCTGGATTTACAGAAATTCCACTTGTACCCACCTTTTGGGAACCTATGTCTACTGTAAAGTGAGGTGTACCCTCTTTGTGATAGCTTCATTCAATACTGTCCAGAATAAGTGCTTTCATTTTCATTGATGAAGAAACTGTAAAGAAAGTGAACGACCATGCCAAATATGCCAAATATATGATTAAAAAATAAAGGATAAGTCAGAGCAGGAAATTACCCTTATTAAGCAGATTATCCATCTCTGCTGAAAAACTGAGGTACAGTCAAAGCTGACCTTTACCAGACAATAAGACAAAGCAGGGATGTTGCACCAGGCTGAAAATGCTATGTAGAGAAAAGAAAAAATGTATAAAAGCATTTTTGATGGTATCCATTTAAATACTAGAATTACTAAAGCATACAGCTAGGTTAGAATATTTTTGCAATCATGCCCCATGATTGATGCTAGAAATTTGGAAAGACTGAAATAATGGGAAGTTGATAAAATTTCACATTTGCTAACATACTTTATAATAGAAGAAATTTATAGTCACATGGGACATTTTATCAGAGTAAAGAAGAGAGAGTGAACCGCTGTGGTGGGGCGAAATCAGATAAGAGACAGAGACCCCCTTTTGATGTTGGAAATCATTATGAATCTTACAACTGGTTGGAAGAAGGAACCAAGGGCAGAAGCTTAGAGAAAAAGCAACCCCTCTTTATCTGTTTCACCATTGATGAGTTCCTGAAAAGTTGCAAGGAAATACGTACCACTTTTTTTTCATCCTGACCTATAATATCATTTCACAACTACTTTATCTTTATTTTAAATTTGTCATGTCTGGGCAAAGGCTGCTGATAATTGAGCTTTTGATTTCTTTGGACCTCTGCCAAATAGCTAACGTTATATAAACAAATACCTGAGTATGCAAGGGGACCTTGTAATTCAGTGTGTACCCTTCTTTCTGCAAAATAATTCTGATTGAAATGAAGTTCTTTTCAAACCTTTCTGTATTCAGATGAGTGCAGCTGCTCTGAGTGAAACTGCGGTGGGAAGCCCAGAATCTTACGTTCTTTACACTCCCATTGCTCTGACCACTCCTAGTTACTCCCTTCTACAGTGGTTATTCTGGAAGCCCAATGGTGTACAGTTTGAAAACCACTCCTCAAAATATATGTTTTCTAAGCTGATGGATAAAATGTTTATAATGAACTATATCATATACCCAAAAGAATAATAGATAAGTACCCATATATCACCACCTAGCTTAAGAAAGAGTAGTAGTATTAGTACATTTGCAAGTCCTTGCTGCACCCCTCACTCGTCATCACTCCACACAAGAGGAAAGCATTATGCTGAGTTTTGTGTTCATCATTCTCTTGCTATTTTCAAAGTTACATGTTTATATCTTTATACAAAATATTGTTTAATTTTATGTGTTTTTAACTTTCTAGGAGTGGAATGTGACTTCCTTTATTCCCTTAACACTGTATTTGAAATATGTTCGTGTTGATGTTATATAGCTGTATTTTATTCATTTTCAGTACTGTATTCCATTCTATGAATATAACTTAAGTGTTCTTCTATTGATGAATATTTGATTTGTTCCCAGGTTTTTCAATTACAAGTGCTACTATGAAATGTTCTTGTACCTGTCTCTTGTACATATTCAAGAATTTCTCTAGGGTATGCATATAGGATTGTAACTACTAGATCATAGAGAATGAACATATTCAACTTCTTAAAAGTGTTCATACCAATTCGTCAGTAGAGTAGAAAAGTTTATGTTGATCCACATCTTCACCAGTGCTTCTTAATAGACTCTTAATTCATTACCAATTTGGTTGTAAAGTTCATATCATTATGTTTTTATTTTGTGTTTCTTTGATTACAGGTGAGGTTGAGCAGCTTTTCACGTGTCTTATGGGCCATTTATAATTCCTCTTTTTTCAAATACCTGTTTATATCATTTGACCACTTTTCTGTCAAACAATTTGCCTTTTTCTTATTGATTTGTAGGAGTTCTTTATATATCCCCAATACTAATTCTTTGTCAGTTATATGATTTGCAGTTATTTTTAAATTTGTAGGTTGTCTTTTAATTTCCTTCATGGTGTCTATTGATAAGTAGAAGTTCTTAAATTTGATGTATTAGATTTATCGATCTTTTTCTTTATGGTTAGTGCTTTTCCATTATATTTAAAATGTTTGGCTATTCTTGGCTGTTTGCTGTATAAAGATATTTTAGGTTGATGGGATATTGGAGGGGGGAGATGAAGAAGTGGTGAGGCAAAAGAGAAGGATAGGAGGTTTACCCAAATATACATTTGCTCACATGTAATTATTCTAAAAGTCAACCCTACTTTTCAAGTAGTTCTTTTTGAGACCATAAAAGCTGCCTGCCGAAATTTACTGGCATGACTGTCAATACTATATGTGGTGAGGTACAGGGTTAACATAATTTTTATTTCTTTTACTTTTAAAACTAACTTCTTTGGGATCTTATTTCTTGGGGATGAATAGTAAGGCATTGTGATAAAAAAGCGTGGGCTCTACTTGGAGGTATATTTCTGTTTGAATTCCTGTTCTGCCACTTACTATGCAATGACCTTAGGCATATCACTTAATATTTCTGTGTTTGTTGTGGCCCCTAATAGTAGAATTAAGATCTATGAGTAAAAGTTATAAGGAAACTGATTGATTTAAGATCAAAATGTAAAACAGAGCTTTCTAACAATCACGATGGTCTGTGACAGTAGAAGCTGTTTTAATACTCACACCCCAGACCTTTGGTTGAGGCAGTGGAAATAGTTTATTAATGTCTTAGATAAAAACTCATTTTAATGAGAATTATCCTCATGGTAAATCAGGAAATCATATTGGTAACAAAAAATAAGTCTGAACTGGTGCTTTTGCATACTTAGATGTATATAAGAAAAACACAGAAAGCTTTTGCCAATATTTCCTACATTAAGTTCAAACAAATAAAGTTTAATTAAATGACATATCTATGTATAATATAGCTAGTCTATATAGTCTACATCTATATAGTCTACATGTGTATCTATAAAATAGATAGCTAGTCTGTATTCTCCATCTAAATCAATTGGTAGAGATTTAAAAAAAAAAACCAATGAATCATCTAGTGTTTGAGTGCTCCATGTATGATAAGAGATGTAGATTATACCATTACTACCCTAGTTGATTTATGTTTTCTTTTGGGTTGTGTAGTAAGCTTTTGTGGGATGCCTTTCCAGAACTCATTCTTTAACCCTCTTTCTAACAATATTCACACTTTCTGGTATTCACCCCTGTCCTTAACAGGCCACTTGATGAGAATGAATTTTAGTAATCTTGTTTGAAATGTTGCTGAGAAGTTCTGTATGTCCCTCTGGATTTTATAATAAGAACATATGTAGTCTTGATTGTGGCTGGCAGCTATATTATTGCCAGGAGAGTTACCAGTCTTAGGATCGAGCTGACACTGAGAACAGCAGAACAGAAATATATAAGGAAGTTGAGTCCTTGAAGACATCATTGAGTTACTGCATCAGCCAATATCTGGGTGTCCCAGTAAAGTGAGAAAATAAAATCCCCTTCTTGTTTAAGCTGGTTTGCATTGAATTTTCTGTTCTTTGGAGCATTAAGTCTTATGTGATACATGCATATGTTCATACATCACCTGAAGAATGATAAATTATAATGTATAATCAAGAATTAGATACAGTAAAGATAAATACTATAGATTGTTGGTTTTGAAGGTGTGATCTCTAGGCCAGCAGAACTTGTTAGAAATGCAAATTTTATGGCCCTACCCCAGATTTACTGAAACAGAAACTCTGGGGGAGGGGCCTAGTAATCTGTGTTTTAACAAGCCCTTCAGGGTATTCTGATGCCATGGTGAGGTTTGAAAACCACTACTCTAGAAGTTCAGGAAATGAGAGAGTATTGTTTATCCAAGAGTGGTTGAAGACTACTAGAGCAAGGTGAACTTTCGGAAAGGTGACTCATGAATCAGAATGAATAAGACACAAAGGAAGGAATGACTACAGTATTTATGGGGCATTAGCTGGATAATTGTGATATGAATAAAATAGTAAAGGATTAAAATTGCGTGGGTAGTGAGATGGGAGGCAGTTCGTGGCTGAGATTTAGTTTTTATTTTTCTCCTGTTCTCATTTCACCTGAACTCATTGAAAACGTGAACAGTAGAATGCATTATTGGTATTCTTCCTTTTAGGCAGTATATGTTGAAATCAACCTGTCTGGACCATAGCTATAGAATATTAAAAGCTTTGAGTCATAGAAAGGTAATGGTCTACTCCTACTTGTATTGGTTTTAGATAGGTAGAGGCTTCCTTCCTGGGCTTCAAACATTTATTTGAAGGGAGTTATTTGAAGGAAGGGAGTTACAGTAGTCCTCCCTTATCTGTGGGGGATAGGTTCCAAGACTGCCAATAAATGCCTGAAACTTCAGGTAATACCAAACCCTATATATATATATATATATACATATATATATATATATATATATATATATGTGTGTGTGTGTGTGTGTGTGTGTGTATTTTTCTGTACACACATAAGTGTGATAAGGTTTAACTTATAAATTAGGCACAGTAAGAGATTAACAACTAAAATAGAACAATTATACTGTAATAAAAGTTATGTGAATGTGGTCCCCCCTCTCTCAGAATATTTTATTGTCCTGTACTCATCTATTTTCAGACTGAGGTTGACCAAGGGAAACCCTGGAAAGTGAAACCATGGATAAGAGGGAACTACTATACTTTTATCATCTTGTCAGAATTTAACACTAGCAAGGTGGCACCAGCAGTGAGACTTTAACTGGCCTTGGCTTTATGAGATATTATGTATAGTTCCTTGTCATTTTGCTCTTTCCATTCCATATTTTGTGGGAGATGTTTCCATCTTAAATACTGATGTCATGTTCAAGGTTGTACATCATCCACCTACACTGCCTGCTCAATTTGATAATGTGTGCTTGGATGGAAATGTTTACATTCTACCTTTTTCCCTAGAGTGCCATAATCCATGGATAATGATGCAGCCTGTGGAATTACGGAATAGGAACTGACTTTGGCTCAGAGAGACTGCTGGAAAATGAGAGACAAGCATTTTAAAACTAAAATGCTAATGGCTGCAAAAACCAAACAGTAGACCTTAAAGTCTCTTTTCCAAACTTATTAGGTCTAAGTTGTTGTTGCTGGTGGTGGGTGTGTAAGTGACAATGGGCCTAAGGGAGAGAGGAATCGTGTGTTTTAACCTAATGATGCAGATAACTTTTCCTCATTGACAACCAGCTTTGTGCTAAGGAGTGCAAGAACAGTGAATAGGCATTTCTAAAGTATAGGCACTGCTCAGTGTATTTTGACATTATTTAATTAGTCTTGATAATGGGGCTTTATTTTAGAGAGAATTTGATGTAATGGCCTTGATATTGAATGACCTTGAGGTGGCAAAGACACTTGTCTGTGTGTGTGTGTGTGTGTGTGTGTGTAAATGCAAATAATGGAAGTAGTTTTGGAGTTGGGCCAAAAAATCTCCAGCATCAAGCTAAGGTTACTTTAAATCTGCTTGCTCTGCAGGTCAGATTAAAGGATGCCTGAGACAAGCAATAAATTCTTCCCTTCCGCCACTTTGGGAGGACAGATAAGCCAATGAATCACCTCTTGTTTGTTCAGATAGACTCAATCATAATTTGACTTGCTTTGAGGGTATAAAGTTTAATTTTTTCCTTCCTTTGGGGATTGGGTAACGAAGTGATTGTAAGAAGAAAATGGTTTGAATGGGACACTAATGAGTCACAGGGCTGGAGAAGTCATTTTTGGCCTCGCACTTTGCTTGAGGGAACAACTTGGAGCTGTGCTATTTTGTTCCCTAGTGGAACAGTTTCTGCAGGCAGAATGGTTTCCATGGGCACAGTCTGGTGGAGACTTGGATTTCCAATGCTTTCTTGGAAAAGGTGGTGTGTTTTGATAGCCTTAACACAAGCCTGATAATTGCCTATTATCCTAGAGTTTTTGACCAGTTTTTACTAGCTCTGGGCTATGAAGCTTTGGCTGTTTGGGGGATGAATTTGTGTGTTGTTTCCTTTCCTTACTCTGGAGGTTTCAAGCTCTGGTATACTTGTAACATGCTGTTTTAAATATTATATTTCTGAGTTCATTTTCAATCATGAAATGTATCTCTAGCCCTTAGTGTGAGTTGTTTGAAGTTAATGAAAGGTGTGTAGTCTGACACACCCTTTGGTGTCTTTTATGAAATTAATTTAAAGTGAGATAAGGCCCTGCTGCAGACAACATACCCATAAAACAGCTCACAGGTATATATCACACATCTGCTAAGTACAGTTGACCCTTGAACAACACAGGTTTAACACGTTGACTGCCACACTAGAAAAAAAATTTTTTTCCTTGGGGCCACAGTGTTTTATGATGAAAATAGAATAAAAAGTTTGAAAACAAAACAATCCTTTCAAATTTAATGAAAAATTTGTTGCTTTTTTATTGTTTTCTGTATGTGGGTTATATGCAACTTGAAAAATAGTTCACACAGCTTCCAAAGTGAAGAGACGTGTGAGTTACATATGTTTCACGAGGCTCCGGGCGGAAAACTAGTGTGAGTTACATACAACTCATATAGCAGTTAATGTGTTAAAAAGCACAAGTCCACTTATGTGCTGACTTTTTCAATAAGTCATGCTGAATGTGCCTGCCTCTCCTACCTCTCCTTTAACCTCCTCCATGTCTTCAGTCTCTGTGACCCCTGAAACAGCAAGACCAACCCTTCTTCTTCTTCCTCCTCCTCCTCAGCCTACTCAACATGAAGACGAGGATGAAAACCTTTATGATGATCTACTTCCATTTAATGAAAATTTAATATATTTTCTCTTCCTTATGATTTTCTTAAAATTTTTCTCTATTATAAGGATACAATATATAATACATATAACATACAAAATGTGTGTTAATCAACTGTTATCTGTAAGGCTGGGGTCAACAGTAGGCTATTTGTAGTTAAGTTTTTGAAAAGTCAAAAGTTATACTTGGATTTTCAACTGTGCAGGAGTTGCTGTCCCAAACCCCCACATTGTTCGAGGGTCAACTAACTGTATTCAACACTGTGAGGTAAGAGTGAAGATACAAAAATGTTAAACATCTAGATTATGTCTGCACACAACTGGTTTACTGACTTTGTTATTGTGGTCTGCATACAACTGGTTTACTGACTTTGTTATTGTGTTTCTTTGGTAAAATTTACTGGTTATTTGTTGTAGTTTTCCTATTGGTGAGTACAGAGTCTCCTGGACTAATAGTCCAGAGTCTTAGACTGCAGTCCTGCCTCTGTCCTACCCAAAGTCCTACCCAAAGATGCTTTCTTAACAATGCATCTTTGGGTAAGTCTTACCTTCTAAGTCCCAGTTAACTCATTTGTAAAATTAGGGATAATACTTGATTTTCCTCACTCACAATGTTGTAGGTAAGTGTCTTAGTTTGAATCTAAGCTGGTATTACTCTACTGCTTGGGTATGTCTTGGCACATATGGAAGGACTTTCAGGCAGATTTGTGAGGAATCCATTGTTATAAAGGACCACAGAACATCCTGGAAAAGGATTCCTAAGGAAAAGTTTCAGGCACATGAACTTATAGGACTAAAGTTAAGACATGGTAAGAGAAAAATAGTAAAGTCTTGATAAGGATACTCAGAGACCAAAGCAAAGGGACAGTTGGAGCACCTTGGTCTAAACAGCAGGCCAGAATGGCCTATTTTGGAGCTTTAGGAAAAAATAGGAGATGAAAATCACCTCTGGGGAGGGATAAGCAGAGAGGTATGACAAGAGAAGAAGTGATACATACTAGAGGATTGGGATTCAGGGTCCTTATCAGGAGGGAGGTAGTGTCCATTACCTGTCCCTAGATTATGAGTTTTACTGATAGATGTGTAGAAGTTCCTATAGTAAATGGACCCCCATTAGTCCACCCTTTTTCCAGAGGTTTTGTTCAGAGTGTTGGGACACAATGGTGACTATCCGATCAGGGCTTAGCTAAACTCTGTGGTTATAGAGCAAAGAGAAGTGGAGCCAACAGGGATTGTACACATAATTAGCTTTCCTCTGAACTGTGCTCTTCCTGGAAGCATGCATGTGACCAAGGAACTTACTGGCTTGATCCACAAGCTGAGACATCAGGGCCCTGAATGAAATAGTTTCATCTTTTGTCCTTGAATCAGAGTAACCCATGAGAAGGTGGTGAGATCTGTTGATTTTACTTTAGCCTCTTTAGTGTGGTGGGCCTAGGAACTTGAGCTAATCAGCTAGGACTCCTGCGTATGGCATATGCAACATAGGTAGGAGTTTCTCTGGGAAAGAAGTTGACTATTGATCTTAGGATAGCAGAGGTACCTGAGAACAAGCTTCTGCTTCAGAGTAAGATGAGTGAGGAGGCAGGTAGGTAGGAGCTTGATCATAAAGGACCTCACAGAAAGGTTGACTGTACCTCTCAGTCTGCCAGAGAAAAGCCCAATATGTACCTGTAGTTGTGGCATAATTATTAAGAACATCCTCTTTTCATTCCCCAAAGTCTTCTGGTTTGGACAGTAAATTATATAGCAAGGAGCTTAGATGAGGATGCTTTGTTCTTTTGAATTCTTGATGCTGCTCTGCTGGCTGGCCCTTCAACTGGCACTTACTTCACCTTGTCTAAGGCATCCAAACAAAGATCTCCTCTACTCCCTTTTTGTTAGGCCCCTCTTTTGCCATCTGCTCCTTTATCCTTTTCCCTTTTTCCATCCTGTACTCTTGGGAAATTCTTTGTGACTCTTTTTTGCCCCTGGGGATTATCTAGCCTGAGACTGGCTTTGTATCAAGCTGCAGTGGCTCTGATGCTTGATTCATTTTTATGTCCTTTTGCCATTTTTGAATTTGGCCAAATGCACAACAAGAAGAATCATCTATTTGATCTATTGGAGAGTCAGCCTTTATCATCAGTTATCTAATGTTTTCAGAGCCAAGATATCTTTGCCCATTTGGGTTTCTATGACAAGATACCATAAGCTGGGTAGCTATTAAACAATAGAAATTTATTGCTCACAGTTCTGGAAGCTGGGAAGTACAAAATTAAGGTGCTGGCAGATCCAGTGTCTGGTGAGAGCCCACTTTCTGGTTCATAGATGGTACCTTGTAGCTGTTTCCTCATGTGGTGAAAGAGGTAAAGCAGCTCTCTAGGGCTTCTTTTATAAGGGCACTAATCCTGTTTATGAGGACTCTGCCTTCGTGACCTAATCACTCCCCAAAGGCTCCACCTTCTAGTATTATCACACTGGTGTAGGTTTCAACATATGAATTGTGGAGTAACACAAACATTTAGACCGTAGCACAAGGCTTCATGAAATTTAGTCCTGCCTACCTGCTACCATAGTCCTGCTCTGAGGGACGGTTGTTAAGAATGTTAACTGTGGCAACCTTCACTACAGCAAATAACTGATAGCAATTTTTCCCAAAGTAGCAGGTACCACTTCGCTGAAGGAAATGTGAGAAAATAAAAATAGTAAATAAAAGTTTAGAGACCACATGGGAAACTTAATTGTTACCTGAACTTTTGCTAATAGAGCCCAATTAGCTAATGTTGGGTTGACACACTCGCACTCTTCCAGCTTAGGACAGGGAAACGAAATAGCCTTATGAAATCTATAGGGTTTCTATTTATCTTCATATCATTCAGTTTTTACATTGCTAGGGTGTGAAGACAGTTAAACACAAGAGAAATTTTTTAGGTTTATCAGGGCACTAATGTCCTTTGGGGGTAGTGTACTTCATTTATGTATCATGTGTGAAAAACAGAAACAGACACAAATCACTGAGAAATGCAGTTAATGCTTTATGAGTTCATAAATATGGAGCTGTGACCAACACTGGGACCTCTGTTGGAAACCTTCATCCTTAATAATTTAGCAGCTCCAAGGATTAATTTTACCACAGAGTTTGGGCCTGGAACTAAAATACATCCACATGCAAATTGTGACCATGGAGGATAACTATTTCTGCACATATCTGCATGGAGATTTGTGAATGTGCTGTGGTGAAAACCTCCTAAGGGGCCTTTGAATTGTCACTTTCTAGTTGCACACACAATGTACAGTATTCAGTATATTAGCACTTCTGTTAAAAATCAGTCCTCAGTGTTTAGTGATAACTAGTCCGTAAAATTTAATTGTGATTGACAGCCATTATCTCAGGTGATTGTGTAAACGTGTGTCCTTATTTTATAGATGAGAAAATCGAGGCTAAGCCATGTTAAATAAATTACACAAGGTCCCAAAGCCACAAAGTCATAAAATTGGGCTCTCTGAATCCATGGCTAATTCTCTTTCCATATAGTCATGCCATCTATAATAAGAATCCAGTAAAAATCATCCATCACTTTTGCTCCTGCATACAGGTGGGATTCATAGAAGATGACATACATACCTAGGAAGATACAGGGGTGATGATGGTTGTGGGAGGAAGTCTTCCTGAAATACGTGTCATGTTCACTAGGAAAGGATTTTATGAGTTGAAACTTCCTGTCAACTATGCATCATTCCTAGGGGAAAAAGTTAGGCCCTTATTTTCCATCTAGGGGACTATTTTGTACAACCACAGTGGATTTCTGGCACTTAAGGTTGACCTTATGTTAGGTAGGGATGGAGGGCTATGCAGGTGGCAGGGCAGGTAATAGGGGAATGTGGTCAAGGGCTGAGGGTCGGGATCAGTAAAAACAGAGAAAAGAAACCACAAGAGCAAGAACTTGAGGTTAGGGACTTTACCCAATTGGGAGCATGCATGGAAGCTAGGAGTTTATGACCAAAGGTGACATTTCCCTCATTAACATAGTAAATCTCACACCCCGTAGTGCCATGACAGTTCCGGAGCTAGCCATACAAAGGCAGAAAATGGGAGGGTACATGATTCCGGGAATCTCTACCCATTTCCCCAAAAGGACATGAATATTCCACCTTTAGCTTAACATATTGATTAGCATAAAGGACAGACTCTAACCCTGGGATGACACTGTTCCTTATTGGAGCAGTCTGCTCTCTACTGACCTTGAGAGTGTACTATATTTTCTATAGTCTGCCTTTTTTTTTTTTGAGACAGAGTCTCGCTTTGTTGCCCGGGCTGGAGTGAGTGCCATGGCGTCAGCCTAGCTCACAGCAACCTCAAACTCCTGGGCTTAAGCGATCCTACTGCCTCAGCCTCCCGAGTAGCTGGGACTACAGGCATGCGCCACCATGCCCGGCTAATTTTTTCTATATATATTTTAGTTGGCCAGATAATTTCTTTCTATTTTTAGTAGAGACGGGGTCTCGCTCTTGGTCAGGCTGGTCTCGAACTCCTGACCTCGAGCGATCCACCCGCCTCGGCCTCCCAGAGTGCTAGGATTACAGGCGTGAGCCACCGCGCCCGGCTATACTCTGTCTTTAAACTCAGAGTCCTTTCCACTCATGGAGACAGACCTGTCCCTCCTCAAGGATGCACTTTTGCTTTGTATCCTTCGCCATGCTCAATAAAAGCTGCTTATGTGAAAGTGCTTCGTGTCTGTCATCACTCCATTGCACTGGTCCTGCTTGCAGTTCTTCCAAGCAAGGAACCAAAGAACCAGGACAACTCTCCCTAACCACACCTGACACTTACATGAAAACAGAGTTGATGAACACCTTTGTGGTGTGATTTAAAGGGACTGGAGAACTTGGCTTTCCATAAACATTAGTAAAGGTTTATTCTTTATTTTTTTATTTATATCAGATCTCATTAGAGATTTATTTTTAACTTTTTATTTTAAAATAATTATAGACACACGAAGTTATAAAAAATAGTGAAGAGAGTCCATGTTCTCTTCACCTGGCTTCCTCTAATGTTAATATCTTACATAAAGTATAGTAGTACCTTATTAAAACCAGAAAGTTGACATTGTCACAATATTGTTAACTAGACCAGTGGTCCCCAACCTTTTTGGCACCAGGGGACCGGTTTCATGGAAGATGACAGTTTTTCCATGGACAGGGTGTGTGTGTGCAAATGCTGGAGCGGGAGAGTCGGAGTTTAGGCAGTGATGGAAGTGATGGAGAGCAGCTATAAATACAGACGAAGCTTTTCTCCCTCACCTGCTGCTTACTTCCTGCTTGTGTGGCCCCCCAGTTCCAAAGTTTCATGGAAGACAATTTTTCCAGTCCGTGGCCTGGTGGGGGTTGGGGACCACAGAACTGGACAACAAAGCTGTATTCACATTTCACCGGTTTGTATACATACTGATTTATGTGTGTGTGTGTTCTATGTAATTTTATCTTTAGGTTTGTTCTTTTTGTTTAAGGCAGTCATCATCATTGCATACAACCTCTCCCACCTTGGGAGAGGTAGTATGTTGTGTGATGGAAAGAATGTGAGTTTTGAAGTGTGACAAACCTGAGTATGAATCCTAGCTGTGCTATTTCCTAGCTGTGTGACCATGATTTTGGCCAAATCACATCGTCTCTTTGGGCCTAAGTTATTCCTTTTATGAAATGGGGATAATAGCTCCTAATTCACATGGCTTTTTATGAGGATTAAATGGGATGATATGTGTAAAGTGCCTGGCCTACCAAATGCTATTTCCCTTCTTTATTTCTCCTTCCTTTAGAGGGGTAACATTTTAAGCTGTTTTCAGGTCTTTTATATCTCTGATTCTTTCCTGAGAAGAGCAAGTTTTAATGCGAGGAGGTGAGAAGCCCATGAAAGCATTGTGTATCTAAATGGAATGTGGAGAGATCAAAGTTTCCAGAAGAGGAAGGATCGTGGAACCATAGAATGATTTCACCAATTTTATGATTTTGCCTGGTACTAGTCCTATTCGAGGTGGTCTATGAGTTGTTCTTGCATAGGATGAATATTTATAACATTTTTGCCCTATACCTTTACTTTTGGCTTGAATTAAGAATCTAAAATATTTAATAAACATCATAGTCACCCCTTCATCTATTCTCAAGAGATTCTGCTCCTGCCATTACAATGAATTCAGGATCACTGTGGTAAGGGGAAATGAGAGCGGTCAATGATGTAAAAGTCATGCTCTTCTATAGACTTGACTATTAAATAATCACTAAAGGATGTAGAGACTATCCTGGGTATACAGTAAGGGTGTTTCTGGTTTTTTTTGCTAGGTAGAGTGACCACAAAGATGGAGAGACTATTTAGATTAGGAGCCTGTTTTTTTTAAAACTTAAGGTTTTATTTCTTTTCAGTTATATATTTTTAAAGTCAAGTTTTGTGAGGTATAATTTACATATTGTGAAATTTCCTCTATTTGGCATATGGCCATAAAAGTTTTAACAAACAGTTGTGTCACCACCATAATCAAGATATAGAATTTTCCCATCACCCCTAAAAGTGTTCTTATGCCCCATTTTAGTTGACCCCTCTTAATATCCTAAGCACCTGGCATCCATTAATCTATTTTCTGTTCCTATAGTTTTGTCTTTATAAAATGTCACAGAGGTAGAATTGTACAGTATGCCACTTTTTGAGTCTGGCTTCTTTCACTTAATATAATATATTTGACATTTATCTATGTTGTTGTGTGTATCAGAAGTTACTTTTTATTGGTGAGTAATATTCTATTGTATGGCTACACTATTGTTTATCCATTTACCAGTTGAAAATTTGGATTGTTTCCAGTTCTTGGCTATTATGAATAGGAGCTACTATAAACATTTGTGTACAGGTTTTTGAGTGAATATATTTTCACTTCTCTTGGCTGAATACTTAGGAAGAAGATTGCTAGGTCATATTGTGACTGTTTATAAGAAATTGTCAAACTGTTTTCCAAAGAAACTGCCATTTTTGCACTCTGTTAGAATGTACATGATTCTAGTTGCTTTGTTTCCTTGCTAGCACTTCATATTATCACTGTTTTGTGCATTTTTGCCATTCTAATAGGTTTGTAGTGATATCATTGATTTAAATTTACATTTTCATGATGACTAATTATGTTGAACATCTTTTCATGTACTTATTTTCCATTTGTATATCTTCTTTGGTAGATCTGTTCAAATCCTTTGCCCACTTTTTAAAATTGGGTGGTTTTTCTAATATTGTGTTTTGAGAGTTGTTATATATCCTGGATGGGAGTCCTTTATCGTATATATATATATATATATGTATATATACATGTATGTATATATATATACATGTATGTATATATATATACATGTATGTATATATATATATTTTTATGATTTGCAAATATTTTCCCCCCAGTATTTGGCTTATGTTTTCATTTTCTTAACAATGTCTTTTGAAGAGCAGAAATTTTTAATTTTGGTGAAGTCCAGTTTATCATTGTTTTTAATGGATTGTGCTTTTGGTGTCAGATTAAAGACTTGTCTTAAACCAAAGTCCCAAAGGTTTTCTATTATGTTGTCCTCTAGAAGTTATTTTATAGTTTTAGCTTTTATATATAGGTTAATAAGTTTTGAGTTAATTTATGTTTATGGTATAAAAGTATGGTATGAGGTTAATTATTTTTGCATGCAGATGTCCCATTTCTCTAGCACCATTGTTTAAAGGACTATATTCATTGAACTGCCTTTGCATTACTGCAAATTGAATGGGCCATATACATGTGGGATTATTTCTGGATTTTCTATTCTGTACTGTTTCTCCTTTTGCCAATACAACACTGTCTTGCTTACTGTAGCTATACAGAGAGTCTTGAAATCAGGCAGTGTGTATTCTCCAACTTTGTTTTTTTCAAAATTGTTTTAGCTGTATCAGGTCCTTCGCTTTTCTATATGAATTTTATAGTTGTCAATTCCTATGATACAATTCTCTGGGATTTTGGTTAGGATTGCATTGAATCTATAAATCTGTTTGGGGGAGAATTGATGTCTTTGCCATGTCAAACTTCCTAATCCATGAACGTAGTATATTTATCCATATTTTAGGTTACTTTTTCTCACTAATATTTTATCATTTATGGCACATGGATTTTATACATATTTTATTAGATTTATATATAGCTAGTTCATGTTTTGGTACTGATTTTACATGGTAGTGCTTTTTAATTCTAATTTCAAATTATTCATTGCTAGTATGTAGAAATACAATTGATTTTTATACATTGTTCTTATATCTTGAGAACTTGCTAAATTCACTTATTCTAGTAGTTTTTTAAAAGCTGCTTTAGGATTTTTCAGACCATCATGTTATGTGTGAATAGCAGCAGTTTTATTCCTTCTGTTCTAATATGTATGTCTGTTACTATTATTAGTGCCTTATTGCTCTGACTGGGACCTCTAGCATAGTGTTGAATGGCAGTGACTAGTGCAGACTACTTGCTTTCTTTCTGTTCTTAGGATGGAAAGTATTCAGTTTTCATCAGTAAGCATATTAGCTGTACATTCTTTAGAGATGCCCTCTGTTAGGTTCATGGAATTTCCTTTAATTCCTAGTTTGAGACTTTATCATGAATGGATGTTGAATTTTTTCAAATACCTTTATTGTATCTATTAAGAGGATGACATCACTTTGTTATTTAATCTGTTGATATGGTGAATGGTATTGATGAATTTGAATGCCAAACCAACCTTGCATTCACAGTATAAATCCCACTTGTTCATGATATATTATCATTTTTATGCATTCTGGATTTTATAATTTTATTGATGATTTTTCCATCAATATTCATGAGATAGTATGCAAATCATGGGTCTTATACTGTCTTTGGCTAGTTTTATGTCAGGATAATGATGGTCTCAAAGTAAGCTGGGATGTGTTCCTTCCTCTTCTATTTTATGGAAGAATTTTTGAAGAGTTATATCTTCTTAATTATTGGGTAGAATTCACCGCTGAAGCCATCTGGGTGGGGATTTTTCTTTGTTAGAATGTTTTCTAAGTATAAATTAAACTTCTTGTGTAGAGATAGTTCTATTCAGCTTTATACAGTTTTTATAGTTCTGTATAGTTCTTACACAGTTTTTCATGAGTGAGGTCCAGTAGTTTGTGTCTTTTAAGGAATTTCAGCTAAACTGTATTTATGGACTGTCTCAATCTGTTTGAGCTGTTATAACAAAATACTTTAGACTGGGTAATTTATGAACAACAGAGTTATTTCTTATAGTTCTGGAGGCTGAGAAGTCCAAGATCAAGATGCCAGCATAATCAGTGTCTGGTGAGGACGTGCTCTTTCTAGATGGCACCAGCTATGTGTCTTCACATAGTGGAAGGAGCAAATAGTCTTTCCCAAGCCCCTTTAAAAGGGCACTAATCCCATTCATGAGGGCTTCCATCCTCATGATGGAATCACCTCCTAAAACCTTTACTTCTTAACACTATCACATTCGGGATTAAGTTCCAACATATGAATTTTGGGGTAACAACAACATTCAGACCATAGCATGAGAATAAACTTTTTCATAATATTGTATTATTACCCATTATGTGTCTATATGATCAGTAATTATGTTTCCTCTTTCATTGTCAATGTCTGTAATTTATGTTCTCTCTCTCTCTCATAGCCTGTCTGGAAATTTATAATTTTTATTGACCTTTATAAAGAACTGGCTGTCAGTTGTATTGATTCTTTTCTGTTTTTCTATTTTCATTGATGTTTGTAATTTATTTTCTTCCTTCTTGCATTGGATTTAATTTTTTTTCTAGTCTTAAGATGAAACGTATCATTGATTTAACACTCTTTTTATTAACTAATTACAATCATTTAGTGTTATGAATTTCCTTTTAAACACTGTTTTCGCTGCAGCCCACAAATTTTGTTGTGTGTTTCTATTCTGAGTTATCCAGAAATTTGTTTAATTTCCAGATATTTGGGGATTTCCCTCATATTTTGTGTCATTGGTTCTACTTTAATACCTTTTCAGTCATAAAATATACTATAAATGATTTCAATATTTAAATTTGAAGATTGGCTATATTCTGGGTCAAAAAACAATCTCAGTGTTTCATGTGTTTATTGGGTGGAATGTTACTAAATTTCAGTGAGGTCAAGTTAGTTGATAGTGTTGTTCAGGTCTTCTATATCTTTAGAGATTTTCCATCTCCCTGTTTTATCAATTACTGAAAGAGGAGTGTTGATATAACCGACTATAATTATGGATCTGTCCATTTCTTTTTGCAGTCCTATCAGATAAGGGCTAGATTGATGAAGGTTCCCGCCCCCCACCCCGACAGTGTTTTTGATCTACCCTTAGCTTTCAGGCTTCCCTGTGCCTCAGAGGGTTTCTACTTCTATGACCTTGCCTGTTAGCCCAAGAATAGACTGCTTTTTCTTATTACATAGTGCTTTGAAGTCTGGTGCTGGGGGCAGAGAAAATTCTCTGTTGTCTTGTTTCATTTTTAGGTCTGGGTATCTGGGGGTGAAGCTTTCTCGGTTATCCTGAGTTTTCTAGCCAAACTCTGCCTTGTTTGGTAGATCTTGTGCAGGAGAGTCCCCTGCCACTTCCCCAGTGGTAAGAGAACACTAATGGTATTAGCATAAAATCCAGAGCCCAGGACAGTTTCTTATTTATCCTCTAGTGGTAGAATTTTTTTCTTTTACTATTCTCTCCTGCCATAATGGGTACTCACCTGTGTCTTGGGAGTGTCAGTGTTTGCTGTTTTCCTCCTAGTGGCTTAAGACTGTTCTTTAGGGGATAAGGGCCTGGGAAAGTTTTGTGCCTTTCCTGCAGTGGCAGCCTCTCCCCCTCCAGGTCTGTACCACTGAGAGGTTCTTTGGCTTCTTCCATCCATAGTCTTTCTGGTAAGGATCTGGTAGAGGTTTGTAGGGAAGAATTCACCTTGTGTCTGAATCACCCAGGGGTTCTATCATCTCATGCCAGCCAATGCTTGGCTTTTAGTTATTCATTCAAACTGTGGCTAAATTCTTCCTACCCAGTTATATGTCACTGAGTGTCTCTTCCTCCTATATTCTACCATAGGTAAGCCAGTGCTTGTGACTTGTCTCTTCCTGGGAGGTGCCTTTCATCAGATTTCAGATTAGTTGTTTTCCCTGCCGTATCAGCTTTGTGATGAGATCAGGAAAATGTATGATTTTGCTTGTTTATCTGCACATGGAACATTCTTTTTCTTGTTACAGTGGTAGTGATGTTCTTTTCAGCTTTCTACATGCAAGATAAAACACCTTTTATTTCTTTGAGCTAGTTTTTTAAAATTATAAAATAATACATGAGGACGATAAAAATTCACATGGCTATAAAATGTTAGGTAAATTTTCCTATAAGTTTCCCTCCCTAGAGGCAACAACTGTTAATAACCTTTAATAACCTTTCTATTTTTAGTTCTTTTGTTAATTTCTATTTCCGGTGGTTCCTGGAACAGGATCATTCTGAGAACCCATCACTAACTTTTCACAGATTTTGCAAGTCCATTGATGTCACATTGGTACTTGAAACTGGCTATGGTGAGAATATTTATGCCATGGAAATTGGTAAACACTGCAAATCGGGGCTCCCTCCCGCTAGCTTGCTGGGAAACATTTACCAATACACCACAATTTATAATAGTAAGTACCATATTTATACCCCTATATCTCAATTTGTTTTCTTTAAATACTAACTGTAGACTCCCTACAATGAAATACGAAAAATCTAACATACCATCAAACACGCTTCTCTCCCAAGTTCTTAGTTATGTTTTTATTTTTAGTTGTAGTCTTTGTCTTTATGATGTTACATGAAAATTAAAGGTTCTCCTATTCATTACCCCAGTCTTAGTCTCTATAAGAGGTTACTTTACATCATTCCTTTTTAAAATCCTTTTTATAATTAGCATAATTCTAAAATAAAAAGTTTACCTCCATTTCTTCCTTAAAATTTATTTTTAAATTTTAGAATATTATGGGGGTACAAACAGTGTGGTTACGTGTATTGCTTTTGCACTGCCTGAGTCAGAGCTACAAGTGGTGCCCATCCCCCAGACAGTGGGCACTGCACCCATTAGGGTGTGAATTTACCTATCCCCTCCACCCCTCTCCCACCTGCCTGATGCCTGTGAATGTTACTTCCGGATATGCACATAAGTGTTGATCCATTAGTACCAATTTAATGGTGAGTACATGTGGTGCTTGTTCTTCCATTGTTGTGATACTTCACTTTGAAGAATGGGCTCCAGCTCCATCCAGGATAATACAAGAGGTGCTAGATCACCATTGTTTTTTGTGGCTGAATAGTACTCCATGGTATACATATACCACATTTTATTAATCCACTCATGTATCGATGGGCACTTACATTGTTTCCACATCTTTGCAATTGTTAATTGTGCTGCCATAAACATTCGAGGGCAGACGTCTTTTTTATAGAATGTCTTTTTTTTTTCCTTTGGATAGATGCCTAATAGTGGGATTGCTGGATCAAATGGTATTTTTTTCTTTTGTTGCCTATCATATCCAAGAAATTGCAAAATCCAATGCCATGAAGATTTTCTTTTATATTCTTCTGTAGGTTTTATTGTTTTAACTGTTAAGTTTAGGACTTTGATTAATGCTTAGTTATTTTTTGTATGTGATGTAAGGTAAGGGTCCAGCCTCATTTTTTTTTTGCATATGTATATCTAGTTTTCCTGGCCTCACTTGTTAAAAAGACTTCTTTCCACTATGGAATGGTCTCGGTGTCTTTGTCAAAAATCATTTGGTCATATATGCAAAGATTTACTTCGGGCTCTCCATTCTCTTTTGTTAGTCTGTATGTCTTTCCTTATTCCTTATTTCCACACTATTTTGATTACTGCAGCTTTGTTGTAAGTTTTGCAATCAGGAAATATGAATCATCCAATGTTGTTTTTCAAAATTGTTCTGACTACTCTATGTCCCCTAAATTCCATATGAATTTTAGAATGGACTTTTCTATTTCTGACAAAAATGTCATTGGGATTTTGATGGGGATTATATTAAATCTGTAGGTGATTTTGTGTTGTATTTTTACTTATACAATAGTAAGTCTTCTAATTTGTAAACATAGAATGTTTTTTTCATTTACTTATCCCTTCTTTAATTTCTTTCAGCAGTTTTGTAGTTATCAGTGTACTAGTATTTTTCTCCTTGGTTAAATTTATTCCTATTTTAATCTTTTTGATGACACTGTAAATAGAATTGTTAATTTCCTTTTCAAATTTTTAGTTGGTGGCATATAGAAGTGTAACTGATATTTGTATGTTGATTTTGTGTTCAGCAACTTTGAATTTATTAGCTCTCGTGTGTGTGTGTGTTTATGTGTGTGTAATATTTAGAATTTTGTGCACGTAAAGTCATGTCATCTGTGAACAGAGATAATTTTACTTCTTTCCAACCTGGATACCTTTAATTTTTCTTTTTTGCCTAATTGCTCTAATTAGACCTTCCAATATTATGTTGAATAAAAGTGGCAAAAGTGGACACCTTTGTCTTGTTCCTCGTCTTAGGAGGTCCTGTAATATTTTTAATGCATTCTGTTGTATATTGTTTCCTGCAACTTTGTTGTTTTTCTTACAAATAATCTAACAGTTTAACTCAAATCTTCTAAGATGCTTTCATATTGTTACGTATATCTGTAGCACATTCATTTTTAGTACTGTCTAGCATTCTATTGTAAATATGATTTATCTGTTCTATCACTAGATGTCATGGTTATTTCCATTTTTCTGCCATTACAAACAGTGCTGCCATAGATATTCTTGAACGTTACTCCCTGGATACCTCTGCAAATTTTTTTTAGAGTATATGCCTAAGAGTGAAATTGCTAGATCAAAGGATGAGCCGGTATTCAGTTTTAAGAGGTAATACCAAATTTTACTCACACTTTCATAAACCAGTTGGGTTTTGATGAGGATTGCATTAAATCTATAGGTAAGTTTGAAGAGAATTGATTTATTCATAATGAGTATGGATTTAGCTTTTTAAAATTTTAGTACATGGAAAGTCATACTCTAGTTAGGATATAAAAGGACACAAAAGACCTTTATACCTGCTGGTCTGAATCTTGTTTCTTTGTTTACAAATTTTTATTTTTTCTCTCTCTTTATATTTGCTCTTTGAAACTTGAGGATAAGAGGCTATATGTGTACTTTTCCCCCATTAATTGCTACTTGGTGCCCCTTTCAATATGAAGTGTTGAGTTTTTAGTTCAGGGAAATTTTCTTCTATTATCTTTTTCTTTCATTGCTTCTGTACCTTTTTTTCCCCTGAAACTAATTTTAAATACTTTTTGGACATTCTCAATCTATCCTCCAATTCTTTTAAGTCTTTTCTCATAATTTCTTTTTTTTTTTTTTTTGTTTTTGTGCTCTGTGTTCTTGGATAGTTCCTTAACTACACTTTCCAGATTGGTAGTCTGGTTTGAACCATGACCATTTTTATTATTCATCCTATGCATTGATTTTTTCCCTCCATTTCTGAGGCCATCATATTTTTAACATGCAAGAACTGTTTTTTGTTCTTTGATTTTTCTTTTTACATAGTAAAATGTGCTTCTTTATGGATGTAATATCTTTTAAATATATCAGAGGATATTAGAATTAAAAAATATCCTCTGAAATATTTTATCTATCAGTTTTTCTCCTCTGTTTATTTTGTCATTATGTTGATCTTGGTTTTTTGGTCCTTTTCATTTACGCTATTTTCCCGAAATGACTAGATATTAGTTCTTCAGATGTATGAATAAGTGATTGTATTGATTATTATAGATATGTTTTACCCTTTTTGGTATATATATTTGTTTTTTTGTTATATAGATTTGCAAATCTCTTTGAAAAGGATGGCTTGCTGGATTCTATATAAGTGTGCATGGAGTTTTATTGGGCAGATCTTTTGATAGGATTTGGGATCAGGGATCAGGCAGGTAGATTCACAAAGACCACTCACAATTGCCAAAATAAGGTGAGATTCACTTAGAGTGGGGCTGAAGTGATTTAATATGTATTATTCCTGAGTAGCAAAAATTTTTCTTTATTCCCCCTCCCTTGATCAGTTCTGGGATATTTTGATTATAGGTTTCAATGTTAGAAGTGGTCCTTAGGTATATTAACCACTTATTAAAAATGTAAGATTTGTGGGCTTTTTTCTAGGGCAGTGGTTATCAAAGTGTGGTCCCCAAACGAGTACCATCTGCGTCACCTGGAAACCTGATAAAAATGCTAATTCTCAGGCCTCATCTCATGCCTACTAAATACGAAATTTGGGGTCATAAATTCCAGAAATCTATGTTTCAACAAGTGCTTCAGATGATTCTGTTTCATGCTCAATTTTGAGAACCACTGTTCTAGGGGCAAAAGCTACTGTTGCCACCTGTTCTTTTATGTTTGAACAGGGGTAGTATCCACCTGGTTCAGGTGTTCTAGATGCAATTTATTAAATGAAGTAAGCTAATGAGTACTTTGGGGCCCAATCTCTACTTTTGGATTCATTTACTGCTGTTTAAAATTTCACTTTGGGCTCTTTTTGGAAGAATTATATTTACTTTTGGTATCCTGGCCTGAGGTTTCATTTTCTCTGGTTACCCACAAGTCCAGTACTATTTCCTTTTTATTTTCTGGGAATTCCTTAAAGATTATTGATGGTACCCTTTCTTGGTTTCTAGTATAGATATAATTTTAATCTTTTATAAATCTTTTCATTTATTTCAGTCAGATTTTCTTTTTTTTGAGATAGGATCTCACTCTGTTGCCCAAGCTGAAGTGTAGTGGCATGATCATAGCTTACTGTAGCCTCAAACTCCTGGGCTCAAGCAATCTTCCAGCCTCAGCCTCCCAAGTAGCTGGTACTATAGGCACATGCCACCATGCCTGGCTACCTTAAAAAGTTGTTTTTTTTTTTTTGGTAGGAACAGGGTCTTGCTATGTTGTCCAGGGTGGTCTCAAACTCCTGGCCTCAGGTGATCCTCACACCTTGGCTTTCCAAAGTGCTGGAATTAGAGACGTGAGCCTCCTCACCCAGCCTATTTCAGTCAGAATTGGATTGGAAGGGAGATATTGTTTACTTCTGTTAAAATGTCTTTTATGTTATATAAATACTTTCCAACTAAAGGTCTATTACGAAAGAAAATTGACTTCTGACTTTTGATTTATTTTGCAGAATTGTATGTATTTGTTGTAGTACTTGATAATTAGTAAACGTTAGAACTATGGAACAAATTGGGTTGAACTTTGGAAATCATCTAGTCTTGTATACCCATTTTACATAAGGGAAAACTAAGAGTTAGAAAGGAGGAGTAACTTGCCCTAGTTCAGACAGCAAGTTGTTTCACAGCCAAGGCTAAAACCTAGAGTAAACTGATGATTCTATGTTTCTGGAGGGAATGCAGAAGAAACAAAAGCAAGAGGACAACTTTCTGGCCTGGACAGATTTAACCTAAGGATGACTCCATTTTTGAACTTTGTTTCTTGGAATAGAGTGTTTTCTACATTTACACTAATCCAACTTTTAGAAAATTGGGCAGTTAGAAGTCACAGAGAATTAGCAGCTGTTGTTATAAGAAAAAGCAAAGGGATTGTTGCCAGACTTCATAAATCTTGGCATATTTGAGAAAATGTCCCAATGTGTTACATATGCTCATTCATGTGTGTAAACCTTTGGTTATAGTACTTTGTCAATATAAATATGTTTTGCATTATGTTTGTCTAAGTGCTGGGTTGCATGTTTATTATCCCTCAGAATCTTCCCCTCTTCTTCTGCTAGCTTTCTTTACTTCATTTCTCTTACTCTTTTGTTCTTGTCTTTTTCTTTGTGCACAAAGCAACAAAGAGGGTGGGGAACATGATTGGAGCTCTCAAGAAGTTTATTCTAGTTCTCCCCAAAGCTATCCTCCCTTGTAGCCCTGGTAACAACTACTTTTTGATCTTTACCTTGGCCAGAGTTTTAAGATCAAACCATATCAGCCATGCTGCAGCAGAATGGAAAAGTAAGTTCTATTTAAAAAACTGGGAAACCAGCAAAAAGCAGTTAGAGGTCCAAAATGAGGCAGCAACACAACCACTATCAAAGCTGGATAGGCACAGACTCTTGTCATGTAGAAACAATCAGCAAACAGAAATATATGTCCTGGAAAAGCAACGTACAAATGTCGAGCAATCATCAGTAAGACGGATTCATTCACTCAAATTTTTAGCCCAACCAACTTCTCAGAGAAATTGAGAGATTTCAATAAGAAACAAAAGCCATATTTGCTCTGTAAATAGACTCATCTCAGAGTTGCTTTCTCTGGGTCGTAGTCATATCCTGTGTAGAGTGAGTCACCAGGCATGCTGAAGCAGTAACAACAGACCATTGAGAAAAAGAAAGAAAGCTGGGATTTAAAGGGCATAGAAATATCCTGAAATATTTGTTCTATTGGCCTCCCCTAGTGTAGAAAATACCAATTGTTAATCATTCCTTTGGTCTAGGTAGTGGTTTTCAAACTTATTTTTAATCTGACAAACTGTTTGATTTGTCAAATGAAATCTTCTATGGAAACCCAATATAGAAAACATGAAAGCAGAACTGCTCTGGTTGAAATTTCTCCATGAGGCATGATTTAGAAAACACTAGAGAGTCGAGACTCCTTTCAAATGCATGTTACCTGGGAGGTAGAACATATTAAGCTATTCTCCAATAACAGTTTTGGGAAAATTAAATTAACCACATCTAGAATGCCATATTACCTTCTGGGAACTGTACTTTAAGAGGGACACAGAAAACCGGAGACTCATCCAGAGTAGGATTTCCAGGTTTCAGTGTTTCATAGTGAAACTGGGATTTGAAATAAGAGAACTTTAATTCAAGTTTTGCCTTTATTGTTTAGTACCTATGTGACCTTAAACAGTTGATCTCTCTGAGGCACAGTTTCCTTATTTGTACAGCGCGGGAAATGATATCAATATCTAACAGGGGCTGGGTGCAGTGGCTCACGCCTGTAATCCTAGCACTGTGGAAGGCCGAGGCGGGTGGATTGTTTGAGCTCAGGAGTTCGAGACCAGATTGAGCAAGAGTGAGACCCCGTCGCTACTAAAAATAGAAAGAAAATCTAAATTTTTAAAATAAAGGCAAAAAAATTAAAATTAAAAAAAATATCTAACAGGATTTTGAGGATTGAAAACAAAACAGAATTAACTTCATTAAATGTAAAGGGCTATACAATTTTTAATTTACTGATCAGTCTGGAAACGTGACATGAACCCTGAAGTGAAGGAACCAGCGAAAGTTTTAAGAATAAAGATTTGAGGACATATGATAATTATCTTTGAATATTTGAAGGACTGGTATGTGGAAAAATTAAGTTTGGTCAGAGTTCTGCCTTCAGGAACAAAACAATGTATAGATGTGTCATGGAGGAGGATTTTCAAAATAATTTGTTCACCCATAATATTCTGAGATTTAAAATAAATAAATAAATTGAAAAAAACAATTTTCTAATATCAAGTAAAAGGGAGCACTATGAGTTGCAGAAAACC
The DNA here is from genome assembly GCF_020740605.2 of Lemur catta. NCBI lineage: Eukaryota > Metazoa > Chordata > Mammalia > Primates > Lemuridae > Lemur > Lemur catta. The sequence goes on from NC_059155.1 coordinate 22,050,835, forward strand.
CCGTCATTGTAGGTTTTTTTTTCTTTTTTCTTTTTCTTTTTTTTCTTTTCTTTTTTTTTGAGATAGTCTCGTTCTGTTGTCACCCTGGGTAGAGTGCAGTGGTGTCATCATAGCTCACTGCAACCTCTAACTCCTGGGCTTAAGTGATCCTCTTGCCTCAGCTTCCCAAGTAGCTGGCACTATAGGTGTGAGCCACCACACTCCGCTAATTTTTCTGTTTTTAGTAGAGATGGGGTCTCGCTCTTGATCAGACTGATCTCAAACTTCTGAGCTTAAGCGATCCTCCGTCCTTGGCCTTCCAGAGTGCTAGGATTACAGGCATGAGCCACCGTGCCTGGCCATCATTGTAGTTTTAGAGAGAATGCTGGGCATCTACCCATCTGGGTTGCAGGATAAGGGATTTCCGCATTGAGCAGGATATAGTACTAGGTGACATCAAAAGTCTGAAATCCTATGAATCCTCTTTTCCCTCTTCTTTCATTCTATACGAATATATATTTTGACTGCTCAGTATCTATCCCTTCTTCTTATAACAGCAGAATAGCCCCAGGAAAGGACTGGTGAACCAGGCATAATCAACCATAGCATTACATCCAAATGGCATCAGTGATTAATTGGTTTAGAAATAGACATGAGAGCTAAGCCTGGCCAAAAGAACTAGAGTCTCAATTATTGGACTTTTGTTGAGCTACTGGGCAGGAAAGCATGCTCTTTCTGGTAGGGATGCTCATGACAGGGAGTAACCTGCAGCTGCTGGTAGCCATTTTGATAATCCAAGGAGAGATCTGCCTCAGAATGGAGCCAACGAGAAGATAAACAGTGACCCAGAGATGGAGCCTATGAAATAAGGCCCTTATAACATAATTTGAACCCATAGATCTAATCATCCCTGAAATGAAATTTTAAACTTTTTCTTTTACATGATTCATTAGTTTCATTTTGAACCAGACTATTGGTCACTTGCAACTAAAGGAGTCTCCATTGACACATTACCCCTCACCTCCATGTTTGTCCCTGACACAGTCCTCTCTCTGCAAAGCAGTAGGAAGAAAGAAAGCTATGGTCACAGTTGGAGAAGACAGCTGTAGGTTGGTCAGAATGTAAAGGGCAGAACATTCCTGTCCCCTATATAACAGGAAGATGAAAAGTCCCCAAGACCATTCTCATATATTCTGGATAGGGGAGACAATACATTTTTTGAATTGACCACTTTCTGCTTGCAGAGCTTTTGGTGGTACAGGGAACTCTGCTCAAACTGTTAACTGGCAAATTAGAGAAAAGCTGTAATTGCAAAACTTTAACTAGTTCTTTGTGTTGCCTAAAAGTAATTTTGTTCATGTTAATACCTTGATAAGTCTGTTGTTGTTGCTGATGAAAAGGGTCAGAGTCACAGGGCAAGGACTAGAATGAGAGATTTCACAGAAAAAAGCAAAATCGTCCGTTTACATACGACATCTTTGTGCCAGAGATACTTTGGGGAAGAAAGAAGAAAGTCCATGTATCCTAGTAGTGTGACAATGTGTTCAGAGACCAACTGCAGCCCCAATGCTGGGGCATAGGGCTGCGAGATGATAGGAGGAAGAATATAATAGACTAGAAGGATGTAAATCTGAACACAAATATTCACTGTAGGAAACCCTGGAAACATTGAAGAGAGCGTTTACCTTCCCAGAGAATTTGTATATTAAGGCAAAACATGACACCAGAAGGCTGAAGAGCTTTGGTGTGGACATTCATGTGGCACTTACTTTTGTCCATCCTTTCCCAACCCCTTTCAATGACTCTGGCCTGTCTCTGTAAATCTATCCCAGCTATTAAAAAAAAAAGTGCCATCGGTGATGGTCTCTTCTCTGAAATTAGTCCAGACAACTTCCTGCTTTTCCACCTCAACTTTACTCTTGACTTTCCTGGTTTTCTGTTCCCCAGTTAGCTCAATGTCTTGGTTCCTGACTTTTACTCATTTTGGATAAGCTATCTCATTGTTATCTTAGCTCTATCTCTTGGAAGAGATCTTTTATATTCACTTCTCCCTTCACAACTTCTAGGAAGAAGTACACACTTTGTCCTGACCCCGTGGTACCACTAGGCTAGGCCTGTTCCTCTACCTCAGTATTCCTTTTAAGATACGAAGATTGGAAAACATTTCCTTCTTCATTCAGTTCAGTTACTCCATATATTCTAAGAATGGAATACATATTCTTTTGAGAGATCTTAGGTCTTAGGGCAGGGAACTGTGCCTTCATTTCTGCTTTTGTACAGTACCTAAACTAACCATGCTTTTCCCAGAATTTGAGAAATTCTTTTGATGATAACAAGGCTGTATGTGGTAAGTAGTGGTGAGTACACAGTAGATGTCTAATGTCTATAATTGATGTTGATGAAATGATTGCAGGTATTCTGATAAAGGTCATAGCTTTATATTGTTAATTATGTAAAAGTATGTCATAGAATAAAGTGTTTTAGACATGAATTCTGTATATTATCCTTTTGTTATCTAGATCTCTTTAGAATCCTGCTTTGTTCCCTGGGAGGCTGACCTTTATCTACTGCATCAGTAGGCTCATTCCTTCTGGCTTTTGATTGGTTTAGTCAATGGGAGGCGCTAACAGGCATTTGGAAGGTAGGAGAAAGGAGAAATTGAAGCATTTATTCTAGACTCCCTGAAATAGTTTTGAATGAGCTTTGTTCTTCTACTGAAGGCCTCAGCTTTTGTCTGATAGCTCTCCCGTGAAGTTCTCTGCAGGTTCTGGTTACTCCACTCTTCCTTGCCTCTTCAGGTAAGGGTGGTAGTACATGCTCCTGGTCTCTGTGCTTCACCTTCACTTGTTGATTTCCCTTAGTTTTCTCTACAACATTATAAAGAGTCTCTTTTTCTTTCTTTCTTTCTTTTTTTTTTTTTTTTTGAGACAGAGTCTCGCTCTGTTACCCAGACTAGAGTGAGTGCCGTGGCGTCAGCCTAGCTCACAGCAACCTCAAACTCCTGGGCTTAAGCGATCCTACTGCCTCAGCCTCCCGAGTAGCTGGGACTACAGGCATGTGCCACCATGCCCGGCTAATTTTTTCTATATATATTTTTAGTTGTCCATATAATTTCTTTCTATTTTTAGTAGAGACGGGGTCTCACTCTTGCTCAGGCTGATCTCGAACTCCTGACCTCTAGCGATCCACCCGCCTCGGCCTCCCAGAGTGCTAGGATTATAGGCGTGAGCCACTGCGCCTGACCAAGAGTCTCTTTTTCATTAGTAAAATTAAATTTTCCTTCTGAATGTGCCATCTGTTTCCTGAGGTGGGACCCTGACTAATTCAGTATGAAAAAAATGTACCCCATTTTTGGAATGTGTTTGAATCTTTGGAAGATAACTTCTAGAAAAGGTATGAGTATGTTTCTTCAGGCACATTTGTCAAACGAATGAGACTTTGGCATTGGTATTGAACTATTTATTATTGACTTTACATTTAACTCTGGGATTTCTTCAATTCCCACTGTCTGTGGGCTCCTAAGAATTGTGGAGTCTGCTTGGGTGGTATATATAACCAAGATTCACTACTGTATGGGCTTAGGTGAGTTAATGGCCAGCCAATTCAGTGGTTTGCTCATCTTGGGGCTAAGGAAGCCATGGCCAATGTTTTTATCCTTGTGAGAACCAGTTAGATAATTTGTCCTCAGAAGTCCCTTAGATAATACTTGCAACCCTGGTCACAAGTGAATATTATTGAGGGCCAGTCAGGGCAACATGTTTGGCTCAGATCAAGCAGTAGGATGCTTCACTATACCAATCTTGGGTCAGTAGTGTCCTCTTTGACTAGGAAGAACAGTGATATTGTCTGCAAAGGAACAAAGAGGCAACTCAGATAACATACTAGACTGACACTATGTGAAGTCTTCCCAAAGAGTATTTATTCTCTTTTGGGAGGTGCAACTTTATGCTGCTTTACTTGTCTTGGATATCAGGATGCACATTGTTGAATTTTAAAACTGAACCACAGTAATAATCTCATCTTTAGTTTCTGTTCACAACTATAATTCCCTTTCTCATTAATTATATCTAATTCTCTTTGGTCCTTACTGAACTATTGTGTGGATATTTATACTTTACTGTAGGTACTTTAAATTCTTTTGGTGATGGGTAGTTTTTAAAGTGAAAGGGAATGGATAAACAACTGTGTGCTTCCTATAAGATGCTTATTTTTACCATTACTTCAAATTTTCCTGTTTTTTAGGGCCTCAGATCCCTTTCAATTTTGGTTTCTCCTGTAACAAGACTCTTATAAGTACTTGGGGGGGGCTTTAATGAGGGTACCCCATGAAAAAATGATGGAACAAATTGTCCTCTGAAATCAACATGTGGTTAAGGTAGCTCTATAAAATTACCTGAAATAAGATTGTTCCAAGGGCAGAGTTACTGTTATACCGCATTAATATGTATAGATAAAGACCCTATCAGTAAGAAGAAGGTGTGGTCAATTCAGTAAGCATAGAAAAAAACAGATTGAGGAAGGCACATGTTAGCTGTATCCACCCAAGCATGCTTAAGAGAAGAGAGAGCTCAGCAAACGTACTTCTAGTACTTTGACCTGTTATTGAGAACATTCCAATGAGATGGGTATATCAGGCTACCCTGATGCCTTTATTTGATTAATTTGATTCTCTTTCTTATAATTTCAAGCTCATCAGGTAAAACTCAGTGTGATGTGGCTTTCTGTGCACCATAACTGCAGGAAAGAAATACACTGTTCATATAAACTATGCGTAATCTGATGCCTGCGAGAGTTAATTCTCAGTTAAGTTTAAAAAAATAACTTTTTATTGTGATTTGCCCTCCTACATGGTATGAATACTAGGAGAGAATTCTCTCATCATGCTGACTCGATTATTCTAGTCCAAGTAAGGATTATGATTTGCTTTGTCAGTAAATGAATTGGCATTTGTGTCTGTCTTAGTTTGGGGAGCTTAATTAGTGTGCATGCATTGCTGAGAGTTGGATTTGCTCTTGGTGAGCTAACAATATCTGGTTTCAGAGGTTGTAAGGCACAGGGCCAAACCCAGGACTATGGTAAGCTCACCAATGTAATGACCACCTTCCAGTGAGGCCTCTTGGGAGCCAGCATGTAGGCTTTTTTCCCTAAAGGCATGCTGTGTAGGTGAAAATAAACATGTTTTTAATTATAAAATGATAGGGCTTCTAACAGTCTATTAGACAAGCTGTGTCGACCTAGGATATGTTTAGGCTTCATCATGAGCGCATGGTAAAAATTTATCACATTAAGTTTTTTCCATTTTTCTATATTAAATATTTGACCCACATACATGTATGTAACACAAATGAGTTACTACTCTCAATAAAACAACTGTGAACCTCAGAACTAGCAAATTACCAATACTGTTGAAATTCCTGTTATCACTGATCCATACCACTGCTTGTATCTCAAAGGTAACTACTGCCCTGAATTCTACATTTAGTATTAACTTAAATTTCTTTAGAGCTTTCCCATATATGTAGATATCTCTAAAAAAATTATTGCTTATTTTTTGCTTATTTTCAATCTTCATAAAAATTATATCATACTACATAAATTTTACTGGGACATGCTTTTTTTCACTCTAACTTCCAAGATTGTTCTGTTTTGTTCATTTTCATCCTTGTCCAATATTCTACCATATGAGTATGTCACAATTCATTTTTTTCTGCCAGTAAACATTTAGAATGTTATGAATATCATTAGAAGTGTGAGAAGTTCTCTAGGGTAAATACCTAGGAATAAAATTGCTTTGTAGTAGGGTATACATGTCTTCAGCTTTATATTGGTGAGTGTATCGTGCTAACTTACTGTGATTTTATTTTTAATTTCTTTGGTTATTAATGAGTCTGAACATTTTAAAATGTCTTTAAAATTTTTTTTATTTCAGCATATTACAGGGGTACAAATGTTTAGGATACATATATTTCCTTTGCCCCACCTGAGTCAGAGCTTCAAGCATGTCCATCCCCCAGATGGTGCACACCATTCCCATTAGGTGTGCACATACCCATCCCCTCCTCCCTGTCCCATCTTCCCAACACTGGATGAATGTTACTACTATATGTGCATGTAAGTGTTGATCAATTAATACCAATTTGATGGTGAGTACGTGTTGTGCTTGCTTTTCAATTCTTGAGATACTTCACTTAGTAGAATGGGTTTCAGCTCTATCCAGGATAATAGAAGGGGTGGTATATCATCATTTTTTTTGTGGCTGAGTAGAACTCCATGGTATACATATACCACATTTTATTAATCCACTCATGTATTGATGGGCACTTGGGTTGTTTCCACATTTTTGCCATTATGAATTGTGCTGCTAAAAACATTCTAGTGCAGATGTCCCTTCATCTCTTAACAAAGACAAACCAATATTAAACAAAAGTCTATGCTGTTTTCTACAGTCACAAATAACTGTTTAATCACAATACTATCTCAGTTTATACATAGTCTAGCAACATTTTTCTACTCACCGTCAGGTTGCATAAAGCTTCAGAAATGGACTCCTTGCTCAACCATGAACAGCATTTATATATCAAAACCAGAACTCTTAACCTGTACATTCATTTGTATTTCACAGTCTTTATTCTAGTATGAAGTGAAGAAATGATCAGATCTACATATTCTTCTTGGCATGGTTTTGTTCTCCCAATTTCCTGGAAGCAAATATTTGGACAAAAAGACCTAATTAGAATTTCTGTGAACAAAAGATGATTTTCAGAGACAATCCAATATAAATCTAACATTAAAATATTCTCTAACTCATTATAGTCCAGCTAAAGAAATACCTAATTTATTAAGCAGTACAGTTGGAATTTCAGTCTGTCATCTCTGCAGGTAGCTTAATAATAAGTACACAATTTTCCTTAAAAATAAAATGAAAGAATAGTCTGGTCAAAAGCTGACTGTAATCTTCATGTCGAGAGAGAGAGGGAGAGAGAGAGAGAGAGAACTTCTTGTAGTCCTTAAGTGACTGAAACTTCTGTCCATTCTACTGATCATCAAAGATTTCAAAAAAAGATCTTGAGGCCTGAGTTTCAGTCCATGTACTTCATGTACATTAGCAATAAGGTCCTAGAGTATAAAACCACCACTGCAGGGACAAAATTGACCATGTGGAATAAGCAGTGTGTGGCAGAAAGTAATCTGAACTGGAACAGATAGCCTCTTAGCCATTTTGTTTAAGTGTTTGTGGTAGATTTAAGGATGGCTTCAAATTCTTTGACATTTCTCCCAGCAAGTGTTGGTATCTATTTCCCCTACATTTGAATCTGGGCTGGTTAGTCCATGCTACAGCTAATTGAATGTGGTGGAATTAATGCTGTGCCAGGTCTGGGCCTAGCTGTTAAGAGGAATGGCAGCTTCCACCTTGGTTTCATGGAGCCCTGAGACGCTGTAAGAGGTTTCAATACCCTGCTGAAGGGACCACGTGGAGAAGCTCTGAGATTCCATAGAGAGGGAGAGGAAGGAGGATTTCAGGACCCCTATAGGTTCACAGAGCAATTTTTTGGTAGAGCAGCAATTTTGTAGAATGGCAAAAAAAAATTGGGTCACCTGATGTACGTGTTCCTAGCTGAGGTTAAACAAAGTGATGCTCTGCCTTTTTGTTTCAGCTCTCGTATTTTAAACAAGTGCCCTCTTTGTAGTCTATTTAGTGCCATGCTTTTTGCATTTTTGTGCTTTTTTTTTTGGTGATTTTGCTATTTAAAATGGCTCCCAAGCATAGTTTTGAAGTGCTATCTGTGTTTCTAAGTGCAAGAAGGCTGTGATGTGTCTTATGGAAAAATATATGCATAGTATACGCTTTATTCAGGTATGAATTATAGTTATATTGGCTGTCAGTTTAATATAAATCAGTCATCAATATGTGTTAATAAGAAACATGTGAAAAAAGGGTATATACTTACTTGATAGAATTATTGTGACCAGATGCTCACAGATACCTAACCTGAGTTTCCCCTAGGAGCAGTGGTTCAGTGTTTGCTATTTTGGTGTTCACGGCAACCTTATAGACCATAAGTACCATGAATAATAAGAACAGATTATCCCACATTCTGCTTACCTGTTGAACTGTTGATGGACATACAGGTTGTTTCCACCTTTTGGGTATTGTGGATAATACTGCTATAAACATTGGTATACCAATATCTGTTTGAGTCTCTGTTTTCATTTCTTTTGGGTATATAACTAGGAGTAGAATTGCTGGGTCAAATGTTTAACTTTTTGTGGGACATCTATGTTTAACTTTTTGAGGAACATCCAAATTGGTTTCCATAGTGGCTGTACCATTTTGCATTTTCACCAGCAATGTTATAAGGCTTCCAATTTCTCTATATCCTCAACAACATTTGTCTTCCTTTAATTTTTTTTTATTATAGCCATTCTAGTAAATATGATGTGATATCTCAAATGAGTTGTCTTTGAGTTGAATTTTCATAATGACAAATGGTGATGAGTATTTTTTCATACGCTTATTGGACATATGTATGTCTTGTAGAGAAGTCTACTCATATCCTTTGCCCATTTTTAATATTTTTTGTTTTTTGTTGAGTTGTAGCAGTTTTTTATATAGTTTGGATATTAGATCTTAACAGATACATGACTTGTAAATGTATTCCCTCATCCTAGGACTTGTCCTTCCACTGTCTTGATTCTTAGCACAGAAGTTTTTCATTTTAATGAAGTATATTTTTTCTTTTACCTGTGCTTTTGGTGTCATATTTTAGAAAAACAAACAAATCTAAGGTGATATTTTTTCCCTAAGAGTTTTATGATTTTAGCTCTTGAATTTAGGTCTTTGGTTCATTTGTGTTAATTTTTATATATAGTGTAAGGAAAAGGTCCAACTTCATTCTTTTGCATATGGATAATCCAGTTTTCCCAGCACCACTTATTGAAGAGACTGTTCTTTTCCCATTAAATGGTCTCAGTACCGTTATTGAAAAGTATTCAATTCAATTCCGTTGGTCTCTATGTCTGTCATTATATCAGTACCGCACTATTTTGATTACTGTAACTTTGTAGTAAGTTTCAAAATCAGGAAGTATGTATTTTCCACTGTTCCTTTTATCGAGATTGTTTTGCCTACTCCAGGTCCCTTGAAATTCCAGGAGCTTACATAAATTATTTTATAACAGTCTATTTTAAGCTGATAACAACTGTCCTTGAATACTAGAACTCTCTGCTTTTACCTCTACTTCTCCCACATTGAATGCTATTGATGTCACAATTTACAACTATTGATATTATGTATCCATTAAGATAATTTAGTTACAGTTTTAAATACTTTTGCTTTTTAATTTTGAGAATAGGATTACATTTGATTAACCCACCATGATTATAGTAATGAAAATATCCTTTTTCCTGCATATTCACTTTTGCCAATCAGTTTTATGTGTTTTATGCTCTTGACTTGTTCATTTATTTGAGCTTGAAGAACTCCCTTTAACATTTCTTGTAAGGTTTTTCCAGCGGTGATAGACCCCTTCAGCTTTTGTTTGTCTGAGAAAGCCTTCATCTTCCTGTCATTTTTAAAGGAGATGATTGCTGGGTATATATTCTTGGTTGGTACTTTTTTCCTTTTAGCCCTTTCAATTTATCATCCCAGTACCTTCTGGATTGAAAGATTTATGCTGAAAAATCTGCTGACAGTCGTAAGGGGGGCCGGGTGGTGATTTCCTTTGTATATAACAAATTGCTTTGCTTTTGCTTCTTTCAAAATTTTCTCTTTGTCTTTAGCTTTTGACAATTTGATTATCATGTGTCTCAGTGTCGGTCTCTTTGGATTCATCTTATTTGGTGTCCTTTGGGCTTTCTAAATCTAGATGTCTATTTCCTTCCCCAGGCTTGGAAAGTTTTCAGCCATTATTTCTTTAAATATTCTTTTTGTTATTTTCATTCTCTTTTCTCTCTATATAACTCCAGTAATGTATGTATTGTTCTTCTTGATGGGGTCCCATAAGTCCCTTAAGCTATCTCCACTGTTTCATTCTTTTTTCTTTGTTCTTCTCAATTTGGATGATTTCCAATGACCTGTCTTTGAGTTTGATGATCCTTTTATTCTGTTTGATCCAGTCTGCTGTTGAATCCTCTATTAAATTTTTGAATCAGTTATTGTCTTCTTCACTTCTATGATTTCAATTTGGTACTTTTTAATATTTTCTGCCTCTGTTGAAATTCTCAGTTTGTTCATGCATTGTACTCCTGATCTTGGTGAGCATCTTTATGAACATTCTTTTGAATTCCCTGTCAAGAAAATGATGTATTTCCATTTCATCAGGGTTGGTTTCTGGAGATTTATATTGATCTTTTATTTGGAACATATTTGCCTGTTTCTTCATTTTCTTTGACTCTCTGTGTTGGTTTCCATGCATTAAATAAGACAACCACCTCTCCTAGTCTTGTCAGATGAGCCTTGTGTAGGAGATTACCTCAACAATGAGCCTGACCAGAGATTATAGGTGTCTCTTAAATATTTTTGCTTGTCTAAATCATAGTCTTTGTTCTTAGTGGCCCCCAGCAAATTAGGTGTGCCAAGACCTATAATTGCCCTGATATAGGCAAGATAGAAGCTAGTTTCTCAAGATGCAGCTGGAAAGTTTGGAGTGTTAGATATATATTCCAGGTCCTACTATCCTCAGGGAGAAGTTGAGAGCTAGAGTTTATTTCCCACTCTTTTTTCACTAAGCTGGGGAGAGGAGATGTGGCACATACCTGCACTCTCATTCAGACTGCATATTCTGAGCCGGGGGGGGGGGGCGGGGGGAGAGCCCCTGAATATGTGCCTGTTTTAAAAACCACCATTTTGTTCTTTGTGATATAGGGAGATTTGGGAATGTGGAGCATTGTTAATTTTTGCAGAGCTAGGTGATTTAGGATCCAGAGTCTAAGGTGAGAGCTGCAAAAGTTGGGCTGCTTGATGTATGCATAAACTCCTTCCAGAACGAATTTGCATACCTGGATTTATCACTGGAGCTGTCCAAGAGAGGAGGCCCAGGAAGTACCCACACTTCTGTTCAGGCTGGTGGAGGTCTATAGTTTATCTGCCCCATCTGCTCCCAAATGTAGGCTAGCCGGAAGCCTGACGGAAAAATGTTCAGACAATCCCCTTCCAAGGAGATACTCAGAGTTGAGCATATCAGCCCCTTCCCTCTGGACTGATCCCAGGAGCTACAGCCACAGGAAGTTTTTGTGCACTCATTCAAAACCACGTCTTTATTATATGTGGCCTAGGAAAGCTCAAGAATGCTGAGTCCCTTTCACTCCCAGAACTAAGTGATTTAGAGTGAAACTCTCCAGGGAAACTAAAAAGTTGGCACTACATGTGTGGTCCAAACCCTTTACTCCTTAGGGAGAAACTGGGTGTTGGAGATTCCTTCCTGATTATATGGCACTGGTGCCCAGAGCAGGGTTTATGCATGAGTGTGTTTCATCTTTTCCTACTCATTTTGATGTGGATATTTTCTCAGTTGTCTACCCAGGTGTAGATGTTTATTCAGTGCATCCATGGTGGGAGGGAAAATCAGGAGCCTTCTATTCCCCTATCTTGCTGACATATCAACAAGACAGTTGATTTAAAGTCTTTGTCTAGTAAGTTCAATGTTTGGGCTTCCTCAAAGATGGTTTCTTCTGATATCTTTTTTTTCTTGTTAATCGGCCCTACATTGTGTGTCTTTGCATGCCTTGTAATTTTGTGTTAAAAACTGGACATTTTAAACATTAAAATATGGTAACTGAATATCAGTTTCTTCCTTCTTCCTGGAGTTTGTTTCTCTTTATTATGACTTACAGGTTTTTGTTTGTTTAGTGACTTTTCCAATGTATTTTTGTAAAGACAGTATATTTTGTCATGTGTGGTTACTGAAGTTTCTGTTCTGTTAGCTTAGTGTTTAGCTAGTGATTTGACAAATAGTTCCTTAAACTCCAAGAGCCAAAAAAAATTTCCTGGTCTTTGCAGCTGGGTTCTTTGTGTGTGCTGGGATAAGCCTTCAACACTGAGTTTACAACTTTGCCTTCACCTTCACATCCTGCTCGTGCAGAGCTTGAATGTCACCCAGAAGTGAGAACTTACAGACTTCTCAGATCTTTTCTGAGCATGTTTCCAACCCTGGGTGTAAACATGGCCTTATAAATTTCCAGGACTATGTGGGGTCTTTTAAAAGCCTTTATTCCCCCAAAACATCTTACTCTCTAGCTTTTCCTCCCTGGATTTTCACTGTGTCTATTGTTGGTCCAACAGATATCCATTGTCTCAGGTGGAATCTGTTAGTCAATTTATCCTTAAATGTTTTTGACAAATGTCCACCCTCCATGTACTCACTTCTCTACCCTCAGAGTTCTAGGTTAGGAAAACAAAGGCAAACTGCTTATGTTAGTCCTTCAGGGAGCCACCAGTGAGGTAAAAATGTTGGAAACATGGTCCACTCTACTCCTTCTGGCACCAGGAACTCATACTGAGAATATAGACTGATGTCTTCAAGACCCTTAATAAGCTTGTGAGATAGGGATGGGGCAGGGTAAGTTAAAATGTCATAAAGTTCTTGTACCAGGTTTCAGTTACCATTTTTTTTTTATTGAAGTGTTATCTTGAGAACACAATTCTTTGAGAACGTGGTCTACTCTGTTCCCTCTGGTACCAGGAATCCACACTGGGAATATGGACTAATGTCTTAAAGACAAGCCTCTGGTCCAGCTGTCATGTCAGCGATAGTCGATGTGGGGCTGCCTTCAGGCTGGGCGCAGGTATGCTTGGGGTGAGTGGCTGTGGCTTCCTTGCTATGCAGGCACCCTACCCCCACTGTTTCACTGGAGGATAGGATACCTTGTGAGTTTGTATGTTGGGGTCTTGGTCATTCCTTTAGGCCTAGGTTCCAGGTATCTGGGGTATTGGTGCTGCAGGTACCCATATGAACATAGTGGAATGGTGGCAGAACTTCAGGAATGGAGAAAGTCAATGGCTACTGGCCCCCAGGGAAGGACATACTCCAGTGTGGGTCCAGTTTCGAGATGGTACCATGCCATGGCAGCTTAGGTTGTGGGGGTGTGGGGTATGCGGGGGTTTCCTGTTCTGGGGTAATGCAGTTGCACGGACTCTTGGCAACTGTCCACAGTGGATTCAGGGCCTATGAGGACGGGGGGACCCTCCTGTAACAATGGCTGCTGGCATCAGTGACAGTGATAGGGACTGCCAAGAGTTTCCAGCTTACCTTTTCCTTGTAAGAAGTTCTCCCTGGCTTTGAGCTCATTCCATTCGGGGAGACAGTCTGGCAGAGGCAGGATGCCTTGTTCCCCTCTCTGTGGTGCTATCCTGGGCTTTTGTGCTCCACTGCTCTTCCCGTGCTCTCCTGCATACTTCCTCAGTCACTCCAGTTGAAAGATAGTTATTTGTTGTTTTGGTCCTTTTCTGTCAGGGGGACAATCACCAGGCAACTCTAATTGGCTAGCTTGTTGGTGTCACTCTATTTACGCTCATTTTGACAACACATGTCTTTAAGATGTGAGGCGGCCTTTCATACTTGTCATGAAGTCAATCTGTTTGGTTTCTTACATTGCAAAATGCTCTTTGCCTCCCACATTCTCCTCTGGATGGTTGCTTTATAAAGTATACTAACTTTTTCCTCAGTGACTGATGAGAGTGTCCAGACATTCATTATGAGCTTGCATACTGTTTCCTGTTTTCTTCTGAGGCATTATTCCAGCTAGAGTTCTCTCTTCCAGAATCTCCTTTGGCTTATTTATTTATTTATGTTTGGTTGGTAGAAATTACATTGTATTCACTTCATCTTAGCCCAAGTAATTACATAGTGTGCGAAATCAGTACCCAGAGATGATCAAATGAACGTTCTTAGTCTAGGACTGGTGACTTGTCCAAGGTCTGGACAGAAAAATGAATTGATAACAGTGATTTTAGATATTCTATCATTTTGCCCACATAAGTATACTCATACTTCCCAAACTGTATGTCCTGATTTTCGGTTTAGAAAAATATGGTACCTGTGGATCACCATGGTGAATGAGTCAGATAGGGCTTTGAGCCTATCTTTGGACCTTTGATGAGAGCCAGTGTTCAGTGTGCCCTTCCCCTTTACTGATTTCTTTGATTTCTTTGGAAATTTGGCTAAGAACATTTGACTTAGCCTTAATGGAAAGAACATAAATTTGATACAGCTTCTGATAAGAGTGTGTATGTTGCATTTTCTTAGTGCTTTAAATGAGAAACTGTTTTTAGTATTTTTTTATGAAATAGTAACAGGAAAAAAAAAAAGAGCTCGGTAACCATTGTCAGGAACTTGGAGTATGTTTGAATGTAGACATGCTGCTAATATCTGCTATGAAGGCTGAGGAAGAATCTTACAGTAGAGTGTCCTGTTTTGTTATTGATGTGACTGGTGACACTTCTTTCTTGTAATTCATCTGAGTGCCTTGTAACTCTATATGAAGATTCCTGGCCTCTTGTTCCTCCTGCTGTCTATGGAAGACAAATGGATATCAGCATTAGTGCTGTTTTTTGTGCTTTCAGCCAAAAGGGTGAGGAGTTTATAGAGCAATCTACACTGTGGCATTTTGCCCAAGGCTAGTTGAAGGCAAATTGAACAATTGGATTTATAATAATAAAAAATAATTGGTATTAGTTATCAAGCCATACTAGGTGACGATTACATTTTATATGTTATTTCTAAATCTTGCAACATTGATATTGACTCCACTCTATATGTGAAGAAACTGAGACACAGAGAAGAGAGACACCTTGCCCCAGGTTACACAGCAAATGGTTCAAGTCCAGGTTTCTCTGAATGCAGAATCCTCTCTCTTTCCACTGTGCTTCAGTGCTTTTCAAGGATTTTAGTTTCTTGTTGGTACCATATATATTTGCTTTTCTGTCCCTCTTCTTCAAATAGCTATACTTTGAACATCTGCTATATCCAGGCACTGTGTTTGCCATGTATTCTTATTAAAACTAGCACTAGCTCTGCAAAATAAATATTAGTATCCTGGTTTTAAAGATAAGGTGATTTTTCCATTATGCCATGCTGACTTTCCTTGTTTTTATTTTTTTTTATTTTTTATTTTTATTTTTATTTTTTTGAGACAGAGTCTCACTTTGTTGCCCGGGCTAGAGTGAGTGCCGTGGCATCAGCCTAGCTCACAGCAACCTCAGACTCCTGGGCTTAAGCGATCCTACTGCCTCAGCCTCCCGAGTAGCTGGGACTACAAGCATGAGCCACCATGCCCGGCTAATTTTTTTGTATATATATTTTTAGTTGGCCAGATAATTTCTTTCTATTTTTTTTGGTAGAGACGGGGTCTCACTCTTGCTCAGGCTGGTCTCGAACTCCTGACCTCGAGCGATCCACCCGCCTCGGCCTCCCAGAGCTAGTATTACAGGCGTGAGCCACCGTGCCCGGCCTTTCCTTGTTTTTAGAGTCAACTCTTGCTCCTGGTCTATGTACCCTTGGGCCATGCTCTGCCCCTTCTTCCTTCCCTATTCTTATTATAACTGCCTAGACCAGTGTTCCAGGAGATTACATCATCTTGCTCCTACAGGCTGGATGGGTGCTAATGATTTCCTATGTTACCTTTCTGGCTTGTTATCACTCCCTTAGAGACCCACAGGCTTACTGCTCACTATAAATATGTGTACTTTCTGAAACTTGGTATTCCTCAGCTGTGATGGAAATCCGTTATGTATGCAATGGTTACCTGGGATCATATCAAATCACCTCCATGGAATTTGTGGACAAGGGGAACCAATACAAACTGATCCTAATGCTGTTTGCTGTGCTACAAACAATAAAGTCCTTTGTCTCTGGCCCAGGAGTCTTTTGTCTTCTGTCAACATCCGTGAAACAATATGGTCTATCTTTTTAGGTTACAAGTAGGGTAAAATTCCAGACCCTTCACAGTTCTTGACAAGTACTGTACCTGAGGTTTTTCTGTGGAAAAAGGCTCTATTCCTAACCCTTTGTGAGCACTGGCTACCCTAGGGGGACCATCTGCAGCCCTCCAGAATTGTCTGTGCTACTTTCTCTTCTCCAGTACTGCCTGCAAACTCTAGTCTTCCTGTTCTCCCTGTACTTTCAGCTACTTCTCCTCTACTCAGGGAATCCTACAAGCTTCTCCTCTATTCTCTCTCCCTGTTCTGCATTCTAGAAACTCAGGAAGTAAGCTGGTACAATCATTTGTTTCAAGAATCACTGTTCTTTGTTGCTTGATGTCTTTGCCATGAAAACTTTGTTTCGTATTGTGTCTATTTTGGGTTGTTTTCAGGTGAGAAGATAATCTGGTCCTGGTTACTTCATCTTAGCCAGAAGTGGAAGTTGAATCTTTGTCTTTTGAAAAGTGGGTATTATATATTTGGAAACAACCCAAAGAGAGAGTGGTAAATATCTCAAATTAATAGGGTTGACCATCATGTTGATTAATTATTCCTCATACTCTCTTCCCCTTGAAAAGGTATGTTAGTAAACTAATCAACCTACTTCTTTCCCGTAGCTTTAGAATTTATATAGTTTAGAATTTTTTTTTAAAAGAGGAGTTTCATTTGGATTCCCTCTACTCTCCCTTCTCCAAATTTACTAGGTATTGTAGCCAAAAAGGACTAAAATTTCTGAGAAAAAATGGTTAGGGTCCTATTTTTTACCATCAACCATTCTTTGCCAGAACCACTATTAATTCAGTAGACAAATTGTATGGCTTTTACTTTTTTGGTGTCTCTTATTTTCTCATTCTTAGTGCCATACCTCAAGCTGAGGCCCTCATTTCCTTTGGTCTGGATTATTCCCCTCCTAGCTCGTGTTTTTTCTGTTTACATTAAGGCCAGAGTAATTTTCAAAAAATAAAACAGATCTGACTGTCATTTTTGCACTTCATAATGGTTCCCCTTTGAATATAGAATAATGTCTAGCTTCCTTTGTGCCTACAATCTATTCTCTGCTTACATTTCTTACTATATTTTATGTAATATAATTTCTGCCTTCGACAGGAGAAATCCACAAAACCACAAATGACAATATTGTAAGGTACTCTAAACACAAAACAAGTGAGATAACTTTGATTTTCTTATACAGGTCCAGCTCTGTCCTACCTTGGTGCCTTTGCTTCTACTGCATTTTTGGCAGGAATATCCCATTGTGCCTGCCTTCAAAGACGTTTCTCAACTAATAGCTGTACCACAAGGCCTCCCCAGAGGCCTCCAATTGGAATAAATGCCTTTGTCCCTTATTTTCCCATACCACATTGGTTGCACTTATATTAGAGCACTTATCAAGCTCTGCTATGATTTAAATGTCTCTATCCTTTGGTGGACTATGAGTCCCTGGAGGGCAGGCCTCATTTCTCTTTATATTCATCACAGCATCCATCTCAAGGCCTTATAAATACTATGCATTCAATAAATATTCATTGGATTGAAATTGGCTAAATCAGGAAATTTATTTAACACATAAGAATAAATCAATAGTACTTTCATTCACTGACATCTGCTGTCTGGTCTGAGCTTAGTGAAATTGCAAGTATATAATTTTTCTTTGGGCTCTGTGAAGACCCTGCTCTTTCTTTGTGGCCAGCCTGCAAGCAGAACTCTCATTCTGTTCCCTAATTGCAGAGGGCACTACTTCTTTCTACTTTCTCCAGGCAATACCCTCTGACAGTAGCTTCAAACTTGGCCATTCCCTGATGTATCTGGAGAAGTAGTTTTTTTTTTTTTCTTCAAACAATGCAGTTTCTTGGGTTCCATCCCAGAACCACTGAATTGGAATCTCTAGTGTCAGGTAGGGCTCAGGAGTTTCTGTGTTTAATAGGCCCCTAGCATTTATTGATACTTAAGTGCAGCCAGACTTGAGACATGCTACTCCATGCCCTTGAGTCTAGATCATTCCTCGTACTGACTCTCCTGTCAAAATGTATCTGCTCTGAGTCTCTTGCCTTTGGGACCCGGCTTTCACCTAGCTGGCATTTTGAAAAGTGGTTTGATTTACTTTTAAACTCCCCTTCATTAAGTTATTAATGTCTTCTCTCAAGGGCATTTACTTTTTTATTTAAAAAAATTTAATAGACTTCATGTCTTAGAACAATTTTAGTTTCACAGCAAAATTGAGAGGAAGCATTTAATTTTTAATAGGACACTCTTGACAATTTGGAAAATACTGCCTTTAAGAAATGGCAGTGTTTAGGCTTTTCAGAAGGAAAAAGAGATAACCCCTTTAAAGGACAATTTTTAAGTTGCTGTGGGAAGTAGACAAGATGAAGTTGGTTTGGTCACATGCCAACTTGAGTGGTCTGGAGGGTGGGGAGTTTGTGTTGATTTCACTTAAACCTCATGGGATGGGTTTCCCATAGGAAGGGGGGATTTGATTACAAGAAGAAAGGAAGTAGGGATATTAGGCTGGGCTGATGATACCACAATCTACTACAGAAGTGGACTTTGCAAATTTAATCTTGCTTTTATGGTGTTAATGGCACTGGTTGGAGTATTCAATGCTCTGAGACAAAAGGAATGTCTACCTAAGGGTGAACATTCTGTATATCTAAGTCTGGTCTTGCCTGAAGTCAACTTATATGTTCTTAAAAGTTAACAATTTCCCTTTACATTCTAAGTGTCAGCTGATCCCTACTTTGTAAGTTGGTTGATTGTTCTTCCCTGTGGTGGGCATTAGCTGCTGAGATCTTGGAAGGAACTGAACTCATTTTGGTAACAGACAATGTGTTTGATGAAAATCTGAAGCCCCATGAGCTAGTCGTTCAATTGTTTAACATTCAGTTGAGAAGAAACCCCTTTTAGGGCTGTCGCTTTGCAGATTGATAAGACATTGTTCTTGCAACAGTGATCAAGGTAGCAAAAGTTGTAGAGCTATTAGAATTCTGATATTGTCAGAATTTATACTATATGTGAGCCGGGATCATGGTCCCTCTCTGAGACAGTGACATGTATTCACAGTTGAAGCTCTGGCCCTGAAACTTGGATTGTCAATTGGAAAAAACACTTTTAGGGTCAGCTTCCTCTGTAATTGTTTAACACTCTTCTTTCTCCATGGAAGCAAGTCATAGAAAAATATATGCAGAGTAAATGGAATTTACTTTTCTTCTGTAACAGATTACCACTGACTTCGTGGCTTAAACAATACAAATTTATTATCTTATAGTTCTGGAGTCCAGAAGTCCAAAATGGATCTCACTTGGGTAAAATCAAAGTATTGGCAGGGCTGAATTCCTTCCTGGAGGCTCTAGGAGAGAACATGTTTCCTTGCCTTTTCCAGCTTCTAGAGTCTACCCACATTCTTTGGCTCATGGCACCTTTTTCCATCTTAAAAGGCAGCAATGGCCAGCCAAGTCTTTTCCACATCTCATCATTCTGACCTCCTCTTCTGCCTCTCTTTTCCACTTTTAAGTATCCTCTTGCTTACATTAGACCCACATGGATAATCCAGTCTCATATTTTTAACCTTAACTATCAGTCCCAAACTGTGAAGGCTATTTCTCACACTGAGTCTAAGGTAAAAAGACCCATTTCCATGATAAATACTCAGACCAGGCTGCACCACCACAGTGGCCAATGTATTAATAGAAGTTATTGTGTGACTTTGGGAAGCCTATATATAGTGAAAAAATGTCACTGTATAAGATGATATTGGGTCAAGAGTTTGTTGACTAAGTTATCCATGTGAAGAAGAGGTGGGAGGGTGGCATATAGGATCCTGTGTGGATATAGTTGGAAAATAGGATGGGAAATAGGGTTTCTCAGGAGAGATGCTACTATTTGTGCTTATTGTATAGAATTCAGTTACTTACAAGTGTGTTATGCTATCCCTGTCTGGCTAACCTTCCAAAAAACAAACAAACAATAATAGATACCATTTATATTTATAGTGCTTCATATGCATTATCTCATTTCACCATCACAACAACCATAGGTAGTTACTCTTGTCCAACTTGTATAGATGAGGAACCTGAGGCTCAGTGAGGTTAAATAACTTTCTAAGGTCATACATATAGGAAGTATCTGAGCCAGGATATGACCTCGGGTATCCCTCTTCTCCCCTATCCTGCTCCTTTCCCCCTTACCTGCTCTGCTTTCACTATTCCCACTCTCAGCCTGAATATATAGTGATCATTTGTGGAATCATTTGTGATATAGCTTCCAGGAGCACTCTTTCAAGGGAGTTACTACCAGTGGACTAAATAGAAAAACAGACAGTAGACTGATTATTAATTGATCAAGTAATTAAGTACTCATTGACTGCTACCATGTGCAGGTACTGTGGATACAGGGTAATAAAGACACCTCAAAAAACTCTTGCCCCTCATGAAACACACAATCTAATTGCTGGTGCTATTCACTATGATAGCCAGTAGCTATGTATGGCAATTTAAATTTAATTAAGTAAAATTAAATACAATTAAAAAATTCAGGTTCTTTATCTCACTAGCAACGTTTCAAGTACCACACGTGACTACTGGCCACTGTACTGGACAACACAGATATAGAACATTAACATTATCACAGAAAATTCTATTGGATAATACTGACAATTAATAACAGTTGTGTTGAGGCCAGGCACTGTGGCTCATGCCTGTAATCCTAGTGCTGTGGGAGGATTACTTGAGGCCAGCAGTTCAAGGTCAGCCTGGGCAACATAGAGAGACCCTATCTCTACAAAAAATTAAAAAAAAATAGCCAGGCATGGTGGTGCACACCTGTAGTTCCAAATTCTGGGAGGCTGAAGCAAGAGGCTCACTTGAGCCCAGGAGTTCAAGGATATAGTGAACTATGATCACACCACCCCATTCTAGCCTGGGGTGGCAGATAGAGACCCTGTCTCTAAAAACAAACAAACAACAACAAAGAAACAGTTGTGTTGAGTGAAAAAAAGAGGACATATGTTTACAATTATTTTATTGGAGATCTAGTTTAGAAGGCTTTCCTGAGGGAAAGTGACATTTGAGTTGAGTTTTCAATCAGAAATAACTAAGCAAATATTCCCAGATGATGACCCTTTTATAGATACTCCTTGTCCTGAGGTAATGTGACTCTCACAGTGTGATAGCAGTGAGGGTGATTTGCTCAATTGGTCCAGGATAAAAAGGCACCTATCTTCTGCCCTCAATGGGCCCAGCCTTGCCTAAGCAAGAGAGAACAGAACAGGGGAAGGTAGAGAGTTGTTTCAGGTTTCTGCCTTTTAAGGTCATGATCATAGAACCTGGAGCCATGAATTATTGCAAGTGAGGACCTGCATGCATTTTGGGGCTTGGTTACATACATTCCTTTGAAATATTATGGGGAAGATCCCAGCCTAGGCATCATAATTAAGTTTGATAGGACAGTGGTGTGAGTCATAGTCAGGGTATTCTGAGCAAAGACAGATAAAAAGTTACTGAGCAGGGGGAAACTGTCTATGCTTGGGTGCATGTGCTGTGTCAGGAGCTACATGATCCATGAGCCCGTCTAGCCTGCACTGGAGAAGAGAAGGATATTTATTTATTTTTCTGAGTTTTTATTCCAAAATAATTTTCAAGGATATATACAATTTAATACACAGGAAGTTAGGTTCAAATTCACAGCCTAGCCAAGGTACAGCCTGTGTGGCAATTTAATGTCTTCAAATTAATTTCCACACAGAATTCCTCTCCCTGTCATCCTCTCCCTTTCCTTCTCCATCTGTATCATCTATCATGTATCTATATCATTTCTCCAGAATTCCTAGGCAGAATCTCCAATGCTATACACATCCCAAAGACTTCCTTTCTGTATGTTCCACTCAGACCTTGGTTATTTCTCTGACCAGGGCATCATGGAGCCAAGGTGTAGGAACAGTGGTTCCCAGCTTTTTCAGCACCGGGGACCGATTTCATGGAAGACAATTTTTCCATGGACTAGTGGGAGTGGGGTTGGTTTTGGGATTCAAGTGCATTACATTTATTATGCAGTCAAACCTCTCTGCTAATGATAATCTGTATTTGCAGCTGCTCTCCAGCAGTAGCATCACTGCCTCAGCTCTACCTTAGATAATCAGGCATTAGATTCTCACAAGGAGCATGCAGTGTATGCCCCTCGCATGCATAGTTTACAGTAGGGTTCACACTCCTGTGAGAATCTAATGCTACTGCTGATCTGAAAGGAGGCAGAGCTTATGTGGTGATGTGAGAGATGGGAAGTGGCTGTAAACAGATATGAAGCTTCTCCCCCCACCTGCCACTCACCTCCTGCTGTGCAGCCCAGTTCCTAACAGGCCATGGGCCATACTGGTCTGCTGCCTGGGGTTTGGCAGCCACAACGTGGGAAGGCCAAACTGTTCTCTCCAGTGTCAATGTCATGAGCTAGGAATATTTTATATTTAATTTGCAGAGATAGAAAACAAAGTCTCCAAAAGATGATTTTGACTTGATTGATAGATTACAGGACATCACCACAATTGGTCATGTTGGTAAAAACCACCAATAAAACTATTAGTATCATAGAAATGGGGAAAAATCAGGTCAATTGCATGAACTTTCAACCTTCAGCCAACTATATTAATATCATGTGGATCTCATGGTATTGGGCATGAAAATGACTCAGTTGTCCAACAATTTTGAACCTCCAGAAACAACTGTGTCAGCCTCTACACGTCTGCCATCTGTTTGTCTCACTTGTGTACTGAAGTGCTTTTTAAGTGCATCCCATTGCTACTGTTTTTTTTTTTTTTTGAAGGGAGAGGATTTGTTTCTGAAGATGATATTCTCTTTAAAAAGTACTGCTGCTTCTCCTTTGATTTAGAATCCTACTTGTACCAGCTCCTCAGAGACCTTGACTCACTGGTTATGGCTGGAATCCAGGCCCTGTCCCTCTCGGTTTTCATTGCATGTTATGAGTTTTGTCAGAGCCATTCTGTATTTGATTTATCTTCTGCCAGCGCAGTGACACCATATTCAATCTGTGTGCCAAGTGCTTTTGAGGTGGCCTTTCCAAACCAAATCATTTAAATTTTTCCATTTTCAGAAAGCAAAGAACAAGTTACCTTATTAATTGGAAAGGTGCTTATTTGGAGGATGACATGATCCCCGTGAATCATAGGAAGAAGCTAATCTTGTTCCTGAGGTTTGATTCTCCTTAAAATCTTTCTGCAACTCCCCTAGTCCTTACCGCCACATATGTCCTCAGATATAGATACACAGATACATGCTTCCAACTCTAAAAGTTTTATGAGTCCTTTGAGGCCCAGTTTAAGTATCATTCCCTCTGTGGATTCTTCCCTAATTAGGGAAACTGAATTGTTTTTTCTCTTCTCCTGTAGCATCTATTGTCTGCAACACATAATTTAACATTCACTTATTATATTATACTAACTAGTGCTATCCTTTTCAATTGAAAGTTAAATTCTTTGAGGGTTCAGTCTATGTCTTATAATTCTTCTAGTGATTGCTTTATTCATTCATCTTCATCTAGTCAACAAACATTTACTGAGCACTTACTACATTAGGTCCTATGCTAGACACTGAACTGCAAAGATGAATAAGACGTGGTCCCTGCCCTCAAGGAGTATCCATCTAGTAGGGTAGGTAAACAAAGAAGCATATAAATGCAATAATGTACTAGATACTATGATAGATGTCAAAATAGAGTACAGAGAAAGCACAAAGGAAGGAGTGCCGGCCAGTTCTATTTGAAGGAGGCAGGAATTGCTTCATAAAGGAGATGATTGATTGAACTTTGTTTTAAAAGCTTAGTCCACATTTACTTTGGGAGAAAAGAGGGAGATATGTATTCCAAATAGAACATCAAAAGTCAGAGGCTTTACAAAGTATGAAACATTAGAGAAACTGTAAGTGGTTTGACACAACCGAAAAGCAGTTGGGTGGAGGTGGGTAGGGTAACTAGTAAGAGATAGCACTGGAGAGGTATTAAGAAGCGGATTATGAAGGGCCTTTTCATTTTAAGAACATTGAACCTTAGGCTGCAGGCAATGGTGAGCCATTATAGAATTTTGTATGGAGAAGTTACATGATCTGATTTGTGATTAGAAAAGATTACTCTAATAGATAGCATGGAGGCCAAGTAGGATGCTAAGATAATGAGAGACTGAGTAGCATGGCAGTAGGAATTGAGAGGAAGCACAGATTTTAGAGGTGTAGGGAGGCAAAATTGGCAGGACTTAGTGATTGATTGGATGAGAACATTCAGAAATAGGAAAAATAAGTCTAGGATGGGTCTCAGATTTCTGGTTTGGACCACTGGGTAGGTGGTGGTACCACTCACTGAGGCAAAAAACAGAAGTTTACTCCTTCATTCCTGCTCCCCCTCAAACTCCCATTCATCAGATCTACAGTAGGTGCTCAATAAATGTATGATATTTAATTTTATTCTTTTAAGAGAGAGGAAAAAGTCTTGCCTTTTCTTTGTGTCCTGCCTTAGCTTACATAAGATTCTCCTTATAGTGGTACGGAGGTTTCATGGCTTCATTGCTGCTGCCTTATGAGTTCTCTCTGCTGTTATGATCGAGTTTTGCATTTCTGTGCCTCTGGTACAGGTCCTAGACTTACTACTCAGTTTGTCTTTTTTGTTAGTGCAAATCCTTGTCCACATGTATGATTTAATAATAGTAACCACTTATATTTGAGCAGCGATTTGGAGTTTACAAGTCATGTTCAAATATACTTTCTTATTGATCCCTATTACTATACTATGAAATGGACAGTGAAATAGATGTAATTGTCCCTAATTTTATATATGACAGAATTTAGACATTAGTGAGGTGACCTGTCACAGCTAGTAAGTGGCATAATTGGGACTCTGATTGCCTTCACATCCACTGTACTTCAATTGTATAATCCTGATCCTTGCCTTGTTCTCTAGTACCCATGTGCTTCCAGATTCTCCATAGCTTTTCTGATTTCTATCCACTGCCTTGCTCTGACCTCCAGTGCTTATCTGTGCCTCAAGTGCACTGTGACCTTCTGTTTCCAGTAATCTCCCTTGCCTTAGACTCATACCTTGCCCTATATATCCAGGTCTGTTTTGGCTCTCCAAGTCCAGGCCTCTTGCCCTGTCTCAAATCCTTCTACTCACGATCTAGCAGTGACACAGCAGTACTTGCAGATGGATGTGTGGCACTAGAACTTTTCTTCCCAAGAACATAGGGAGACAGACACTTTAAATCTGTTGAAAGGAAATCTGCCTGAAGAAATACTGGCCTTTGGACTATGTTACTTGTGAAACAGTTAATTTGTGGATCTGAACAGTGAAAGAAGAAAGATATAATGAGCAAGGCAGGTTTTCCAACCCACAGCCTGTCCTCTGTCCAACATAAATCCCATTTAAAACTGTCTGGTAGGCTCCATCGTATAAGCCTCAATCTCCCTGTGAGCACGTGAATCTCCTGACTCAAATGTTTGGGACTGAGCATTTTGGACCATTTAGTATTTCTGTGGTTAGCAGCAAACAGCTTTCAGGATTATAAATTGTTAGTGGATGCCTTCTTCTCAACACTGAGATAGTTTAATGGGTGACCCAGTGGGAGTCAGGGTTGCTTAAGCTTCCTTAGCACTTTTGCGTTTTATAGTTGAGTAGCAAGTTCTTGCAAAACACCTATTGCATAACAGAGATATTATAAACAAACACCTTACTCTTGAGCCTACCATCTAGTTGGGAAAAGATATTTTACATTTGCTCTACCATGACTGAGCAGTGTACAGCACAATTATAAAATCTATGCTAGGGAGTTTAGGACAGAAAGTGAGATATGGGCCAGGTTAGTTGAGGAAGCTTTCTAAAAGAGATGATATTTGAACTGAGCCTTAAAGAGTGGGTAAAATTTGGAATGCAGAGTGTGTGTGTGAGTCAGCATTGGCGCTGGTATTCTGGGATGGTAGAATGGCATGATGGAAACCCCATATTTAATTCTTTTTCAAAAGAGTATTTCTTTGTATCTCAGGTGACAAGTTCAGGAGGGGGCCTGTAAAAGCAGGCTTTCTTAATGATGCCAGGTCTTATACTGTAAGTTCCTCCAATTCTACTCGTTGGTTCTTTTGCAACATGATTTTAGACTGGGGTGTGCACTTAGCCTAGGAAACTCCTTTCTTAAGTCAGGTTTCAACTTCAGGTGAAAACTGAGTTTGTACTTTTAAGATAATTGTTCTAAGAAGGCAGTGCTGCTAAAACACAGGCTAGAATAGAAAAGTTAACTTTCTGTAGCTCTGAGATGCAATTTTCTCTGTTCTTCCTTGGCAAAGATGATGCTGTGACTGGGGAGACTTCTCAGAGTGACAGATCTGTGTGGGCTGAAGCCCCAGTTTGATCATGAGGGGGCGGGAGATGGAAATTTCTTTCTCTTCTCTATGATGGGTTCTGATGCAGGCAACTATATGCTCTGGGAGCTATTGTTGGGGGCCTTGTATGATGTATGCCTTATTTCTCAGTGGAACATTATGGAGCAAATAGCATCTGAAACATGTTTTTGAAAGTGGGGCAGGGGGGAAGATGTGCCAATCAGGGGAAATAATAATTTGTTGGATAGAACAAATTTGTTGGAGGTATGGCCTGTAGAAATGCTGCATTTGATATCAAACTCAATTACCTCACTCACTATTGCACTTTTTCAAAGGTTTTCCTAGATGCTAGGGTGAACTGAGGTAAGATATTCCATCTCTCAATTTGGGTGGTGGGGGAGGTGTTGTTAAACAAAAATGGGAAGAGATAGTTGGCCCTTGGATAACTGTGAACTTGGCAACATATGCCTATTAATTTCATACCTTTCTGTTGGTTTTTCCTCTCCCCTCTTGGTATTCTTCCCTGAGGAATCTATAATCCTTCTTTGTTAAGTCTATACTGGGACCTCAGTAGTAATTTACAGGAAAAAGGGAGTATGCTTGGGATGCAGGGGTAGTGACAGGACTGCCTCATATAGAGGGCTCTGTCCCAAGAAGAGTAGAAAGCAGTAGGAAGCAATTCAAGCATAATGTCCCAAGGGTATGGCAAATTCTTGATCGGTATGGACTGTTGTCTGTGCCCAACGATAGAAATTGATTGATGGATTCTAGGCTCTTCCTGGGGGCTCACCTGTTCTATTGCAGAATAGACAAGGTACAGACACATTATGAAGGGCTAGAAAAATAACAAAGTGGAGATAAGAAAGAGAATCTCAAGGACTTGTTCAGGATGGATTCAGTGGGAAGAAATTAGTATCTACAAGGTAAAAAACAAAAAACAAAAACAATAGCTAACATTTATTGAGCCCTTACTATATTCCAAGGATTTTATATAAAGTCCTCATTTAATTCTCATGGTAAGTCTCTGAGGTAGGTACTTGTATTATTCACATCTTACATATAGGCAAAATAAGATTAAGTTGCCTAAGGTCACAGAGCTGGTAAATGATTGAACTATGATTGATTGACTTTTTCATTGATTTTTATTGTGGTAAAAATCACATAACATAAAATTGACCATCTTAATCATTTTGAACCAGGATTTATTTTGAATTGTATTTTAAAAATATCATTCAGTGAAGGTGACTTTTTGTTGTACACTTGTATGAGTTTTAACACATGTATAGATTCATGACACTACCACCACAATGACGATACAGAACAGTTCCGTCTTCCCAGAACACTCACTTCCTCATGCTATTTTTTTAGTTACATGCTCTGTCTACCTCTCACCTCTGGAAACCACTGATCAGTTTTCTTTACTATGTTTTTTTCTTTTCCAGAAAGTTGTATTCATGGACTCATACAGTATGTAACCTTTTAAGACTGGCTTCTTTCACTCAGAAAAACTCGTTGGATATTCATCCAAGTTATTACATGTTCACTCCTTTATATTGCTGAGTTAGTAGTCCATTGTATCAATGTAGCACAGTTTGTTTATCCATTCATCTGTTCACGATCATTTGGATTGGTTCTGATTTTTGGGAATTAAAAACAGAACCTCTGTAAATATTTATGTACAGATTTTGGTGTGAACACCAGTTTTCTTTTCTCTAAGAAAGAAACCTGAGAGGGGGATAGCTGGGTCATATGGCAAGTGTATGTTTAACTTTGTAAGAAATGATCAAATCCTTTTCTATAGTGGCTGTACCATTTTACATTCCCACAAGCAGTACATAAGAGATGTAGTTGTTCTACATCCTTATTACCACTTAGTATTGTCAGTTTTTTTTTTATTTTAGCCAATCTAATAGATATGTAGTGGTATCTCATCATAGTTCCCATTTGCCTTTTCTTAGTGGCTAATAATGTTGAATGTCATTTTAATTAATTTTAGCCATTTGCTAATCCTGAAATAAATATCTGGTCAAGTCTTTTGTACATTTTTGAATCAGATTTTTTTTTTTTTTTTACTGTTGAGCTTTGAAAGTTCTTTATATATTCTGGATGTAAGTCGTCTGTTGGCTATGTGATTTGCAGTTTTTTCTGCTTATAGCTTATCTTTTTATTTTCTTAATAGTGTCTTTTATCAACCATCCAATTTTAATTTGATAAAGTGTACTTTATCAAATTTTTCTTTTATGGATCATGCTTTTGGTATCATATTTAAGAAGAATTTACAATAAGAGAAAGCAGATAGGTTGTTCAGAGATAGTGTTCCTGCATAATTTTAATAACTTTATTAAAGCATATTTTGCATATCATGTAATTCACTCTTTTAAACCATAAAATTCAATGATATTTTAAAAATAAATTTAATAACTTCTGCAACCATCACAATGAATTGGTTTTGGAACATACTTATCACCCCAGTATGATCAATCACGTATATTTACTGTTAATCTCCATTGACTCCTAACCCTGCTTTAGGAAACCACTAATCTACTTTCTATATAGTTTTTCTGTCATCATTTATTTTTGTTTAAAACATTTAATTCTGGCAAAAACATAACATAAAATTTACTGTCTTAACCATTTCTAAGTGTACAGTATATTAAGTATATTCACATTATTGTGTAACCAATTTCTAGAACCTTTAATCTTGCAAAACTCAAACTCTATACCCGTTAAATGATTCATTTCCCCTCCATTCCCAGCTCTTGGTAACCACCATTCTATTTTCTGTTTCTATGAATTTGATTGCTCTAGATACCTCTTATAAGTATAACCATGTGATATTTGTGGTATTTGTCTTTTTATGGCTGGCATACTTTACTTAACATAATGTCCTCAAGATTCATTCATATTGTAACACATATCAGAACTTTCTTCCTTTTAAATATTCACTTAAAAGTATTGTATGCATATACCACATTTTGTTATATCTATTCATCTATGGATGGGCACTTGGGTGCTTCTACCTTTTAGCTGTTGTGAGTGATGTTGCTATGAATATAGCAGTACAGATATTTTTTCAAGACTCCCTGGCACCATTTCTTTGAAAAGACTATGCCATCCCCATTAAATCGCATCTTAATCCTTGTTAAATATCAATTTGCCATATGTGTGTAGATCTAATTCTGGATTATCTATTCTCTTTAATTGATTTATATGTTTATCCTTTTGCCAATATCTGTAGTTTTATAGTGTGTTTTCAATTTGGGTTGTATGAGACTTCTTTGTTCTATTTTATGATATTTTTGTCTACTTTAGTCCATTGTCTTTCCACGTAAATTTTAGAATCAGCTTATCTATATCTACAAAAGTCCTAATGGAAATTCATTAAATTTGTCACTTAGGGGAGAATTAACATGTAAACAATATTGAATCTTTTAATCCATGAAAACACTGTGTCTCTCCATTTAGGTTTTCCTTGATTTCTTTTATCAAAATTTTATGGTTCCAAGGCTTTATTACACAGAAAAATCATCTGAGGTGCTTGTAAACTACAGGTCTGAGGTATTGCCTGGGAATACGTGTTATTAACAAGCACTTCTTGTGATTTTGATGAAACAGATGCACAGAGTGGTAGGCTGGGAAGAGTTTTACTTCTCTAGCTAGTGTCTCTGTTAAAATCTACAGGGATTTTTTTTTTCTTTCAGCCTTAGCACCAGGAAAAGGTATTTCTTCCGGATATCAAATATGCAGTTATCATATGGATAGTACAAGTATATAAGCTTAGCATGTATTCCTCTTTTTTAACTTATAAAACATAATTATGACCCACTTTGACAATTGTGCAGAACCTTCTATATCATATACTTTGTGTTCTAACTTTACCCCTACCTTCATTTTACTCTTGATGTTTTTCCCCTTAACTTTGATCTTTTTACTTATTTTACCTGATTTCTGTATTTTTTTAGTTGCTTCAGCTTCTTTTGGAATGAGGTGGGCTATAAATAAAATATAAACAAATATTAAAATAACTTACTGGACCTATGTAAACCTATTCACTGTTAAAAAATTATACTTGGAACAAGGCCAGTGGACTTACTGTAAAATAGCTTTTTTTTAATTATTATACTGTGATTCTGAAAGCCATGTTAGGTTCTGTAATTCAGAATTTATATTAAAAACATTATGTTTGAAATAGTAGCCCACATATTCAAATCAAAACCACAATGAAATATGACTCCATGCCTACTAGGATGGCTATAATCAAAAGGACAGACATTAACAAGTATTGGCGAGGATGTGGAGAAATTGGAACTCTTCTACATTGCTGTTGGAAATGTAAACTGGTGCAGCTGCTTTGGAAAATAGTCTGGCAGTTCCTCAAAAAGTTAAAGATAGGGTTACCATATGACCAAACAGTTCCACTCTGAGGTATACACCCAAAAGAAATGAACACATGTGTACATAAAGACTTCCACATGAATATTCATAGAATTATTCATAATAGCCCCAAAGTGAAAATAACTCAAATGTCCATCAACTGGTGAATGAATAAATAAATTGCATATTCATACAATGGAATATTATTTGCCCATAAAAAGATAAAGTACTGATACATGCTACAACATGGATGAACTTTGAAAACATGTCAGGTGAAGGAAGCCAGTTACAAAAGACCACATGATTTCATTTATATGAAATGTCTGGAATAGGTAAATCTATAGGGATAGAAAGTAGATTATTGTTTGCCCGGGGCTAGATATCTTTCTGGGATGATGAAAATGTTTTGGAATTAGACAGTGGTGATGGATGCACAACTCTGTGACTTACTAAAATCTAAAATCCACTGAATTGTATACTTTAAAAGGTTGATTTGTATGTTATGTGAATTATACCCCAATAAAGAATAAAAAGTAATGGTCCACAACCTTTGCACTATGAAGCATGCCTTTTATTGTTACCCACTATTACCCACATTCTCCTTTTCCCCCAGGGTTATAAGGGTTTGAACCTTTTAAAAATATAAGTGGTATTTCTTAACTCTTCATTAGTGTTCTAATTTTTATTAATTGAAGGCACAGGTATTGTCAATAAGGATTTCTAATTACTATTAACATAACAAATGTTTCTAAACTAAGCTGATATGATTGCTGTCAAAGATAAAAAAAAACTTGATGTTTTTGTAAATATGTTTAGTCTTTTTCTGGGGGAAATATATATTTTAGGCTCTTGGAAGTAGTAAAAGAGACCATAGACTATCATTACTATTGTTATGGAGCCCTTAGGTTGTGAACCACTGCCTTAAAACAACTATTTTAAATTCAGGAGGTAATTCACAGTGTAAAATCTAACAGTGGACCAGTCATTAGGAGATTTCTATTCTAGATATGGTTGTGCCAGTAATGATAAGCTCTATGGCTTTGTTCAAGACAAATATGTTTTTCTTTGTTGGCCTCTATTTTGTTATCCTTAATGTAGGAATAGTAAGTCTTTTTTACCTTAAAGGATTATTATGGAACTCACGTGATAAATATTGACTGAGCACCTACTGTATGTTAGCCACTTTTCAGACTTACAGGCATACCTCAGAGTTGTTGAGGGTTCAGTTCCAGACTACTACAATAAAGCAAATATCTCAATACAATGAAACCTGTAAAGCTTTTGGTTTCCCAGTGCTTATAAAAGTTATATTTACATTATACTGTGGTCTATTAATTGTGCAATAGCATGTCTAAAAATATACATCCATTAATTAAAAATACTTTATTGCTAAAAATGTTAATGATTATCTGAGCTTTCAGTGAGTTGTGATCTTTTTGCTTGGGGAGGGTCTTGCCTTGATGTGGATGGCTGCTGACTGATCAGGGTGGTGATTGCTGAAGGTTAGAGTAGCTGTGGCAATTTCTTAAAGTAACAGTGAAGTTCACCACATCAATTGACTCTTCCCTTCACAAGAGATTTTCTGTGTAGCATGTGATGCTGTTTGATAGCATTTTACCCACAGTAGAACTTCTTCAAAATTGGAATGAGTCCTCTCAAACCCTGCCACTGCTTTATCAATTAAGTTTATGTAATATTGTTAATCCTTTGTTATAATTTCAACAGTGTTTACAGCATCTTTACCAGGAGTAGATTCCATCTCAAGAGACCACTTTCTTTTTTTTTATTACAGCATATTATAGGGGTACAAAAGTTTAGGTTATGTATATTGCCCTTGCCCCCCCCAAAAAAAAAATCAGAGCTTCAAGTGTATCCATCCCTGCCTTCCTGAAATATATTAGAAGAAAAAAAATGACACTAGAAGGAATGAAAGTTCAGTAAATGTGTTTGTGTATAAATTGGAATCAACACTGTAAACATTTAAAGAGGTTCACTATGCTTTTTGGGCCTGGCTAGTTTGAGAGAAATTTCATTCACATGAATTGTCACAATGCCTTGCATGGCCCTTTGTAATTTTCAAAGTGTTCCTACAGAATGAAATGAACTAATGGGTGTGAAAGGGCTTTCTGTTAACTGTAAACACTTTGCAACTGTAACCATTATTGTCACATGATCTCATTTTGTCCTTACAGTTACCTTGTGAGGTAGATCCAGTATTGTTTACTGTTACTTTCACTGTTCTCATTTGTTGTTAAGGAAACTCAGAAGTATTAAACTCCTCTCCATGGCTATGAGGTTGGTAAACAGAGAGGACTTGGAATAGAACTTCACTCTATGACTCTTACATCAGTCCTTCACCCACTACACAGTGCTGCCTCTCCACCCAAATTCTTGGGTATAATTTAAATGCATTAGACAAATTTAAAATGACCCAGTTGAAAGAGGAAAGGATAATTTCTCAAGACAACGGCTGGCATTGTGCGGGCAAAGAAGTTGAAGAAACAGAATACACTACCTTCTGATAAGGAGCTCCTGAAAGGACTGAATCATTCTAAGGCCTAACATGAATAGTGAGAAAATGGTCTTTCTAAGGGGCCAATTAGAGGTTTGGTGACCTGATGTATTTTACAGAATGTCATAGCTCAAGGAAGCTGAGGAAATGCAGTTATGCCTACCTTGAAGAATTGTGCAATGTGGGTTAGCAGTGTTGCTTCCGTTTTTGTGAAAGAGAATGCCTTTCTAATTTTAGAGTTTTTCATAGAGGTAGATAGGCTTTTGTGTGAAGGGAAGCTTTTCTCAGTCCTCATTTTAAGAGGGGCCTGTGAAATCATTTTATATTGTTTGCAAAGGGAAGACAATGTGGTAGAAATGAAAAATGAGTTTGTGTAAAAATTTATCTTCCCTAGAAGAAATGGTGGAAATAGGACTCCACAGCCATACTTATTACTATTTTTCCTAATTTGCAGAGATGTGTTTTATCAGTTCAGTGCAGGTATTGGGATCCTTTAACTGTAAAGTGTCTCCTGATGTTTTACAGTAAGAACTATTTAGCAGATCATTCAAGGAGAGACAGAGGCTTTTTGGCTCTTGGAGGGTTATGTTTTTTTCCTAGCTTCTCAATAACTCCACTCTAATTTATTTTGCAAACTTCAGTTTTCTTAGCGTGAAAATGTAGCTTATTAGATAGTTTTTTTTTTTTTTTTTTTTTTGAGACAGAGTCTCACTTTGTTGCCCAGGCTAGAGTGAGTGCCGTGGCGTCAGCCTAGCTCACAGCAACCTCAAACTCCTGGGCTTAAGCGATCCTACTGCCTCAGCCTCCCGAGTAGCTGGGACTACAGGCATGCACCACCATGCCCGGCTAATTTTTTCTATATATATATTTTTTAGTTGTCTAGATAATTTATTTCTATTTTTAGTAGAGACGAGGTCTCGCTCAGGCTGGTGTCGAACTACTCACCTTGAGCGATCCACCCGCCTCGGCCTCCCAGAGTGCTAGGATTACAGGCGTGAGCCACCGCGCCCGGCCTAGATAGTTTTTTTTTTTTTAAAAAAAATTTAACCCATTTTTTCCTCTGGTAAATTAGCAAATGTCTAAATGCAAATGCCCAGAGAAAATAAGAGTTCCCAGCAGGGACCTGAGGTCTTATGACAGGTTGGAAATTATTGTATGTAGCTTTGTTTAAGCAACTAAGATTGGATTATGTCCTGAAAAGCTATTTTTCAAATTTTGTTTTAACCGAAAAATTTACATGTATTTTAAAATTAGGAATTCCACCTAGAAAGATAAAGGCTTAGAGAAACCTGCCACCTAAATCAATAAAATTACCAAGTGGTCTGGCTGCCAAGTCTTAGAAGGCTAGGGATAGATTAGATTGGAATCAAAGATGGTCTTTTCAGGACCAATCAAAGGCAGTGAGACTCGTATGAATGGGGAGTATACTTAAGACTTCCATTACTTCTAGAGGGACTGCAAATGTAAAGAGGGAAAAGAAGGATCCTAATGAATATTTGACATTTATGGTCCCATTTAATCCTCACAAACTACTCTGCAGAGGACATATCTTATAAAGGAAATAATAAGGCTCAGATAGAAGTTTGGTAATGGGCCTAAGGATACATGGCTAATAAATGACAGAACTAGAATTTCAACCCAAATCTAAGACTCTCAAATCTGTGCTCAGCTTATTATACCTATGTAGGTTCAAGAAGACCTTAGGTAAAGTCTTGGTAGACAGATTTATATGGAGTTATTAAGAGAAATCAAGGATATTAAAGCTTTCCTTAACATTTGAGACTGATATCAGGGACAACTAGGACTTCCTCCCGTGAGGCCCAGAGATAGAACTATAAGCTTGTTAGAACACATAGCTGATGTTGCATTCATGCCAGGCTCCCTTGTAGGACAGTTTGCAATATCTGTCTTTGAGTTAGATCATACCCATGGCCCAATCAGCTAATGCCAGAATGATATGAGCATTGGGACATATATGACCTATAAGAACCCTTCTGGTTATTTTGTTCGTCTGGTGCTTGTTGATAGGCATGCAAGATCATGTCCTTTACAGGTGAATGTATATAAAGACCTCTCTAGGACAGATTTGTCATTTGCTAGTATTGGCCAAGCTGCTTCTAGATCCAAAATAAGATTGATGCTCATTGAGATCTGCTTTAAACTGATGAAATACTGTCTTTCACAGCAACTTGGATGGAACTGGAAGCCATTATCCTAACTGAAATAATGCAGGAATGGAAAACCAAATACTGCATGCTCTCGCTTGTGAGTGAGAGCTAAGCTGTGGGTACACAGGGGCATACAGAATGGTGCAATGGACAATTGGAGACTCAGAACAGGGGAAGCTGAGAGAGGGGTGAGGGAAGAAACTACCTGTCAGGGCCAATGTGTACTGTTTGGGTGATGGATACACTAAAAACCCAGACATTACTATTGTACAATTCATCCATGCAAACAAAAACCACTTGAACCCCTAAATCTATTGAACTGTAAACAACAATAACAAAAATGTCTGGCATAAGCAGAACTCTTTGATCCAATAAATGTCTTTGCTATATGATATTTTCTTATTTGTTTACTTGTCTCTCCCCATGAAAAGACAGGCTT
Source organism: Lemur catta (assembly GCF_020740605.2). NCBI lineage: Eukaryota > Metazoa > Chordata > Mammalia > Primates > Lemuridae > Lemur > Lemur catta. The sequence continues at coordinate 22,086,587 of NC_059155.1, forward strand.
CATGAGAGTAGGGATCTTGTTTACTACGGTAACATTAACTTCTAGAATAGGTTCTTTGCATAAAGTAGGCCAGTAAATGTTTACTCAGTGAACATAAACACTATAGGCCCTCAAAGATACTTGTCCATTTGTTTTCCTGCTCATCTCTTCTGTTCACTGTGTGGGTTATTTCTTCTCACTTCTTCACTCTTCTCAAACTGACAACCTTTTCATATGTTTAACTCTCAGTAAAAATGCCATCTCCTATATTTTTGAAAAATACAGAAGGCATCAGATGGGAATTTCCTGAACTTCTATTTCTAAACCCACAAACTTGCCTTTGCCTTCCCTCTTTTTCTATATCTCTACTGTCATAGAAGTGTCCCTTTTACTGTTGACAGGGTTCAGGACATATTGCTCCAAAATATGGCACCTTGGCATGTTGCATAACTCAAGCTGAAGGAATTTTTAAAATGGCAAGTGGAGAAAGGATTTTCTGACTTCTTGAAGCAGGACATAAGACCCTCATGTGAGAAGCACCCTCTCTATACCTGGAAGAAAAGAACATCCTTATGTCTGAAGACATAGGGACACTGAGAGAAATCTGAATTAACAGGCCTGGCTATTTCTCCTGGTTTCCTACACTTAGTTCATACCTTTTTTGTCTTATCACATTTTTCCATGACTTGCCACTTTTCATCAAATCGAGCATAAAAACATTCAGGTTTAACTGCTTCTTTGAGCTTATATTTTTTATGAAGGCTTTCGTGTCATGTAAAACTTATATTAAATATGTTTGTGTGCTTTTTCTCTTGTGAATCTGTCTCTTGTTATAGGGGACTGGCCAGGAACTTAGAAAAGTAGAGGGAAAAAAAATCTTTCCACCCCTACACTAAGGCTGTTTGTGCTTTGTATCTCATTACTTCCTGTCATTTCAGGGGTGACTTGTCAGTTAAGATAATGTTGGCTCCTGTAACAGATAAACCTAGGAAGCAGAGTGGCTTAATACAATATACAGATGCTCCTTGACTTAACAATGGGGGTATAGCCCAATAAACCTATCATTGGTTGCAAATACAGTAAGTTGAAAAGGCACTTAATACATCTAACTTATTGAGCATCCTAGCCTAGCCTAGCCTACTTTAAACATGCTCAGGATACTTACATTAGTCTACAGTTGGGCAAAATCATCTGGCAACACAGTACAGTATAGAGTATCAGTTGTTTGCCCTTGTGAGTGCATTACCCTTGCTGCCACTGCCCAGCATCATGAGAGAGCATTCTATGGCATATTATTAGCCCTGGAAAAGATCAAAATTCAAAGTACAGTTTCTACTGAATGTGTATAATTTGGCACCATTGGCCGGGCGCAGTGGTTTACGCCTGTAATCCTAGCACTCTGGGAGGCCAAGGTGGGTGGATTGTTTGAGCTCAGGAGTTCGAGACCAGCCTGAGCCAAGAGTGAGACCCCGTCTCTACTGAAAATAGAAAGAAATTATATGGACAGCTAAAAATATATATATACAAAAAATTAGCCAGGCATGGTGGCGCATGCCTGTAGTCCCAGCTACTCGGGAGGCTGAGGCAGGAGGATCGCTTGAGCCCAGGAGTTTGAGGTTGCTGTGAGCTAGGCTGATGCCACGGCACTCTAGCCTGGGCACCAGAGTGAGACTCTGTCTCAAAAAAAAAAAAAAAAAAGAATTTGGCACCATTGTAAAGTCAAATTGTAAGTTGAATCATTAGGGGACAGTTTGTATTTATTTCTTGCTCAAGTCGGATCCATTGGGCAATGTGGGGTAGGAACACGAGTTTCTCTGTTCTTTGCATGCTGAGGCTAACAGGCTCTTTCGTCTTCAACATGGGACTTCCAATATTACCCTGGACATAGATATCTAGCCAACAGATGAGGTAAGGGAAAAAAGATAATGCTTAAAAAGTTTATATGGTCCATATCTGGAAATAACACTTACCAGTTCTAAGTTCTGAGGACCAGAACCCAACACAAGCAGGGTGTGGTTACACGAGAGTGTAACCACACAGGAGGCCGGGAAATGCAATCTTTCTGTGTGCCCAAGAGGGAAAGAAAATGGTGAACATTGCGATAGTCTCTCTCATTCTATCTGGTTTTCTCTATCTCTACTTTGTTTTTACCTTTATCTTCTAGATTGGCTCATTCCTATCAGATTTTTAAAGCATGATTAAGTTTCTTCCAACTTTTAAACAAGAACAAAACCTTTGCATACCCTTCTCTAGTAGTTTCCTAAGGTTGTCATAACAAAGTGCCACAAACTGGGTGGCTTAAAACAACAGAAATTTATTCTAACAGTGCTGGAAGCTACAAGTCTGAAATCAAGGTGTCAGCAGGGCCATGTTCCTTCCGAGCCTCTGGGTATAATCTTTCCTTGCCTCTTCCTAGTTTCTGGAGGTGGCCATTTATTAATATCTTTGGCATTCTTTGGCATGCAGTTGCATCACTCTGATCTTTCCCTCTGTTTTTTTCCCCCCTTGGCATTATTCCTGTTTGTCTGTGTCTTTAAATTTCATTTTCTTCTTCTTTTAAGATTATCCATTGGGAGGGGGTGGGGGGACAAGGGCAATATACATAACCTAAACTTTTGTACCCCCACAATATGCTGAAATAAGAATAAAATAAATAAAAAGGTTATCCATATTGGATTAAGGGCCCCACTGTACTCCAATATGACCTCATTTTAATTACATTGCAGTAATTACATTGCAGACCCCATTTCTGAATACAGGCACATTCTGAGGTATGGTGGTTAGGACTTCAACCTATCCTTTTGGGTGACAAAATTCAACTCATAACCCCTTGTAATAATTGCCCTATATTATCTTCTCCTCAATAGCCATACTTGTTGAGTGAGTTATCTGTATTCACTATCTATACTGTCACTCCTCATGTACCTAAAAAGGGCTTTTATTACCATCACTCCTCTAAATACACTTATACTAATCTCCTTGCACATTGTCCAGTGGATACTTCTCTATTTTTATTTTACTAGCTTTCCTAGAAACAGTTGACATTGCTGGCCACTCCTTTCTGAAAACTGTTTCCCTGTGACTTTGGCACCTCTTTGTTTACCTCCTACTTCTGAGAACTCTTTTTCCTTGTTGCTTTCTCATCTGTCCATTTTCTTACATGTAAGTGGTTTTTGGGTTCTGTTCTAGGCTTCTTTATTGCTCCACAAAATTTCTCAATCTCATCCATCATAACGGCTTTCGTTACTATCTCTGTCTATATATGCATGTATATGTATATATGTGCTAATGATCTTGAAATCTGTTTTCAGCTCTTGTCTCTTTCCTAATTGTCATACTCATCTCAAATGTGTCCCCAACACCTTGACTTGGATGTCCCACAGGCACCTGAAACCTGAACTCAACTTCTCATAACACCTCATCTCTTAGGTTTAGTGTCTCAGTGAAGGGTACCACCATCTACAGAGTTGGTCACATCACAAATATGGGAATTATTATTTCCATCTCTTTTCTCTCCACATCCAATCTCTCACTAAGTCCTATTGATTCTACCTCTAGTGATGGCCTGGAGGGTGTAGAGGGGAGTGAGGAGTGATCACTGATAGGTACAGGGTTTCTTTAGAGGATGATGAAACTATTCTGAAATTAGATAGTGGCGATGGTTGCACAGCCTTGTAAATGCACTAAAAAACACTGAATTGTATGCTTTAAAGGGGTGAATTTTGTAGTTTCTCCGCATCCTCTCTAGCATTTAGTGTTGTCATTTTTTAATTTTAGCCATTCTTAGAGGTGTGTAGTGATGTGTAATTGTTCTATTTTGCATTTCTCTGATGACTAATGATGATGAACATATTTTCATGTGCATATTTGCTGTATGTATATCCTCTTTGGGGAAATGTTTCCATGTTTTATGCCGATTTTCTTTTTTTAAAGATAATTTAGACACACATTATGTTTAATAAAACATAATTAGAGACATTGTTTTGGACTTTACAGCAGTTTTAAGTTTATAGCAAAGTTACAGATTTCCAACAGCGTTCCTCATTATCAACATCTCCCCGAGAGTGGTACATTTGTTACAATTGATGAACCTACATTGACCCATCATAATCACTTAAAGTCCATAGTGTACATTAGCATTCACTCTTAATGTTGTACGTTCTGTGGATTTGGACAAATGTATAATGACATGCATCTATCATTGTAGTATCATGCAGAGCATTTCACTGCCCTAAAATCATCTGTATTCTACCTATTCATCCCCCTCACCCCAAACCCTGGCAACCACGCATCTTTTTACTCTCTCCATAGTTTTGCCTTTTCCAGAAGGTCATATTGTTGGAATCATACAGTACGTAGGAAGCCTTTTCAGATTGGCTCTCTCACTTAGTAATATGTGCTTAGGGTTCCTCCATGTCTTTTCATGAATTGATAGCTCTTTTTATAGAGCTGAATAATATTCCACTGCCTGGATGGATCACAGTTTATTTGCCTACTGAAGAATATCTTAGTTGCTTCCAAGTTTGGGCAATTATGAATAAAACTGCTATAAATACCTTGGTGCACATTTTTGTGTAGATGTAAGTTTCCAACTCTTTCGGGTAAATACTAAGAGTGACTGCTGGATTGTACATTAAAAGTATGTTTAATTTTGTAAAAAAAAAACATCAAACTGTCTTCCAAAGTAGCTGTACTATTTTGTATTCCCACCAACATTGCATGAGATTTCCTGTTATTCCACGTCTATGTTAGTATTTGATGTTATTAGCATTCCAGACTTTGGCCATGCTAATAGGTGAGTACTAGTATGCCATTGTTATTTTAATTTGCATTTCCCATTGACATTTGATAGGGACCATCTTTTCATATGCTTATTCACCAACTTCTTTGGTGATGTATCTGTTAAGATCTTTGGCCTACTTTTTTTTTTTTTTTTTTTTTTAGGTCTGTGGGGTTTGAGGCACCTGGGATGGGGTGAGAGCCTTGTGCCCTGTTCGCAGGAAGCTCTCTGCTCACTGGCAGCAGCAATCTCTGGGCTTGCTCTGGCAGAAAGTCTCTCTAGCACCTCAGGAGTCCCCCAACAGTCTGAGATGCAAGGGAGGGGGATGTATAACCAATCCACCTACCCTTGTTGCTGGTCTCCAAGTCTCTCCGGGCTTAATCCCCACCGATGCCTTTCTCCTTCCTCTTCTGCTCTGCAACCTCTTCCTGTGAGGTCTCCTGTAGGTCCAGGTACCTTTCCTTCATACCCTCTTCCAATCTCTGTTTCTTTTCTCTCTTTCATCTAAAATTTCTCCTTATAGAGACTCTCTGGCTGGTAGTATCTTTGGTCTGTCATCTTGTCCTTTGCCCATTTTCTAATTGGATTGTTTTTGTTTTACTGTTGAGTTTTGAGAGTTCTTTATATATTCTAGCTAGTAGTCCATTATCAGGTATGTCCAATATATCTAGCACCATTTGTTGTAAAAGCTGTCCTTCCTCCATTATATTGCTTTTGTACTTTTGTCAAAAATCAGGTAGACATACTCTTGTGGGTGTATTTCTAGATTCTCTGTTCCATTGATTTGTGTGTACAGCTTTCCACCAATACTGCACTGCCTGGGTTACTAAACTTACACATTAAGGGTTCATATTAGGTAGAGACATTCCTCCCACTTTATCTTCAGGAGTGTTTTAGTTGATCTGGTTCCTTTGCCTTTCCATATAGATTATAGAATTATCTTGTCTATATCACAAAAAAAGTCGTGCTGGAATTTTGTTCTGAATTAAGTCTTGCCATGGACTGAATTGTATCTCCCCCAAATTGATAGTTTGAAGTCCTAATCCCCAATGTGATTGGAGATAGGATGTTTAGGAGATAATTAAGGTTAAATGAGGTCGTAAGGGTGAGGTCCTGCTGTGGTTTGGATATGGTTGTTTTGTCTCTATCAGAATTCACGTTGAAATTAGATCCTTAATGTGGTGGTGTTGGGAGGAGGGGCCTAGTGTAAGGTATTTGAGTCCTGGAGGCAGATCTCTCATGAATGATTTGGTGCTATCTCACAGTAGTGAGTGAATTCTTGCTCTGGCAAGAGTAGATTAGTTCTCATGAGAAAGGATTAGTTCCCTCAAGAGTGAGTTAAAAAGTCAGGAGACCCCTTGGGTTTTGCCTGGCGTAATGTGTCTGCCTCACCTTTGACTTTCTCTGCCATGTTATGATGCAGCACAAAAAGCTCTTGCAAGAAGCCAGGAACATGACATTGAAATCTCCAACCTGTGGAATCATGAGCTAAATAAATCTCTTTTCTTTATAAACTACCCAGCCTTAGATATTCTATTATAGCCATACACAGTGGACTAAGGCTGTAACCTGATAGTACTGTGGCCTTCTAAGAAGAGGAAGATTTCTTTCTCTCCCTCCCTCTCTGCCATATGAGGTCACAGAGAGAAGGTGGCCATCTGTAACCTATGGAGAGAACCTTCACCAGATAGCAACCTTGTTGGCCACCTTGATCTTAGACACCTAGGCTCCAGAATTGTGAGAAATAAATTTCTGTTGTTTGAGACACCCAGCCTATGATATTTTGTTATGACAGCCTGAGAAAACCTGTATATCAATTTAGGGAGAATTGAATACTTACTATGTTGAGGCTCCTAATCCATGAACATACTATATCTGTCTGTTTATTTATGTCTTACTGGATTTCTTTCATCAACATTTTTCAGTTTTAATCATATAAATCCTGAATATGTTTTGTTAGATTTATGTCTATGTATTTACTTTTTTTTCAGTAATTGTAAATGATATTGTATTTTTAATTTGTTTCTACATGTTCATTGCTAGTACATATAAATACAAATACATTTGATTTTTGTATGTTTACCCTTGTTATCCTGTGATCTTGCTGAAATCCCTTTTTAGTTCCAGGTATTTTCTGGAGATTCCTTGGGATTTTCTATATAAGCAATCATGTTATTGGCAAATAGGGGCAGTTTTATTTCTTCCTTTACAATCTGTATGTCTCGTGTTTCCTTTTCTTGCCTTATTGCACTGGCTAGAACTTGCAGTACTGTGTTGGATAATATTGGTGATAGCAGACAGGTTTGTCTTGTTCCCAATATTAGGGGAAAAGTAATGTTATAATTTCTGCTTTAACCCTGTTATAGGTTGAATTGTGTACCCCAAAATTCATATGTTGAAGCCCTAACCCCAGTACTTCAGAATGTGACTATATTTGGAAATAAACTCTTTAAAGAGGTAATTAAGTTACAATGGAATCTTAAGGCCCTAATCCAGTATAACTGGTATCCTTATAAGAGGAGGAAATTTGGATAGATAGATATAGAAGGAAGAGTATGTGAAGACAGAAGAAGAAGATGGTCATCTGCAAGCCAAGGAGAGAGTTCTTGGAAGAAACCAACCCTACTGACACTTTGATCTCTGACTTCTGACCTCTGGGATTGGGAGAAAATAATTTTTTTTAATTTAAGCCACCTAGTTTACGGTATTTTTTATGGCAGTTCTAGCCAACTAATACAAACCTCAAACATAATTTATAAAACCCAAGAAAAGGAAAATGTTTTGTAATTGCCCATATTTTTATTCTTTCTTCCTTCCTGATGTTCCAAGATTCCTACTTTTATCACTTTTTTTCTGTTTAGAGGATTTCCTCTTGCTGTTCTTTTAGGGTACACCTACTGGTAATAAATTCTCTTAGTTTTTCTTCGTCTGAGAATGTATTGATTTCCCCTTTTTCCTTGAAAGGATTATTTTCACTGAATATAGAGTTCTGGGTTGACAGTTCTTTTTTTCCCCAGCACTTGAAAAATGTGGCCGTTTTCTTGCCTTCATGGTTTCTGATGACGAATCCACTGTTACTCAATAGTGTTTTCCTCTGTAAGGTAGGGTGTCTTCTCTCTTACAGCTATTAAGATTGTTTCTTTGTCTTTAGTTTTCAGAAGATTGACTATGATGTATCTTGATGTGGATATCTTTGAGTTCATCTTGTTTTCAGTTTGCTCACCTTCTTAAATCTGTAGGTTTGTGTTTTGCCAAAGTTTGAAAGTTTCAGCCATTATTTGAGTACCTTTTTAGCCACACTCTGTTTTTGCTTTTCTCCTAAAACTCTTATCACATAAATGTTAGATATTTTGTTAAGTTCCACAGGTCCCTGAGGGTTAGTTCATTTTTTTGTTGTTCACTCATTTGTTTTTCTCTGTTGTTCACTTTTATTTTATCTTTCCGATTCTTTTCTCTGTTCCCTCCATTTTGTTGTTGGGTATATTTGTTGAGGTTTTTATTTTGGTTTATTGTATTTTTCAGTTCTAAAATTTCCATTTAGTTTTTAATTATACCCTCTATTTGCTGAGACTTTTACTTTATTTCTTTTGTGTTCATAATTCCTCTTTGAAGCATTTTGTGATGGCTACTTTGAAATCTTTTTAGATAATTCAAATATCTTTGTTATCTCAGTATTGGTGTCCATTGATTGTCTTTTTCCATTAAAGTTGAAATTTTTCTGATTCTTCATATGATGAATGATTTTCTGTTGAAATCTGGACATTTCGTTTGAAATCTGGATATTATTCTGTAAGACTTTGGATTTCATTTAAACCTTCTATTTTAGTTGGATTTTTCTGACACTGCTCTGGTAATGGAAATGAGAGTACAACCTTGGTATTAGATGAGATTAGGAGCCCAAGTTTTCCTCTCTGCTTCTATCGGCATCTGAGGTGGGGAGGTGTGGCGCTCCATTGTTACTTTTGGATGGGAATGGAAGTCCAGTCTCCTCCTGTGGTTTCTGCTGATGGTATGGGGGGAGGGGTAAGCTCATTACTGTCCCTACTTGGCCTTCTGTTACCACCCTGGTGGAGGTGTTGGGGCATGTTGTTATAGCCTGGTGAGTATAGAAGTCTAGACTCCTCACTTGGCCTTGCCGGTGTGGGTTGGGCTAAGGCCACCATTTTTCCTGTGGTGTTTGTCTGAAAGAGAGCAGTTATTGTCTAATTTTTTTTGTCTTGCTAGGCTGCCCCTGTTTTGTCCTTTGGTTAGGAAAAGTAGGCATTTTTGTTTTCTGTGTCTGTTGGTGTTTCTGGGTTGCTGGCTTATTCAGCTCCAAGTCTGAGATATTTAAGGCATAAAGAAAACCCAAGGAACCACCACTTTGTTTTTCCTTGTGCCCTGAAGTCCCTAGCCAATTTGGCTTTTTCTCTCTTTCAGAGTCTTACTATGTTTGGTTTACATACAATGCCCAGGATTTCTAGTTGTATTTAGCAGGAAGAATAGCAAAAAGTATGTCTGTTCTGTCTTTCTGGAAGTTGATGTCTACTTTAGAACTTTGATGGTTTCAGTCTTTACATTTTAAATATTACAATCTAATTTATTTTATTTTTATTTAAGGAATGAGGTAGGGATGGAGACTTTCTTAAATTTCAGATGATTAGCCAGTTGATGCAAATTCATTTATTGAGCAATTCCTCTTTTATTCACCAATTTTAAATGCCACTTTTATCACAGACTATTTCCATATTTTTAGGCCTATTTTCAATCTTTCTATTCTTTTTTGGTGATCTGTGTTTTTTCTTTATCAAATGGTTTTGATTTTTGATGTTTCATAATGGGTTTTAATAGACAAGGGCCATGATCTTGACCATTTGACCTGTCTCAACTTCATTCATTTGGCTTCTTATTGGCAATAGAAACCTCTTATCCTGTATGATTTTCATGAGGGCCACACAATTCCCACATGTTTTTGCCCTGCATATTGTGATTCTAGTGCTTGGCTGGACACTGGGATGTTAATTCTCTGGGGTAGGAAAGTGGAATCTTGAGAGAGGGAGAGAGTGCCTTCTGCCAAAACCTCAGTTCTTTATCCTAATCAATTAGAAATGCTCTGTGGCCACTACTCTGGAGGGGATAGAAATTTGCAGTTATTTTCCCATCTTTGTAATCTAGCATGCTGCATCTTTGCCTTTTCACAATCTGAGAGCATCAGCAATCCAATTTCACCCCTTATTTCTAAAGAGGAAAGTGCAAAGACTACTGTAATTTGATCTGGGAGCCATGGGGGACTGGTTGTGTGTGTAGAGTGCCACCATGGGGTTTTTCTTTTAAAATTTCCTGTACAATCTGCTTCCATGGCTAATCATCTGTTGGGCTTTCTTGTACATTCCCTGTTTTTCTAAGGAAGATTAATTAAACTAAAAAAACCTTAAAGTATTTTTTATGTATATTTGGCTGTAAAACATTCACCTTTCTACCAACAAAAAGTAAACTGATCTCCTTGACACTAGTCTTTGTACCCTCCAAGTCACCCTCTTTAGTGCAGCCAGTGTGATTTAATTTCCTCATCTGTATTTCTAGCCTAGGACTTTGCACTGAGCTACTGACCCATATATACAGCTGCTTATGTAACATTTTTCTGGATGTCTCAAATACAGTATCTTCAAAATGAAACTCATGATCCTCCCTCTGAAGCGTACTTTCCTTCTAGAATTTTTTTCTTTTTGTAAATGACTACCCAGCTCTAGTAATATACAAATCAGAGTCTCTGTCATTTCCTTAACTATTGCAACAGCTTCCTAACTGGTTATCTGTCTTCTACTTCTGTTCCTCTCCAAACTATTCTCTACCTAGCAGCCAAAAGAGCTTTTTAAAGTACAAATCTGATCACATCAAATTCCTATTTAAATCTTTTTAATGACTTCCCGCTGGTGTTAGAATAAATATAAATTTCCTCAACATGGCCTTCAAGCCCTAAATAATCTGCTTACCTCTATAGTTGCCAATTTATTTTCTTCCTTCACCATGCCTTATCCAGTGACAGTGATGGATATTTTGCCTCCTAGATATATTCTGCATGTATCTGTTGATCTCGATTTCTAGTGCCACCACTCCATTTTAAGCCACCAGTTTTTTCTTTACCTTGTGTTCATTTTCTAGTGACTAATTAACTGGTTTTCCTGATTCTACTCTTATTTACGCTTCAATGCATCTCCACACAGCAGTCAGAATAACCTGTTAAACATAGACATGTTCATGTAACTGCTCTTCTTTTAACTCCTCTTTCATATACAGCGTACAATGTCATCTTTTAGTGTAACACATAAGGCCCTCCGTGATCTGGTTTCATCCCTGTATTTTCAGCCATGCCCCAGAAATAATTCAGCCTGTAATATAACAATAGTTATGATAATAATAGTACCAAATAGTATTGTTACCAATTACTAATCATTTCAATATACCAGCTCTGTAACTATATTGCCTTTAGTTCTCAAAACAATCTTTCTAATTATTATGGAACCACTGGTGTAGGTTGAGTATTAATTGGGATGCTATTTGTTTGAAACAAAAAATATTCTTTATCATATTAAGTGATTATCTTTCTGTTTCAAGTTCACTAGGATTTTATGAGGAATACAACATGAAATTCAATAAGTACCTTTCTATATCCATTAAGATGGTGTCTTAATCCATTCAGGCTGCTACAAAAGTACCTTAGACTGAGTAATTTATAAATAATAGAAATTTATTTCTCACAGGCCTGGAGAGTGGGAAGTCCAAGATCAAGGTACCAGCAGATTTGGTATCTGGTAAGGGCTTGCTCTCTGCTTCTAAGATGGCGCCTTCTCACTATGTCCTTACATGGTGGCAAGGCCAAATGCTGTGTCCTCACATGGCAGAAGAGCAAGGCAGCTTTCTTGAACATCTACAAGGGTGCTAATCCCATACATGAGGGCTTTGCTCTTACTACGTAATCACCTTGTAAAAGCCTCGCCACTTAATGCTATCACATTGATTATATTTCAATATATGAATTTTGGGGGACATATCCAGATCATAGCAGGTGGTGATAGAGATACTTTTCATTGCTTTATTGATGTGGGGTATATTATGGTTGCAGATTACTAATATTAATATTAAAAGATCTGACATTTGAGGAATTAATCTTACATGGTGTCTTAATATTTTAATATGCTGTTAAATTTGATTAAGTAATATTTACATTTTAAAATCTATATTCATAACTGAGATGGGTCAATACCTTTTTTTGTGTGTATGTGGGCACATATGCATGTGTGATGTCTTTATCAGCTTTGGTATAGAAGTTATACTACTCACAAAATAAATTGGAAAACTTAATATTCTTATAGCTACTTGTTTAATATCTGTTCCCCCTCATTAGATGATAACCTCTGTGAGAGCAAGAGGCAAGTCTATGGTAATCCTAGCAAAGTATTTGGCACATTATAATTATTATGTGAATATTTGCTGAATGTTTGAATCCTTACGTTATAGATGGGAAGGTGAGGCTCAGAGCATTTAAGCAAGTTGCTCAGGGGTTCTATAGTTAGTAAATGGCAGAGCTAGTCCTAGGATAGCTATAAATAAGGGTAAATAGAATCTAATGGTCCAGACTTGGGTAGGAAAGTAGAATGCATGGATTGGAAACTTGACACTTTGTGGTTAGAAATTCAAAAATGGCATATCAAATCTCAAAGTTGTCTTTTCTTATCTTGGTTCATACTTATGGACTCCATTATGACTCTACAGTTTGTATAAACTTCTATCATAATGCCTCTCCAACTACCTGCAGTTCATCATATATGTGGGGTGACTACATGACATATTGTCCAATCTGGAACAATTTTGAGAATGAAACAGGCTACAATTAATAATTATGCCTGGATAACAAGTAAATTGGGACTGTCTTAGGCACCAGGATGTCTGGTCTTTCCACCCATAGATATGTAATGTGTTGTCTCTTATATTTATACCTTTGCCCATGCTGTGCTCTATGCCTGAAATGTCATTTCTCCTTATAATACTAATCCTTCAAATGTTTCCTGCTTTGGGAAGCTTTTTCAGGCTCCCCCCGCCCCCAGCGAGTCAGTCAAGTGCTTTACCCATGTGTATCTTCAGCACTCTGTCATTATTCCATTCCAGCGTTTAACATACTGTCACATAACTGTGCATTTAATGGTCTATCGTCCTGATAGGTTGTGAACTCCCCATGGTCAGGGACCATACCTTTTTATTCTTTGATGCCTGGCAGTGCTTGACACATTTTAAGCCAATTGTTTCTTGAATATATGAATACATGAACAGATGAATGAATGAAGGGCAGAATAAACCGTTACCTTTTGTGAAGGGAATAGGGCAAGAAAACATGCTTCTCCTTTCCGCTTGATGTGCATGGCTGAGATCTCTCCACTGTCAACTGTTTAAGAAACATTAGGGCAGGAACAGATGGCCTCACTGTGCTGTGAGGCATGCTGAAAGGTAGCCTGAACAATACAGCTTCCACTAGTGTGCTACACTGCCTGGAATGCTGCCATCATAGCCATTCCTTTGGGGTAAATACTGTCTCCAGTATTTACCACTCCTAAAATGTACATATGTTATCTGAGAGGAGTAGCCCTCTAAATTATCACTCTTTCCCCTACCCACTTCGATTTTCCTGGGAATGGGTTATAATATAAGAAATGGGTGTATAACTACATGATGAGTGCAATGTGCACTGTCTGGAGAATGGACACACTTGAAGCTCTGACTCAGGGGGATGGGCGGGACATGGGCAATATATATAACCTGAACTTTTGTACCCCCATAATAAGCTGAAATAAAAAAAAAAAGAAATGGGTGAATTTAGGTGGCAGTGGTGGGGGGAGGTCCAGTGGATAGAATTTTCCTTGTCTGTAATTATTTATCTGTCCATGAGATGCATGTGTCTCCTCCACTATACTATAAGCTCCATGAAAGCAGAGATACGTCTCCTTTGATTTACTTAGTACCTGGCATAATACTATATATACTGACATGTATATAGTAGATGCTTAGCAATGTTTATTGATTGACTGATCCTGTGTTCATACACCACTTTGTACATACTTATAGGCCTTAAACAATTGAACCTAATTTGTTATTTACATGTTGTCAGACCTTACCTTTATGCAGCCTCACTAGAACTGAGGGATATTAAACCTGTGGGTTTAGCCTACCCAGCCCAGTATCAAATATGCCCACTACAGGATTTATGTCACTGAATGGAACCCTAATTTGTTTTGCTTCTGCAAGTCTGGTAATTAGTACGTGTGAATAGATCGAGCCTCAGGGCCCCTGGTTGCTTAAGGAACCCCAGCCTTCCTGCTAATCCTTGCTGTTTTGATCTTCAAGTAAGCCTGATTGACTCTTGCCAATTCCCCTTCCCCATCTTCCCCACCTTCATGGAATTGGATCATGCTTCCTGTACCCTAAGATTCTGGCTATGGCTCTATATCACAATATTGGATTATAATTTTCATCTTAGAATGTGAACTGTATGTTTCACTGTAGAGAACTCTTGTTTCGTTCATTGCTAGACTCCTGTTGCCCTTTACAATGTTTAACACAGAGTAGGTGTTCAATAAATGCCCACTGAATGAATGAATGACGAAGCCCTTTCCATTCCTACTCTGTGTGTATGTGGGGGTGGGGGTTGGGGTCCTGAACCATAGTAGTAATAGCTATCATAGCTGTAATACCATTTATTGTTTGCATACTCTGTACCACACCCTGTGCTAAGCATTTCAAGAACTTGTTTTTAATTGGCATAACAATGCCTATGAAGGCAGGTGGTATTATCTCTGTTTTGCAGATTATTACACTGATGCTCGGACGTTAAGCAGCATGACTAAGGTCACATAGTAAGTTGTGGAACAAACTCATATTATTCTGATTCCAGAGTCCCCATACTTTTCATTTTATCATATGAGAGAGTACTGCACTGGTGGCAATTTGGGGGACACAAATGGGTTGGGAAGGGGTTGTGAGTACTGAAGAGAGACTTTATTGCCTGACATTTTTGCTGAGTACCAGCTCTGTTGTCTGAGTCTGAAGCTGCTCCTATACTTAGACTCAGGCTATCTGTCTCTGAGAAGTCTGTGGCTCAGTAAGCACTGAAAGCAGAGGGGATATAGAAGGCTGACAGGCATCAGTCTGTGCTGGGACGTGGCTTTGTTGTTCACCATTGGCTCTGTGCAGGCTGGTCATAATGTTAGTGTTTACACAGGATTTTAAGCTGAGGGAAAGATTTTAATTAATTTGGGATTGTCTGCTTGATTCCCCAAGAGAAAAACTTAGATTAATTCATGTGTAAAATTTGTTCTCCCTCCGTCGCCCATCTCATACTATCCTATCCCCTCCCCTCCCCTCCCCTGATATCCTTTTGGGGTAATTTATTCTATTTGGGAATAATTGGGAATATTTGAATGGAAAGTAAGCCAAAATACAAAGGTAATTGTGTTAATTTAAAAAAAAATTCTGAAATCCAGAGGAAATGCTGAAATATGGGGAGATCAACTCACACAACTGGCTTGTGCCAGGTTTGGCTGATTGGAGGTGGTGGACAAATGGAGTTAGCTGGCATATTATAAATGTTTTCAAAGGGGCCACCAAGAAGGGGGAAATAGTTGGAATTATAGCGGAGCATCCATGTGGTATTTCAAAGTTTTGATTCTCTAAGAGGAAAGTAGTAGTTACAAGTAATCATTGCTAGTCTCTGTGTGCATCAAAAGATGCCTCATTATATCCAGCATGTTTTTTGTGATCCAGTCAAACTGGTCAGCTCAAGCTAAACCTACTCATTTTTGCCTTTGTGTCTTTGTTTATGTTGTGCCCTTTGCCTGCATTACCTTTCCTATCCCTTTCTGTGTCTTTAAGTCTTCACTTTTCTGTTTCCTTCTTTACCTCTTGTTTCTACTCCACATTCTTTCCCTTCCCCTTTCTCCCCCTACCTATCTTCTTCTCTGAATAAACACAAAACACCAATGATAATAAAATGATGGATTATATTTAATGATTACTTAAAGAATTGCTAAAGTACCTATACATGGTAAATAGAAATTATCTGAATGATCTCTCTTTTGAGAATTTTTTTTTTTTACAATCTCATGCATAAGGAGTCTAATAACAGCTGAAGATCCCCAAATAGCTCTCAGGTACTGCTTAAATGATTTCCAACCACTGACAAGAAGGAATATTCCAGGAGAATAAAGAAAATGTAAAATTTGTGTAATGGAGGGGAACATATAGATAACATTTAACTGGCATGCACAGGGACTTTTGGCCACCCTATGAAATGTGACAGGCATTGTGCTATGTTCTTTAACTTTCATTATCTTGATTAATCCTCATAACAACCCAGTGAGGAAGGTATTTTTATCCTTGTTTTAAAACAGATAAGGACACTAGATTTCAGAAAGGTTAAATAACTTGCTCCAAGTCAGGTAGCTAAGAAATAGTGGAGTTGGGATTTGAACTCATGGCAGTTTTATTTCAAACCCCACTTTATATACTCTTCTCCATTCCTCAAGATACAGCACATAAAACCCTCCTTGAGAACTCTAACTCAGTAAATTAGTTTATAATCTGAACTCATATAACACAGTCTAAACTACCTAATCTAAAAATTAAATATACAGTATCACAAATTATGATTTAATTGTTTTATGTGTATAAACTTGGTCTTCACCTCTAGATTTAAGCTTCTTTTTATATACAGTGCTGAGTGTATAGTAGGTACATAGGACATACAGTTCATTTTGAAGAAGGAAGCCAAGCTGTGGTTCTGGCAGTAGAAATTTCAGAAATGAGGAGTCTGTCTATTCAAAGTGAAACAACTGGATAAGGTATAAAAAAATCCAGTCCAATAACTGTTGTGTGTGAATATGTTTGGAAAGCATTGAGGTGAGGTGAAGGAACTGGACAGTGCAAAGAGGGATAATTTGGATAATTTTTCTCTTCATTTATTGACCAGTTGTAGTCATGGTTTTCACACACACAATGACATTGAGTATGTTGGCTGAAACATCCAGGTAATGACCAATCATAGAATAAATAAGACAATATTTAGATAATTAAAGTTGGCTCTATAGATATATACCATATTCCATAAGTTGATTAATTCCTGAGAAGTACATATTGATTCAGACCCTCTGTTTTCTGCTTTAACTTGGGTATCATTTCAGATGGGCTTTATCTTCAACTAGCAATGGTTTATTACATATTAGCTTTAAGTTTTTATCTTGTGCATTTCTTTGTAAGTTACAAGTCACTTCTTTAAGAAGACCTAGATCTACAAAACTTTGAAATGAGGGAATGATTATTTGTGTTATGAAATCATTGACAAGATTTCTATCCATAGTTTGCCTTGTATATATTAACTAGAATTAGATTTATAAAATTTCCATTGAAGTTTGATATATGTAAAAACATCAATGTGTTTCAAATATATTCAAATTTTTTTTTTAATTTCAGCTCTTCATGGGGGTACAAAAGCTCAGGTTACATACATTGTCCGTGTCCCGCCCATCCCCCTGAGTCAGAGCCCCAGGCGCGTCCACTCTCCAGACAGTGCACCTGGCATACACCATGCAGTCATACCTCCATCCCTTCCCCCCCCCACCTCCCCGAGTTAGCACCTTCAAGCATGACCATTCCCCAGACGGTGCGCAATGCACTCATCATGCAGGCATGCATCCCCCGCCCCGCCCCGCCCCCCCCCCCCCCCCCCCCCCCCCCCGTCTCAGTCTGATATCCAGTTGGTATCCTTCCCCGATGTGCATTTAGGTGATGATCAGGGAAACCAATTTTCTGGTGAGTACATGTGATGCTTGTTTTTCCATTCTTTGGATACTTCACTTAATATAATGGGTTCCAACTCTCTCCAGGAGAACCAAAGAGATGTCGTATCATCGTTATTTCTTATAGTTGAGTAATACTCCATGGTATACATATACCACAGTTTACTTATCTATTCGTGGATAAGCAATTCAATTAAGTGAAGGAAGCTTGTTGATTATATATATAATTACTCTATAAACCACCTATAAATGTATTGAGTTCTGGTATTTTTTTTCTTTTTTATTTCAGCATATTATGGGGTTACAAATGTTTAGGTTATGTATATTGCCCTTGTCCCACCCAAATCAGAACTTCAAGCGTGTCCATCCCCCAAAAGGACTCTTTGCTCGAAGCTTTTTGAAATGGGAATAATTACCAGTTATTTGTTGGCATTTGTCCCTTGGGATTTTGTTCCATTGAGTTTTCATAAGGTGGATAATGCCTCCATACCAGGTTTTTTCAACATTGGCGCTATTAATATTTTGGTCCAGGCAACTGTGTGTGTGTGTGCATTCTTTCCTATTTACATTAACCATTGAGAGGGATATTGTGCATGGTCAGCTGTGGGCCTATCACTGTGGAGAACTTTAAATAAAGGCTAAAGTATTAAGTAGTTTTTTTAAAGCATTTTAATTAACTTTCCTCATACCCAAGTATACATTTGTAGGCCTACTCTTGGTCACTAACTATTTTTTATTTATTTTTTAAATGGAAAAGTAAAATTGTTAAATATTTATGGTGTACAGCATGATGTTTTGAAATATGTATACATCATGGATGGCTAAATCAAGTTAATTAAACATATGTATTACTTCAAATACTTATTTTTGTGGCAAGAATACTTAGAATCTACTCTTAGCAGTTTCCAGGTATACAATACATTATTATTCATTGTAACCATTTTGTACAATAGATCTCTTGAATTTATTCCTCCTAACTGAAATTTTGTATGCTTTGACCAACATCACTAACCACTTTTAATTGCATCAATGAAAATGCTGCTATTTGACAGACTGAATGTGGCCTGTATTCAGGCAGGACTCATCTTACGCTGACTGTAGTCTTAAATACTGATGGTAGATTCCGTAGTTTCGTGAAAAATATTGCAGTTTTAGCCAACCTTGGTGGACTCACATTACTCAAAGCTTGATACCCAGCCTGAAGAGTGTGGGTAGTTTCAAAATTCCAATGTATTCTGGTTGGCAATTATGTAAAATGTTCAGATATGAACTTTGAATAGTTTGCAGATCAAGTATAGGCAGAAAACGTAAAGCAGGGCTCTTTTTTTGGCTGAATAGAAGGTGACATTGAAAGTCTGTAATTTGATCTCTTGTTTTTGATACTGGGTTTGATTATTCTTTACAAATGGATAGCACCAGGCCCTTGATCACTCACAATCTAAAGGCATATAGCTGTCTGGAAATCCTGTATCAGGTAAGACAGTTCCATATTTTTAATTCGTTACATTCCTTTCCTCATTCTCCATTTATTAAGAGTCAGTATAGCATAGTATTTAAGACTATTGGCTCTCAAATAATTCTACCTATGGCACTTAGTTGTGATCCTGGATAGATAATCTTTCAAAGCCTCAGTTTTGAATTTGTAAACTTGAGATGTGTGAATAGTATTTACCTCAACAGAATTGCTTTGAGGATTAAATAAAATAATGTACATAAAGTACTTAGTACATGCTCAATAGGTGTTTGCTATTACTAGTATTATGTACCCATTATGTCACTGCATGTCTGCTAGGGGAGAGAAAACAAGGACATAAATAACTACAACATAAGGCAGAGGGTGATAGGTCATGAAAAAAGAAATGATAAAATGCTTTGGTAGTTTAGGAAGAGTATGGGAGTCCTTTTGGATGAAAAAAACAGGGAAAGAATCATGGAGGAAGTGATTTCTAAGCTGAGCCGTAAAGGAAGGATAGAATTTAGGCATAAAGTTGTGAGAACACTATTTTCTAGAATCAGCTATAAATACCTTCTGAGACTGGAGTGAAAATGATGACTCATCCTTCTCTTCTTCATCATCCTAGCAATATGCAAAGAGGAAATCCACAATGGAAGCAGATTTCCTGCCCACTGGTGTCCCCCTCCCTTCATTTTCCATGGAGAATATAGAAGAGCAGACTTATTTCCTATTGCAATGATGAGGCACTAAGTTCAAGGTCATGTAGTCAGCCTTAAATTAGGTGAACATTCATGGACTCTCTTAAGTAATCAAGCACCATATAGATTTGTATTAGGCATTTACCGTAATCCAAAATTGTGTAGTACATTGGGGATACAACCCTTAAAGAAATTATGGTCACAGTGAAAAATAATGGCATTAAATACACTAATATTATAAAATAGTATAGAATCCAATACTCTGTGGTATGGACTCCGTAATAGACTTTCAGAAAAAAGATTGATCCATGAGACCTGGAATAATGTTGGAATAAAAGACTTCATGAAAGGATAGGAACTTGAGTTTTTTTGGATTGGTATAGGGGAGGGGGAGAGAAGAGCATCTGAGATGGGGAAATTTATATAGCAAATCCAGTGAGTAATTCATGAATGAATGAATGAATGAAGATAATGGCTTTCAATCCATGGATTAAAATTTCAGTAATGTCTCCATATCCTCAACTAAGTGATATTTGCAGAGATGTGTTTGTATTTTTGTGTCCTAATGCCCCCACTCCTGCTGATTTTGCTGATTTATAAACTTCACATATAATTGGGATACTTTCTCAAATTCTTGGTCTTACTGATGCTTTTCACCATCCAGAAACTATGCATGCATGAACTAAACGAATGTCATGCTATTGACAGGAATAATTCTCCATTTCAAGACATTTTGAGGGAATGAATAATATTGGCTCATTTCAAAAAGGGGTCTTTCAAAGTCAGCACATTGTCTGACACTTCTCCCTTTTCCCCCTTCAGTGCATGAACCCCACTGATTTCTTAGGAGGATGCACTGGTTGTCATGGCAAAAACTATGCTAATTGGCTTCCTCTAGTTGATGTTCTGTCAAGCTCACTGCCCCACTGAGGATTTGGAATAGAACACTTAACTTTTTGCTTCTCAAAGAACATGTTCCCCGCAAGTCAGCTGCCTCAGCAGAAAATGGAAGGCATTTGAAATGTCCAATATGTTATCCAAATATTTCACCCTTCCTGGGGCCAGACATGCAGTTTCACTTTCACTTGGTATCTTCTTTTCACAGAGAGTGCTTATGGAAACTCAGCTGGAGTTTTTTAACTGCATTAAGTGGATTTGGTGAATTTGTAAAGAATGAAAGCATGTGGGCAAACCATTAATTTGAGAAGGAGACCTGAGACTACGGCTAGGTTGGTCTGAAGCAAACTGTGAAGTAGTCCTCTTTTGTTGTTTTCTTGCCCAGTTTTTCCCATTGCTTGTGAAGCACAAAGGAAGGAAAAAGGTGTGGTCTCAGCTTCAGATCTTTTCTGATTTCCCTTCTGATATGGTCTGAATGTCCCTCAAAATTCATGTGTTGAAATTTAATCCCCATTGTGATACTATTAAGAGGTGGGACCTTTTGGGAAGTGACTAAGTCATGAGGGCTCTGCCCTCATGAATAGAAAGGGATGAAGGGAACTAGCTTTGGCCCTATCATCCCTTCCACCACATGAGGGCACAGTGTTCCCTTCTGGAGGACACAGCACAAAGGTGCCATTGTGGATAGGAGAGATAGGGCCCCTAATGAGACACCAAACCTGCCAGTGCCTTGATATTGGACTTTCCAGGTTCATGAAATGTGAGAAATAAATTTCTGTTCTTTGTAAATTACCCAGTCTGTGGTATTTCGTTATAGCAGCATGGACTAAGACACCTTTCAAATCAAAATGTAGCAATCTAGTGCATCTTGCCAAGACTATTTTCTCTGTTTGGGAACATACAGGAAAATATGAACTATGGTTTTCATGGCTCTAAATGACTTAACATATCATTTGTATAACTTACCTTTTGAAATTGCCCTTGAGGACCACTGGACTAGATTCTTTGGTATTCCTTATATGAGATCAGGTAAACAAGTGCCATCATCTACATATTGGTTTAGTTTTGTTCTAGATCTTCTTGGTAATGAATCACTGAGAAATTCTGAGCACTCTATGTAGCTCTATGCCTCAGTTTTCCCACTGGAACAATGGGGTTTGTGAGCTTACTTCCCTTTACTTTGGAGGAGCTTTAAGTGGTATGATACTAGGGGTTCTTAGAGGTCTTCTTACATCTCTCCTGCAACACTTTTAATGATGTTGAAAACTCACCTGAAAACTCTCTATGCCATCTCTTTCTTTAAATCTACTTTTAACTGTCATTGGTCCTCTATACTTCAGTGTGAATGGGTGTGAGAGAAGGTTCTGGGTCCTGGCTACCTGAAAGGAGGAGGGAAAATACCAGGAAAGAAAAGTGTCCGATGGGTGTTTGAGACTAGAAAACAACTTGCCTGTTGAATAATTTTGCCTCAGGCTGGTAGTGGGGATAATAATGATAATCATCGTCATCAGGAAGTGGTGCCCAATTAATTGCCTAATTGCACATGATGCTGTACTTAGAGAACTCATAGACCTAGTCAGTTTCTGCATTGAGCCTAAGAAAAACACGCCGTCATAGAGACTGGGTTGGTGTGTGGAAGCAGTGTCAGCTGGTGCAAAATGTTTGGTCGATATTTAGAAATGTTTTGGTTTGCTTTCATGCTTCAGGAAGTAATGTAACAGAATCTTTAATGATGAGGAAAGGCCTTGTTAGGTATTTGGAACATTGTTCAGACTAACAGATCACTCTCTTCTCTTGGAAATGGGATGGAGAAAGTGAGGGATTGGGGTGGGGGAAGGGACTGACACCAAAACATTCCCTGAAGATCATTTTGGGAGATCGTATAGACTAAGAGTATAAATACATGCTAAGATTTATTGCTACTAGCTTCCAGGGATTGTGTGAAGCTCCCTACATCAGTTATTTAACTTTGCTAATAATCACTATGTGGATGAGGAAATTGAGTAACAGAGTATAAAGAAGTTGCCCAAAGTCACACAGCTGTACAAGTTACCCCCCTGAATACACAAATCCTGTCTTAAATTTCGGTGTGATATATTTTTTGTTTTTTCTTATCATTGAGCACTTTCTCTGGAAAAAGTAGATGCAGTTAGTTGAGGACTCCCTTGGGTTCTTGTTAATTGAGGTTAGGCTTTTTCATAAGGAGGTTGCAGATGACTCAGTTCAGGCACATTTAGCCCCTTACTTTCCACCAAATAATCACATCTCATGATAGCTTGTCGCTGGAGATTGAGGAGGCTAATATTAACACACCAAAGAAATTGATACATCAAAGGAGAGGCCTGAGTTAACTGAAGTAATTCAAAGGGCTTGGAACTATGTTGAATTCAAGCTGTTCTTAAATTCCATTATTATTAAATCTCTTTTTCAACAATCCAGGAGCCACCAAGCCATAATGGTTTGTTTACATAGGGTTCCTTTATTTGAAAGGAAAGAGTTTTGCAGCACATAGTGTGGAGGTGAAGCCTGCCTATGCTGTAGTTCCTACAGTTTGCTTTTACATGTTTCCATAGAAACAGAATTGTCACTTGAACTAAAAATTCTTAAATTTGCTTTTCTTTTTATATTGTTTGAAACTTGTGATAACTTTACCAAAACTGAAGGAGAGATTTCCTGGCTTTCCATTCTGGGCAATTAGGGGAGCCTGTGTGCTCAGAGAAGAAACAGGGTGTTCATGAGTTTTTAGAGTCCATTTGCACTAACCCTTGATACTAGTGAAGAGAGAGATATCTGGGTGTATGAATCCTCTTCCATCACTCCTTCACAATTCGGTCTTTCCATTCAGTTCAGTCATCTTGCTCTAGGGCATAGGATCATTTTGGAGGAAAGAAAGTAGTTGAGAGCATGGGCCTCCATAGTCAGGCACACTTGGGTTTGACTTCTGGCCCTGCCACATATCAGCTTAAGTGAGCTTGGGCAAGTAACTTAAGCACTCTGATCCCCTGATCCTCGTCTATAAAAAGGGGGGATATTACTGATACTTGCTTCATAGGAATGTTGTGAAGATTAAATGAGTTAATCCATGCTTGGCATAGTGCCTGAAACATAGGAAGGATTCAATAAATGGTGATTTTTACAAAAAGTTATTTTTCTCTCCTCCCAAACCTTGCCAACCTCCCCTAATACATCACATCTTTCAAGGCATTTTCTTGAACCTCATATCATGTTTCCTGCTTTGATGTCACATTGCTTGACACTTCTGAGTTGGTTGGCAGTTGGATTCTAGTTCTTTTAGTATGGGTGGCTGTTATCACAGATCAGCTAGATTGTGATCACCTGAGGGCCCAGGTGGGCTCTTGCCTAGCACAATGCTGAGCACCCAGGAAATGCTGATTAAATGTTCGTGGGAGTAAAGACAGGGCTCTGGGATTCACTAACTTATCCAGAGATGGTTTGGCGTTGGCTTTTTGGTCTCCACAGGAGTCCAAGTAACCACTCTCTTTCCTAGCTTTTGCAGCTGGCATACAATCTGGTATACCAATCTGGTAAGACATGTCCAATATAACAGATTCCATTTGTAAGGATCAATAAAGTTGAAAGAATACTATCGTATAACCTGAAGCTTCCTTGCCTTGAGTGACCCTCTGCCCATGGCTCATTTTATTTGAGGGAAGCACTACATTAAGTTTGCTCAGCCTCAGGGACAGACATTGGAATCTCTTATTGAGTGTGAGCTGTCAATGCCTCCACGTGGACTGAGCTGGAACCAAGGTCAGCTTCACTTTAAGATTCTCCTTTTGATCACCATTGGGTGGCGGTATCACTCAGACTGAAGGTGGTAACCTTCAGCCTGGCTATTTTTCTCAGATATTTTGCAGTTAAAGATGATATCTAAGGAGAAAAATCAATTATGGAAAAGTGTCCAAGTTAAATAGCTGCTTGCAGGCAGTCTGCTGGAGCAAAAGGGGAGACAATAAGCAATTGTTAAGAAAAAACAAAATAGCAGAGGAAATCAAAGCACAGCTTTTGTGATAATAAACACAGTGCATGGATTTGCCTCAGTTCTGAACTGTTTTTTTTTTTTTATCGCTCTAGCCAAATAGAAGTTATTTGAATTGAAGTTACTTCTGCCATGCTGAATAGAGCAGGCATCCAAGAAGGGTCTTTAGGAGATTTTTCAGGTCAAAGCAACCTCCTAGTGAGAGGGTAATTTTGCTATTCTCTCTGTAGCCCTCCCTGTAGCTCTCATTGTGGATGGCATCCAGGTGTCAAGTTGGTTGAATTTCTTTCCATGAAGAAAAAGACCCAGCCTTGGAAACTTTTCTTGCTAACCTGGAGAGCCACCTGCAGTTCCACCAGGGACTAAGGGGAGGCCTGAGGCACTAACTGGTAAGAAGGCAGAAGAAAGGAAAGGAAGAAGGGGGGGAGTGAGAGAGGGGAGAGAGGACAGGAAGAAAGGCAAGGAGGATGGTATCTGGGTTTATTAAGCCAGCCTTTTAATTGTGTTCCCTACTTCTAGTTCTGTCTCTCTAATCCTTTTTGCACATAGCCACCATTGATTTTCCTAAACATAAATCTGATTGTCTCATTCACCTTTTTTTTTTTTTTGGTCTGGCTTCTTTCATTTATTTTTTTAAATTTTTATTTCAGGATATTATGAAGGTACAAACATTTTGGTTACATTTTAAGACTTTGTCTCACCCAAGCGAGGATTAGAGGCATGCCCTTCCCCTATGCAACACATTTACCTTTTGAAAACCCTTCAGTGGTCCCTATTGACCTAAGCATCAAGTCCAAGCTCCCTCTCATGATGTACAAGGCCCTGCAGGATCTGCCTCTTGCCATGATCACTTTTTCCTATTTCCTGCCTCATACTTGGTGCTACAGTAATGAATATCTTACAGATTTTTCTTTTCTTCAGTAACCCTTCTGTTCTACTAAGTACTTAGGCATACAAAAGGCTGCCCCATGTCCTTGCTCATGCAAGTCACTCTGCCTGGGACACTATTTCCACTTTTCTTTGCTAATTTCTGTTCAAACTTCAAGGCTCAGACAGATGGCACCTCCTCTGAGAAGCCTTCTCCAAACTCCTTCCTCCTCAGAATTCCATGGTACTTCTATCTCTGTCACATACCCCATCATATTGAAATTATCTATTTATGTATCTTTCCCGCTAGACTGAGAGCTCCTTGAAGATGGAGGTAAAGGCACTTGAAATATTTCAAATGGTGGCAAGTGGTATAGAGAGGGCAAAGGCAGTGATCTTAAGTGCCCGTCAAAAACAGCATAGGTTTGAGCTTTCCTCTTGTTCAGCAGATGTCTACTCTCTCACTAGCTTACGTATTTGTGAAAAGTTGTCCATGCAATTATTCTTTAAACTCCTGGCTCTATGAAATGTTTGCATTTGAAATAGATATTCCTAGTGCCTTACCTTTAGGGAATGATGGAAATTTCAGGTACTGAGGCAGGCTGACAGACATATTTTCCTTGGCTCTTGTACCACATGGTATAGGCAGATGTATGTAAAGTCTATGCTTAATTAGGGTCAACTCGGAACCCAGTGACCACTGATCACCATAGTGATCTATTAACATTCAGTTAATTTGTCTATTAGGAAAACAAAAGGTGAGTGTGTTGATACTGGGGCTCTAGGTGGAGTGTGCACTCCTTGAGGAAGAGAGACTGTCTCCAACTTGGCTGGAGAGGGCCTTATAACATGGGAGAGGCTTAGAGGGTGGGGAATTTGTTGGCCAGTTCTCCTGGTTGATGAGGAGGAAGGTTTCTTTTTTTGTATTATACCTAAACTAGAGTGAAGGACAACACTTTGATACAGTTCAACCAAGACTGGTTGTCTTGTACCTCAAATTCCAGAGTGCTATCTTAAGTCTAAGGCTTAAATAAAAGTTAGTGCAAAGGAAGTAAAAGATAGAGAACAGCTTAGACCATCAAACTTGGCTGCTTTTGTCACACTATCATTTCTCAGAAATTTCAAATGATTCTTATTGAAAAATGAGAAAAAATGAAGGAATCACATCTTAAAGTATCCAGAGGAAAATGTGCTTTAAGTAGCAAGATCCAGTCTGTCTTTATTGGAGAAATGCCAGTTCTGATGGAAAGGGTTTTCTCAAACCATCTGTCAGTTATTGCAGCAGTCTGTGTTTAACCCTTTCTTTGGCAGCATACAAGAATTCACTAATCTAGTAAGTTGTTCCATCAGGTGATGTGGAGGATAAGACATGGCACCTGCCTTCAAGAGGCTTAGAATTTAATAGAGACAAGAGATATACAGGACTATGTGTAAAACAGGCAGTATGTACTAAGTGCTAAGAGAGTGCTTGGTGGAAGCATCAATGAGAGGGAGATTAGGGGCTGGGGAAGTCTTCATGGAGGCATCTGAAGGCAGGGGAAGGGGCAGCAATCGTGGGTGTACTAGGTGGAGAGACTAATGTGTTGAATGCCAGAGAGGTGGAAAAGTCCGGGACATGTCTGTACAATGGGAACAACCTGATGTTATAGGAGTATAGGGTGTGGAAATAATAGTAGATAAGGTTCTACATATTATTTTGGGGTCAGATGGAGGTATTTGAAAGTCAGATTGAGAGGTAGGCATTTTGTAGAGTAGACAATGGATTGTCAGTGCCTTGTTCAGAGCTGTGCTTTAGGAGGATTATTGGGGCATCCTAGGCACTGTGGGTTAAGTACTGAACTGTTTTCTCTAACCTCAGGGGAGATTGAAATGGATCCATGGCTTCTGCTATTTAAGATGTGATACACTGGGTTTTGCAGACTTAGAGGTATATTTTTCTTTAATTATTTTGCTACTAGATTCATAGCTCTGAGGTCACTGTACAGGCCAAGACAGCTAGCCTGGCTGGGATGAGAGGGTACGTTTTTCTTCTGAACTTTGAACCTACGTGAACTTCGCGAGTTTTGAGTTAAACCTGGGCCTACTTTTCAGTATCAGCTTGATATTCTGTATTTTTTGAGTATGTATGTATTTATGTATGTGTATACATGTTTTTTATGTTTTTAGGGGGAAAACAATTTTTATAACTCAGTTTTTCTGGATCTCATGGAATAAAACAGCTGGAGGTTGGGAGTGGTGGTGAGGAAGATGTAGAATCACATCTGAAATATCTATATTTTTATTCGCTACATTCCTTCTTGCTTATTGCTATTGAGAGGCTTACATTATGGGGTACATTTTTAATAGGAATAGTTTTTCTGAAAGTGTGGCCCTCTTTGACCACCTTACACAGAATTCACCGGGAGAGCTAATGTTGAGGGATAAAGGGGAAAGTGAACCTAAAACACATGCTTATATTCATTAACATAGTCAAATACTTAAAAATGAAGTGTTCATAGTTCTCTCTTCCTAATAGCTTTTAGAGAACTGCAGTGAGCCAAATTTTTTTATTTTCATTTATGAGAAACAAACCCATTTCCATAACTCACCTTTCATTTCAACACTTTCTTTCAATTTCAGCTATGACTCAGGCTTGCTTTATTTCTGGCAGCATGTCATCTTTTAACTGGGAAGTGAAAAGAACTCGGAACAATGACTTTCAAACTTCTCTAATCCTTCAATAATAGTCCCTCTTAAGTGTTGAGAAATAGTTGTTTGTGCGTTAACTGATTAGATCATCTATTATACTGGCCCTGCTGTTGGGATCCTTTTCTACCTTTTAGAATTTGATAACTGACCCTGTTTAATTTCATTTGTCAGAATGCATTTTACCCATTTATCCCTTCCCCCTCATTCTTCCTTTGAAGCCATAGCTTTCCTGATTTTAGAGTGTGGGGGACTAGGGGTGGGTGGGAATTGATGCCTGCTTGGGCTTTTTAAGTACCAGCAGCAACATTATTTCTATATTTTTTGTTCTGCCACTGAAAATGCCTCAGCCCACACATAACTAGTTCTCATTCTCTTCCTGTTCCCCCGCCCACAGCATCCTCCTGCTCCCCCTCAGATGCCTGCCCCCCTTTCTCAGCGGCCACTTTCCTTCACAGTTCCAGAATGGTTTCATTCATCACTGTCACAGTCCCTGTCGATGTTAAACTCTTCCATCTTATCTGCGGCCACCAGTAAATGAGTTTGCATTTAATATTTTAAAGAGTTTTCTTTGTTTCTGACATTTCTCCACCCACTGATACTTGCACGTATGTGGCTTGCTGTCACCTTTTTTTTTCCTGCCAGTTGGTTGGCAGGAACCAATCTCCCCCAGAAAATGCAAGAGGGTCATCCTGTCATGTAGGAAATCTGTCTAATCTTCATCTGACATTGGTTACAAGTGCTTACTTTCTTCTTTTGGTGAGAAAGACAGACTTCAGAAGAGGAACACGTTAAGAATTTGGCAGAGGTGGCTGAAAGTTGCAAATGATTGGGCTTAGACGCTGGGAAATTTTGGATTTGGGTTCATGCCCTGGGATGATTTGCTGTCAGTTCTGTGTAAATTACTTAGTGTACCTGTGTCCTCTTCTGTGCTATGGGAATGATGTTAATTTTTAAACTGGGGTGAGAGTTAGGTAATGGATACTACATTATGAAAATATAAACAGTGTCAACAATAATATTGTTTGCTGAAAGCTTACTGTATACAAGGGTGCTATGTGATTTGTACACACTATGTCTATTTCTCAAGACAACACTGAATAACAGCTCAGAGATATTCAGTGTCTTGCTCAAGGTCACACAGCCACAGCTTGTAAGGGATGCATTAAGAATTTGAACATAGATCTGTCTGGTTCCAGAATTCACACTCTTATGATGACTTTGTTACACAAGGTCAGGGTGGTACTGAGCAGAGTTGTGTTTTTAGTGATTTGTGTCTCCTCTTGCCTTGCTCTTCTTGACGATATTCACTGATACTAGGCTTGTATGTGACTAGTAGTATCTGGGATTGAATTTGAGCTCAGCCATTTACTGGCTATCTAACTTTTGGGCAAGTTATTTAACTTCTCTGTGCCTGTTATTCACATCTGTAAAACATAGATGATAAAGGATGATAACAGCCTCTACCCCATAGGTTTGTTGGGATGCTTGACAATTTAACCTATTTATTATAAAGTACTTTTGCTTAACACATTGTAAGCCCTCAATGATTGTTAGCTATCATTGTCAGCTGTAGCCTTATTTCCCTAGAATGCTTCTCTCCACACCTGTTCTATCTGGCTGGTTTACTATGTTCTAGATGTATTCTTCCTTTCATATATGTATTTGTGTATGTATATGTATACACACACATATACATACACACACATATATTCCTTGTTCAGTGTCTTCTTTTCAGAGGGCCCTGCTCTGTACCTTCCAAAGTGAGTGATCCTTCCAAGATAAATTAACTTGTTCTATAGTATTAGTAGTAATTTACTCTTGACTAGAGTTTCTGATGACACCATTCTTTAACCCCAAGAGGTGAAATCAGTCAGTGCAGATTTCAAATTGTGCTTCTCTGAGCCTGAAGGGAATAAGGGGTTGGGTTGTGGTGTAGTTAGGACTATAGCATGTTTTTTTTCAAATAGAGCAGGGTCACCTTTATCTCTTTTATGCATACATTTAGCTTCTTGGTAAAATTTTTTGTTGGAATTACAATAATAGCAAACACTTACATAGAACTTTGTGCCAGACATTGTTCTCAACACTTCATATTATCTCATTTAATCCTCACAACAACCTGTGGAGTAGATGTTACTATCCTCATTTTAAGTTAAAGCACAGAGAGGTTAAGTAATTTGTTCAAGACTGCATAACTAGTGACTGGTAGAAATGGGATTTGAGTTCAGGTTGTACTCTTAAAGACCACACTATATTGGCTCTGCCTGAAGAAAAGTTTGTTCTGGCTTTTATGTAAGTTTAAAAACCACTGATCTTTAATATAGGAAATTTCAGGCACTGACTTGTTGTGAGAAGGCTGAGTGATGTTAGAAAGATGTCACTCTGAGACTGTAATTTTTATTGTTTCAGCATTTCATTTACTCTTTAGTAGCCAATCCTGTAATTTTCAAACACTGCCTTGCCACCAGATGGTAGAAGAGAGTTATAAGTCATGTGAATGATAAGACTTGAGGCAGAAATCAAAATGCCTACATACATCTTTTTTTTAAAAAGTAGTCTATTAACACAAGAAACTCTTAAATAACGTGAACCTTAATCGTTTCAGAACTCCTTATGGAACAAAATCATCTCTAAAAACCATGTCATACAAAAAAAGATGGTTGAAAGAAGCAAGGTTGTTTCACCTACAGAGAGAAGACTTAAGGAGATAAGATAATTATCTTCAAATATTTGAGCATTAAATGATTGTCATGAGGAACTGGGATTAGGCTTGCTTTCTTTGGACTGAAGGGCTGAGCTAGAGTTAATATATAAAAGTTACAGGGAAAGCATATTTTGGCTCCTTATGAGGGAGGATTTTTATGAAGTTATTTTTCTTAATATTTAAAATTAATACATAATATATTTTGGGGTACAAATTTATATGATGTATAATGATCAACTATTGTATATTTCAAAATAGAAGAGAAAAAAGATTTTTCTTTAAAGAAGCAAAATTACTTATGAGTGTTTTGTTATGGCTACAATATACTTGGGGAAATAAGACTTTTTGAGAGATGGTTATCAAGGCAGTCTTCAAAGATACATTTTCTTAGTTATTAACTGTGTGTTTAAAAACCCGATCTTTAAAAACCCGATCTACAAGAAAGTGGTCTCTTCTGTAGACACTACTTGTTGAATGCTTGTAAGGTCTCAGGTCTGTCTTATGTCTTATTTGACCTTTGAATTCCTACTCCTCAGAAAACCTCTAACTGGCCATCATTTATATAGTCAGTGACTTAATGCTCTCCTTTCAGGTTGTCCTCTTGTATATTCTATTTTGTCTTCTGATTTAACCAGGAAAACTCAGTAGACTTAATCTTTAGACCTGTCAGAACACTAAAATCCCATATCTCCCATCAGGAGAGGAGAGAACATCTATCTTATTCTCCTGGCTGGTTGAATAGGCTTCCTAGTATCCAGCATTTTTCCTGAGCAGTTACTAAAAAATGGAGACCAGATTATAAAGTGACAGATTCTTGTAAAATAGAAAATGAAACAAAATTTGAACTTTTAAAAACCACAGGGTTGACCTTGGTGTAGTCTATAATCACTTCTATGTATTTTCCTATTTTGATCTCAGACTCGAGCAAAAGGTTTTATCACTGACTTAGATAGTATAGTTTTGTTAAAGAACTCTTGTTTGTATGAGGAGAGCAAACTCCAGTAAGAGCTCTTGAAATATGTTCTTCAAGATAATGCTGAGACAGTTGAGGTTAAAGATGGTATTTTATCTCCTGTCTCCTGGTGGTACCAAATATTCTCTCAATTTAAAGTTTGTCAAATTTCACTATCCCATGGCAGATAGAAGAACACTTTGATGAAACGCTTGGGAAGAGATAGTATCCTGTATGTCAGATTAGAAGCTAGTGAGATTTTTAAACAATTTAAGAAATCACTCTTGGAAGTATTTAATAGTTTCTTGGTTGAGGACTCTTCAACATACTGCAGATTATATTGTATTAGGAGCCAACCCACCCTTATTCCCCTCACTTTTCTGTTATTTTCTTATCTCATAAGCATGGATAAATGTTATATTTCTCCTCACTCATGTTAGGAGGAAGAGCTGTCATCATTTTTTGACTAACCATACTAATAAGGCATGGATAATAAAGAGAAATTAATCTCTCAGAGCAGGCTTCATTTTATTCAGGGTTCAACCTAGCTATAAGCCTTTACTTGGAGCTATTCAGTAAAAGTCCACGTTTTCCTATTTGGAATGCACACCTTTTGTTTCCCTGCCTACTTTCTAGTCTGGGGGCTAAGGGAGACAGGAGTAGGTCAGGGAAGAAGACTGGACCCCAACTAATATCTGATTGGTTCAGCCTCTCCTGCATACATGAGAAATAACCCAAAGAATCCACACGGAGCTGCATTAATGGAGAAATGACTGTATTTTTATCACTGGTTGCAAACCGAGGATTGGAAAATAGGGGAGGTTTGGTTATAACAGATGCTAGATATGGTATTCCATTTTTTACATGGGTCACTTGAGAGAGGCCAGCTACTTGTGAACTACTTTCATTCTTTTCTTTACCTGTGATAAGGAAACCTCTATTAACCTAAATACTGGGGTGTGGGAAGAAGGAAAGTGTGAAAGATTCTGATTGGTGGGATTTTTCAGGACTTGTAAATTCTTTTTTTGCTCTCTTTTGGTTGAAAGTATTTATAAAACATTTGAATAAGAATAACTACTGTGTATTGGGACCCACCTGGGTCAGTGCTTACCTTATAACTACCCTGGGAGGTAGCTGGTATTAATATGTATTATCCTAATTACACAGATGAGGAATCTGATATTCAGAGAACTTAAGCAAATTTTCCAAGACCACACAGCAAGGAGAAATAGAACACAGGGTCTGAAATCAAAAGCTTTTGTCCTTACTCTGTCTCCTTAACTACCTGAGGATCATGCTAAGTCTTAGGACTAACTCCATTTTGCTGTTAGGAGCCACTTAAGTGTTGGGGTTATCGTTCCCCACTTGACTGTCTTCCATAATACAGTTTTCTAATAGAGACTGTTCACTGAGTGCTGGTTGTGGTCTAAAAGACACAGGAGTCGAGATTGTTGTTGGGGGCATGAGAATCTAATAGGAGGAACAGGAAACACATATACACATTAAAATTTTTTTTAATCACTGTGTTCTATTAGTAGATAAGAGCTAATCCCCACACAACTGTGACAGAATTCTCTGTAGGCTTGGAGGTTCTACGTTCTAAAGGTTCAACAACTACTTAAACATGATTTCCAGGGACATTTTAAATAGAAATTAAAGTCATTTCATTAAGAAGTCATGGCCTGCTGTGAGAAATACCATGAGAATACCTAGAATCTCCCCAATCCTAAGCCAGTGTCCTACTTTTTAGTACAATGTATGATGTATCTCAATTCCAGATATATTTTGATTGACACAGTAGAAATGTTTCTGAGAAGTTAACTGTTAAATACCAGTTTTTTTCCTCACGTGCATTCTTAACTTGTGCTTGTGAAGCTATTATACAAATCTTGTGATTGATCCTTTTTAAAACAAAGCAGACAAACTCCCAGTTGAGTTGTTTTCATAAGTCTGATTTTTTATCTATTAACTTACAGTGAAACAGATCAACACACAATCTCTGGACAGCTCCCCAGTTTATTGTAATGGGACTTGATCCTTATTTCAGACTATAGTCACAAATGCCAAAAGATTTTGGAGAAAAGAAGGACAAAGTTCTGGGAGAGGCTATCTTCCCTCTGCAACGTGAGCAGTTACAGCTTGTCTGTTTTCCGCTTAATGAGAAATGGCAGGTGAAGTAGCTTTTGGTGTGTTCTGGATTTCTGAAAAATACCATGGGGATTCTGACTGTAATTCAATTAGGTCAGGCCGATGAAGAATTTTGTGTTTAAAAATACAGTGCAGAGTATCTGAGTAGGATATGCTGAATGAAGTAGTGTGTTTTAGACCTGGTTTGCAGGGGAATTCCTGAGGGGAGTCCTTTAGTAAAACTGTAGAAAGTCACTCCTCCTTTGAAGCCCTACATTTTGGTGGTCATTTTTGGTACTTGTGGGCCAAGGCCAAGCCCTTAATTGAGTCTGTTTATAACTGTAGAGGAATCCAAATTTTCATTTTGTTTCTTATGGCCATTTTAAATATGAATGCACTGATATAATAAAGATAATAATGAAATCAAATTAAATTTATTGTATTTAACCTAATTATGTACTGAGGAAAAATGTCTAATTAGTAAAGGGTCCTGAATGCAGAACTATGTAATGATACTTAGCCCTTATATTTTTCAAGCATTTTGCAGATAATTTTCATGACAGTGCAATGGAAGAAGAAAGTAAATATTATTTTCATAGATAGGCAGACCCAGGCAAAACATAACCAAAGGATGTAAATGCAGGTTTCTAAATAAGATCTCTTCTGACCTTTTGGGCATATCTTGTGGAGTATCAGGTAATGTGTTTAGCAAGGAAGAAGCAATCAGTAAATTCCCTAGTTAAATTTAACCATTAGTTTTAAGGGAGGTAGAGGTTCAACATTCTTCAAAGCAATCCATTCGGAAGGAAACAAAAGTATATCTGAATTTATTTAAACATGTTGGTTATGCAAGCCAAGTGTCTAGCATCACGTCAACAAACTAAAGTCTGTGAGCCAATTCTGGACATGACCTGTTTTTGAGAATAAAGTTTTATTGGAACACAGTCACACCCATTCATTTCTGTATTATGTATGGCTAATTTCATGCTACAACGGTAGAGTCAATTAGTTGCAACAGAGACCTTATAGCCTTCAAAACCTAAAATATTTACTTGTGATCTGGCTCTTTACAGAAAAACTTTACTGATATCTGCTATGTAGTATTTCATAGAAGGATCCATGCTGAGACAACATTCATTTGCTGACCCTTGTAATTAATGAATGCATTATTTCTTACAGTAAGAACATTCCTTCACAATAATAATACCTAACTTTTATTGAGAACTTATTTGTTCCAGATATTATACCAGGTTCCTTACATATAGCCCATTTAATTTTCATAATTATGCGCTCAGGAATAGATATTGTCAGTATTCCCATTTTATAGATGAGGAAACTGAAGTTTACAGAACATAACTACCTTTTGTAAGAGGTGCTAAAAGATTGGATGACTTGTTCAAAGTCATATAGTTAGTGGTGAAGCCAAAACTGAAACCCAGACTTGTTTTTTTAATTGTGATAAAATATATTTAATATATAATTGTTCATAAGTTTATAATGCCGTGGCTTTAAATACATTCATAATGTTGTATAAACATTATTTATACCCTGGACTTTTTCATCATTCCTAACAAAAACTCTGTACCCGTTAAAAAATAACTCTTCTTTCTGCCTTCCCCCGAGTCCCTGATAAACCTCTATTCTACTTTCTATTCCTGTTAATTTGCTTATTCTAGGTACCTCACAGGAGTAGAATGACAGAATATTGTTCTTCTATGTCTCACTTATTTCACTAAGCATAATTTTTTCAGGATCCATACATGTTGTAGCATATATTAAAATAGTATTCCTTTTTATGGCTGAGTAATATTTCCATTGCATATATCACATTTTGTTTAACTATTTGTCTGTTGATGGACACTTAGATTATTTCCAGCTTTTAAATATTGTGAATAATGAACATTAGTGTACAAATATCTGTTCAAATAACTGCTTTCAATTCTTTTGAGTATATATCTAGGAGTATAATTATAGGGGCGTATGATAGCTCTATGTTTAACCTTTTGAAAAACTGCCAAACTGTTTTTCACAATGGTTGTATCATTTTACATTCCCACTAGCGATGCATAGTGGTTGTAATTTTTTTTTTGAGACCAAGTCTCACTCTGTTGCCTGGGTTAGAGTGCCGTGGCGTCAGCCTAGCTCACAGCAACCTCAAACTCCTGGGCTCAAATGATCCTCCTCCCTCAGCCTCCTGAGAAGCTGAGACTACAGGCATGCGCCACCATGCCTGGCTAATTTTTCCTATATATTTATAGCTGCCCAGCTAATTTCTATTTTTTTTTTCCAGTAGAGATGGGGTCTCACTCTTACTCAGGTTGGTCTTGAGCTCCTGACCTTAAATGATCTGCCCGCCTTGGCCTCCCAAGGTGCTAGGATTACAGGTGTGAGCCACCGCACCCAGCCTGTGATTTCTTCATATTTTCACCCACATTTGTTTTTAATTTTTTTATTATAGCTATCATGGGGGGGGTAAAGTGGTATTTCACTGTGGTGTTCATTTTTGTTTTCCTGATGACTAATGATGTGGAACATATTTTCATTCTCTATACTTGCTCTAGGAAGCTACTCCAGAAGTATGACTTGCCATCCCAATGCTACTTGCCTCTGGCTGGGGGTGAGGGGTTGATAGCCACTACCATGCTGATGGCTAAAATTGATCAAACTGCATATTTTACCAGTAAAGGTCTCCCTTGGAAGCTGAGTTCCAAAATGGTAACTTTAGGCAATTTCTGCCAGTACAAATGTCCAGTTGGAGAGATGGATTTCTGGTGCTTCATACTCTGCCATCTTCCTTGACATCACTCTCCAAACAGACTTCTCAAATGCTAGTACCTATTCTCTTTTTTTTTCTTTTCAGTATATATTTATTATTCTCATTATTTTTAGAATATAAAAGTCTTGTTTTCATTGTAAAAATATTAAAACATGACTGTAGATAGTCCCTTTCTCCCAAAAGGAGCAATTTGTGAAAATTTGTATATAATTTTTTCCATATCCTGACAAATTTTAAACAAAAATGGAATAATAATGTGTATATTTTTAGTTACTGTCATTTTTCTCCCAATTTTGAGTACATCTTAGACATCATTGCAAATTCAAATAATGGTTTTTTTGAATGATAATTATGTGACTGTCTACTATAGTTTTTTGTTTTTAATTGTACAATTCACTGGTTTATAGTACATTCACAGTCATGCACCCATCACAATTATCTTAGTCTGTTTTGTGATGATATAACAGAATACCACAGATTAGGTAATTTATGAAGAACAAAAATTTATTTCTCAGTTCTGGAGGCCGAGTAGTCCCAAAGTCTCAGGTGAAGGTGCTGGCATCAGGTGAGGGCTTTCTTTCTACATCCTCACATGGTAGAAGGGCAAGAGAGAACTAACCCATTCCTGCAAGTCCTTTTTATAGTGACATTAATCCATTCATGAAGGCAGAGTCCTCATGACCTATACATCTCCCTTAAGGCTCCACCTCCCAACATTGTTACATTGGGGATTAAGTTTTCAAAATACAAATTTTAGGGGCTACATAATCAATTTTAGAACATTGTCATCACCTCCAAAAGAAACTGTCTGCCCATAAACATTCACTCCCCAATGTCCTTCAACCTTTATAGCCCCAATCACTAATCTACTTTCTTTCTCTATAGGCCTGTTCTGGACATTGTATATAAATTTAACCATACAATACATGGTTTTCTGTGATGGGCTTCTTTCATGTAGAATATTTTAAGCTTCATCCATGTCATAGTATGTATTAGTTCTCCATTCCTTTTGATAGCCAAATAATATTCCATTGTAAGTATATATGCTTATCCATCCATCAGTTGATGGATGTTTGGGTTGTATACACTTTTTGCTATCATGAATAATGCTGCTGTGAACATTAGTATATAAATTTTTATGTGGACATGTTTTCATTTTTCTTACATACCTAGGAGTAGAATTGCTGCTGTATATGGTAACTTAGTATTTAACATTTTGAGAAACTTCTAAACTGCTTTACAAAGCAGCAGCAGCATTTTATATATTCAGCTGCCATATATGAAAGTTCTAATTTCTCCCACATTCTCTCTAACACTTGTTGTTATCTTTTTGATTATAATCATTCCTGGTAGATATTAAGTGGTTTTGATTTATATTTTCCTAATGACTACTGATCTTTTTTTTTTTTTTTGAGACAGAGTCTCACTTTGTTGCCTGGGCTAGAGTGAGTGCCGTGGCGTCAGCCTAGCTCACAGCAACCTCAATTTCCTGGGCTTAAGCGATCCTACTGCCTCAGCCTCCCGAGTAGCTGGCACTACAGGCATGCGCCACCATGCCCAGCTAATTTTTTCTGTATATATTTTTAGTTGTCCAGATAATTTATTTCTATTTTTAGTAGAGATGAGGTCTCACTCAGGCTGATCTCGAACTCCTGACCTCGAGTGATCCACCCACCTCGGCCTCCCAGAGGGCTAGGATTACAGGTGTGAGCCACCGCGCCCGGCCATGACTACTGATGTTGAGCATTTTTTTCATTTGCTTAATGGCTATTCATGCATCCTCTTTGGAGAAATATTTATTCAAATGCTTTGTTTTCATATTGGATTATTTTTTTATTGTGTTGGAGAGTTCTTTATATATTCTAGATACAAGTCTCTTATCAGATATATGATCTACAAATATTTTCTTCATTTTTTTGGTCTTTTTTGATAGTATTCTGTGAATGAAAGTTTTTAGTTCTAATAAACTCCAATTTATCTATTTTTTCTCCTGTTTTTTTTTTTTTTTGGTGCTTTTGGTGTTGTATATAAGAAACCATTTCCTAATTTAAGGTTACGAAGATTTATTTCCATGTTTTAGCTTATACATTTAGGTTTATAATCTATTTTGAGTTTTTGTATATGGTGTGAGGTAGGAGTTCAACTTCATTTTCCATGTGGATATCTAGTTGTCCCATCACTATTTGTTAAAAATATCTGTTGTTTTCTTCATTGAATTGTCTTTAGCACTCTTCTTGAAAATCAGTTGATCACAAACATAATGGTTTATTTCTGGACTCTCAATTCTATTCCATTGATCTATATGCTTATCCTTATGCTAGCACTATACTTTCTTGATTACTCTAAATTTTGTAGTATGTTATTAAGTATGAATCCTACAATTTTAGTTTGTTCAACTTGAGATAGTTGGAATTTTGATAGAAACTTCACTCCTCATGAATGCAGTGAAGAACAGAGAAATACCTCTCCTCCTAGCATTTGAAAAAAGTATAACTTCCATTTTGTTGAGAGAGATGGAGGGGGAGAGGATTGAGAGGGGAGGGAGCAGGTCATGGCTCAGATGTGACAGACTCTAGCTGTTCCTACTGAGTTTTAGTACACTTTTTTGGATATATGTTGCTGATTTTATGAATGGTCTCAGGATAATTTTCAAATACTTCAAATGGTTGTCACTTTTTGATTTTTACCGAAGTTGTTTCTCTGGGGAGAAGATCCATGGAGCTCCTCACAGTGCCATTGCCATCACCGATTCTCTTAACTCTATACTGACTTTGGGGAGGGCAATATAAATTTTTCCATTTTTTTTCCTTAATGAGAATCTGAAGGTGAGATAACTTTTGATATGTTCATGATTTCTGAGAAAAACCATGGGAATTCTGATTGTAATGGGAATATTCAAAGGATCATTCCTTTTAAAATTGCTTTTCTGTGGATTTCTTCTATGCTCAGTCTTAAACTATAAAATTTTAACACACAAAAGCACTTAATTTGTCCTAACTAAATTAGTTGACTGTTCAGTGTGTCAGGATTGGGATTTGTTGCAAGACACAGAAAACCCAAAATAACAGTGGCTTAAGCATGATAAAATTTTCTTTCTCATGTAAATGAAATTAGATGATAGGCATTGTAGGTCTGGTATAACAACTCTGTGATTATCCAGGAAATAGTCTCCTTTTGTGTTGTGCCTCTACTGTTTGCAACAATTGAATTCTACTTCATAGTCTAAAAGAGTTGTTCCAGTCTAGCCATCATAAATACTTTGTAACCAGCTGGAAAGAGAAAGTGGTGGGAGGACATTCTTATTCTCATCCTGTTGGACAGAACTTTGGCATGAGCTCACACCTAGCTTCAAAAGAGTCTGGAAAATAGTCTTTCTTCAAGATGGCAGTATCTCCAGCTAAAAACTAGAGGTTCTGTTTCTAAGAATAAAGTGGAAAAAGGATATTGGGGAAGAACTAGTCTCTACCATAGTTGATAATAAACTATTTAAACTGGTTGGTTTTTTCTTCTTGAATTTACTCTTGTCAGTCTATCAAGAAACAAACACCCATTTTCTATGGAATATAAAAATCTGTTTTTCCTACCTTAGGTAAAAAAAATACAAATTTGGTATTTAGATTCTTAGACCATTTCATGGCAAATGTAAAATAGTTAATGACTTCAGTTTTTTAAAGGGTGTGGACATTTATAAATATCCCAGGGAGAGTTGCTGGATTAACCAGCAGCTATCATGTATTTCTTTAGCAC
The DNA here is from genome assembly GCF_020740605.2 of Lemur catta. NCBI lineage: Eukaryota > Metazoa > Chordata > Mammalia > Primates > Lemuridae > Lemur > Lemur catta. The sequence goes on from NC_059155.1 coordinate 22,127,079, forward strand.
CAAGTAATTGCCTGGATCCATGGTGAGTGCACACATACGTTAGAGGAACGAGATAACTATGCGCAAAACAACTAGAGAACAATAAAAATGTATTTCTTTGGCATTTACCACATCTTCACTTTACAGCTATCTGTCTATATATCCTATGTCTTATCTCTGACTCTGACTATTGAGGGCACACATTATTCATCATTTTGAGCTTCTCAGCACCCAGCATAATGTTTTATACAGAGAAGGTGCTCAGTATGTTTTGGGGTAGAGGACTGAACCAATGAAATATAATTTAGTGTCTCAAGTCAAAACTTAGAAATCGTCTCTAAGGCCTCTCTCCCTTACCCCTCATATCCATTTTATCAACAAGCTTGGTTGCTCTAGCTCTAAAATATTTAATATATCTAGAATCTATTTACTTTGCTTTACCTCCATTCTACCACTAGTCCAAGTTACCTTCATCCCTAATGTGGACATCTGCAATAGCCTTCCAATTAGTTTTCTCATATTCATTCTTCTTTATAATATTTTCTTAGTAGCTGGAGTTAGCTTTTAAATGTCAGCATCATATGATTTCATTGCCCCACTTGAAATACTCTAACTTACCAATATACTTAGAATGAAACTCAAATTCCTTACTATGATTTGGCCTATGGCCCTCTCTCCAACCTTATCTCTTAACTACTTTTTCCCTCACTTGTAATCAAGCCACATTAACCTTCTTTCAGTTTCAACACCATGACTAGTTCACTTGAACATTGAGGCTTTTGTACTTGTGGTTTCCTCTTCCTGGGATGATATTATGGTAGATGTTTGAATGGCAGACTGGCTCATTGAGGTCATGTCACTTCCTCATTGAGGTCATTCATGACCACATGCCAGTTCAATCTCTTTTTTTCTCATAATATTTATCACTATTTGATGTATTGTTGTTTACTCATTTGTTTTATTCATTTTTCCATTACCTGTATCCCTTCACTAAAATATAAGCTCCACGAGAGCAGGAACTGTGTCTGTCTGGATCAGTGATGCATCCCTAATACCAAGAAAAAGTGCTTGGTACATAGTAGGTCCTCAGTGGATGTTAATTGAATGAATGAATATTTAATGAACTAGAATGCATTGGAGATTTCTTATATCATTGCCCATGTTGTCACAGATTGAATTCCCTAAGAAGCAGACTTTGAGATGGCATTTAAACTGCAGGATGTTTATTTAGGAGTTCTCTTGGGTTCAACACCTGTGGGAGGGAGAGGAAGAAAGCCAGGAATGGACAGAGGGAGAAGTTGAGCTATATGCTCAACAGTACCCTTGGCCAGCCCCACAGGGAGATATGGAGATAAAAGTGTCCATCATAGTTTTCCTGAGTTGGGCTAGAATGGCCAGGCTCTTATACCACCTCATCATTCAGTCATTGGATGTGGGCTGCCCCAAGAAAGATCATGACTTTGAACAAGTTGGCTCTCTACAGTTGAGGTAATCTCTGAAGGGGCTAATAGCTGAAGGACGTCAGCCAAAGTTACTCCAGCAACTGAACAACTACTTCATTGAGTGAGGATCTGAACAGTTTGTTACAGTGTTCATCACAGTCTACTCCTTATACCATTCATATTCACTTCTTCAAATATGTTTTGGTTACAGATTTTCTAGGATTCCGTGGGCCTCTCTTCCTTGGGGAAACTTAAAGAAAGAAGGTTAGTGGGGGAAGAATTACAGCTCCCGCAACTGCAGATTGTCTTAGGGCTGCAACTGATCCTTCTCATCTCCATTTTCCATTATAAATTCTAGAGTTCCCCCAGTTTCAGCTAGCACTTCTGCTGGTCTTGGTTGCTTATGTGCACAGTCTCCCTCCTTAGGGGGCACCTTGGTGATGTTTCAATGTGTTCACTTGTGTATTCTTTCTGAGCACTCTAGTCCTTTTAAAATTGTGATGAAGTGTCTCAGTGGTTAGCTCAGGTCATTCTTGCCCTTTATTGGGCAGAAGAAAATCACCTGAAAGTGTTTTAGTCATAGTATGGCAGCAGGTGCAGCCTTGGAATTGAAAAGCTAAATGTGTCATTGAAACAAATTGAAAGTTGATGAATTTTTCATAGAAATGTTTTCAGGTGCTGAAAGAAAACTGCCCATGGTCCCTTTCCCAGCATAATAGGTCAGGAAGACAATATCCAATCTTAACTATCAGTGTCAAAAAATCTGCAAAGCTTAATTTAAGGCTTTGTGTAAATGCTGAACTTAAGTAGAATGTCTCAAAAAGACTATTGCTCACATGTTTTTAAATTCTTAAAGTTTTACTACACCTCTCTTCTAATAACTTCTTCGTATTTGAAAAATGTCTCTTTTCCTAGCAAAATTTTTCCCCATTTCTCTTTGGAAGTTAACATGTATATATTTTTTGGTGATTTATAGAGAGCTCTTTCACTTGATTCCCAGGTGCCAGCATCATCAGGAATTTCAGCTCAGCCATAGGAACAACCAGAGTACATAATCAGCAAGTTTTTACTGTTAGAACCCAAAACCAAAAGTGGGGCCCAATAACAGACTCAGGGCCACCTTAAGGCAGATTGTATAATAGCATATATCACATGCACTTTCTTTGTACAGGAACCTTACTTTTCCTGAAGTCTCCAAGGAAGACTTGGTTGCACTGTTCCCCTTCCCACCCTACCCCTCCTCACCTGATTAGACGTCAGGTACCTGGATTTCAAAGTTCCTGGTCAAATATCTTTTCTTCTTTTCTTGTATTCATTCATCCTCTCTTAGTAGTAGCTACAAATATTGAGTACTTATTGTGTGCTGTGTACTTTGTCAAGTGCTTTACATGTATTGATTCATTTAATTCTCCCAGCAACTTTGACATAGGTTAGCAGCAGTATTATCCTCATTTTATGGATGAGTCAACTATGGCACAGATTGGTTACATAACTTACCTAAAGTCATTTTTTCATTTACCAAATATGTGTTGAGCACCTTCTAACTTACAGGAACAATCCCAGGTGTTGTGGATATGACAATGAACAATGCAGATGATAGTTCATGCCCTCATTTAGTTTATATTCTGGTGTAGGAGATAGACAATGAACAGAAAAGTAAATTTATTTGGAAGAAAATAATTGAGGGAAGGTATATCAAAGGCTGGGATTGAGGACATGGTCACTATTAAATAGGGCCAGGATAGGCCTAACTGATAATTATATTTCAATAAAATCCAAAGTAATTGAGGGAAGAAGCTGTGTAGTTATGTGTGATAAGAGTTTTCCAGATAGAGAGAACAAACAGTACAAAGATACTGAGGTGGAGTCATACTTAATGTATTCAAGAAAGAAGAAAGGAGATGAGGTCAGAGGTGTAAACTGGGGGAAGGGGGAATCTTTGTGGGCCATATAAAGGATTTTAGTATTTACTGTGAGAGAAGAAATCATTGGAGGGTTTTGAGCTGAGGAAGGACATGATCTATGTTTTAATAGGATCCCTAACTACCATATTGAGAACAGGGTAGGGGGCTGTGATAAAAGTAGGAAGTTGAGTTAGGAAGTTATTGTAATAATCCATGTAAGAGATTATGTTGGCTTACACCAGGGTGTTGGTGGTGGAGGTCTTGAGAAGTGGTTGAATTTTAGAAATATTATGAAGGTAGGGGCATCAGGACTTGCCAACCAAATGGATGTGGGATATGAAAGAAAAATAGGAGCCAAAGATGGCACCAAAATTTTTGGCCTGAGCAAGTGGAAGGGAGTTGCCAACAACTGAAATAGGGGAGATGATGAGAGGAGCAGGTTTGAGAGGGAAGGGCTGGAGTTTGGTTTCTGATGTGTTAGGTGTTAGGGGCCTCTTAAACAGCCAAGTGGGAGATGTCAAGGAAGCAGTTGCATATATATGTCTGGAGTTCAGGGAGGTGCACTGGCTGGAATTATAAATTTGGGGGACATTAGTGGATTGAATGGTATTTAAAGCCACGTTGACTGTGTTCAGCAAGAGTGAATATAGAAGGAGAAGAGAAGAAATTTCAGAACTGAGCCCAGGGGCATTCAAGCATATAGAGGTTGGGAATAGAAGAGCCAAAAAAGGAAGCTAAGGAGAAGTCAGTGAGATGGGAGGAAATCCAGGAGAGTGTATTGATTAGAGTCTAGGTGAAGAATGTTTCAAGTTGAAGAGATAAAATGGTAAATGCTGCTGATAGTCAAAAGTGGGGACTGATGATTTACCATTGTATAATATTTAGCAACACGAGGCTATTCTTCACCTTGACAAGAGCAGTTTTGTGAAATGGTGAGGGGGAAAAGCTTGACTATAGCAGATTTAAGGGAATCCACACAAATAGGAAGTAGACTCAGTGGTATATGTATCTTTCCCCCAAATAAGATGAGAGTCACTGTCTTAAAGTTTTACCAATAATGGAATTTCAGGCATTATAAAAAGCCAGTGGGCGAATGTACCCAGGATTTTTTACAAGATATACCATATAGCCTCTGAAAAACAATGTAGAAATATTTAGAATATTGAGTATTGTGTCAAAGCATAGTTTTTCCCAGTAGCCGTTTTCAATCAACCTTTGCTGTTTTGGATTGCTCCTTTACCTGGTGTGTGTTTGTGTGTGTGTGTGTGTGTGTGTGTGTGTGTGTGTGTTTGAGAGAATGGGGGGAAAGGGGTGGGGAAGAGGGAGAATGGGGTCAGGGAGAGAGAATGGCTCAGTTGTCCAGGTTTAGGCAAGGCACAAAATCTGGTTGGGGACAGTTGAGTTTTGCCCATAGGTCACACTATCCTTTCTGTTATGCTGACTGCTTTCTCTCATGTAATATTGTATGTGTGTATTGGGTCTTCCAAAGTAGTTTATAAATATCTCTAGGCTAAGGACCCAGACTTTACTTCTTCATGTACGAAGTGCCTAGTAAATACCTCTTTTCCAGCTACCAGATAACTCACCTTTTAACAGAGGTTGCACTTCCTCTAAATACATTTAGGGTATAATATTTTGTCATGATAGTCATAGTTAATCGTTTCAAATATCAATCATAAAAATTTTGTGATATTTATATAGTTATAGAACAAATAACAGTGGGATTATGTTTTACAATTACATGACTGATTTATGTAATATTGTACTTTATGTAGTTTAATCTTTTGCATTGTTACAAAATTGTGTGTTTCTCTGGGTTGTTGGAATGTTTTACTGCAATATTCAGGTGTTGGGTAGAGGTGATATGTGCTTCTGAACTTCCTGATGCTCTGCTACAGCCTCTGAACAAAATCCCAATCACTGCATGTTTTTAATGTATCTAAATGCCACAGCCAGTCCTCGATTCCCAGTTTATGTCAATACATGCAGGTTATTCAGATACATGTGCTCCAGCAGGTAATGGAATGTCAATCTCAGCAGATGCCAACTAGAAATTCCTAGGCCAACAGAGTTCAAAGGCATCCAATCTTGCATAATATAAAATTGTAATCAGTTGGATGGACCAACTGAGTTCAAAAGCCATAAATTTAGTTAGAAATGCCTTCTCAGTACCAGATGGCCACTTCAGGAAAGGTAATGGAGGAATTCCTTCTGAGGTGACCAGAGTACAAGCCACACCACTTCAGAAGGAGGTGTTAGTCAGATGACCCCTAGAGTCCCCAGAAGATAATACTAACAAAAATATTGCTGCCTTTAAACTAGCAGTCTGAACTTATCACTAAGCAGGACTAGCTTTATGCACAGCAGGAATTTAGGGAAATCAGGAAAGGTAACCTCTGGCTCCACAAACATCTCCCTGATGGCTCATTTAGTGCCTGAGTTTCTGTTGTTATGGTCATTTACTTGAGTGGTTAGGGTATTGCTGCTTTGGGGAATCTAGTTGACTATGTAAATAGTCCTGGAAGAGACAACACTTCACAACATTATCAGTCACTGGTGCCTTTGCATGGAGGTTTTTGTTGTTGCTGTTTGTTTGTTTGTTTATTTCACCATATCTTTGGTTTACAAATGTTTAGGTTACATATATTGCCTTTGCCCCATCTGAGTCAGAGCTTCAAGTGTGTCCATTGCCCAGATTGTGTGCATCATACCCATTAGGTGTGGATATACCCACCCCCCCACCTGCCCGACACCCTATAAATGTTACTACTATGTGTACATAAGTATTGATCAATTAATACCAATTTGATGGTGAGTACATGTGGTGCTTATTTTCCATTCTTGTGATACTTCACTTAGGAGAATGGGCTCCAACTCCATCCAGGATAATACAAGAGGTGCTTGATCACCATTGTTTTTTGTGGCTGAGTAGTATTCCATGGTATGCATATAGCATGTTTTATTAATCCACTCATGTACTGATGGGCACTTGAGTTGTTTCCACATCTTTGCAATTGTGAATTGTGCTGCTATAAACATTCTAGTGCAGATGTCTTTTTTATAGAATTTACTTTGTTCTTTTGGGTAGATGCCCAGTAATGGGATTGCTGGATCAAATGGTAGATCTACTTGTATCTCTTTGAGGTATCTCCATATTACTTTCCACAGAGGTTGTACTAGTTTGCAGTCCCACGAGCAGTGTATGAATGTTTCTATCTCTTCACATCTATGCCAACATTTATTGTTTTTGGACTTTTTGGTAAAAGCCATTCTCACTGAAGTTAAGTGATATCTCATTGCGGTTTTGACTTGCATTTCCCTGATGATTAGAGATGTTGAGCATTTTTTCATATGTTTGTTGACCATTAGTCTGTAGTCTTTTGAAAAGTGTCCACGTTTTTGCCCACTTTTTAATGGGGTTGTTTGATTTTTTTCTTGCTGATTTTCCTGAGTTCTATATAGATTCTAGTTGTCAGCCCTTTATTGTATGTGTAGCATGTGAATATTTTCTCTCATTCTGTAGGTTGTCTGTTTGCTCTGGTGATAGTTTCCTTGGCTGTGCAGAAGCTTTTCAATTTGATCAGGTCCCATTTATTTTTTTTCTTGCTGTGATTGCCTTTGGGATCTTCTTCATAAGTTATTTCCCTAGGTCAATGTCTATATGTTGCTGTTTTTAATTAGAGATGTATTTTGGAAAATAGGCACAGAAAGTCTGAGGAAATATGCACTGGGTAGGGATTTGTTCTGGAAGAAGTAGAGTGCATCTTGGTCCATTTTTTTTTTCAGGTAGCCTAGGTTTTCATATTCATTGGCACTGACAGCACAGGCAACATCAGCATAGGATAGTAGAAATAGCACTAGACTGTGATCTGGGATTTTAGGTTTAAGTCCCCTCTCTGCCACTAATTATTAATAGCTGATGACCTTAAACCTTTTCTTTTCTCTGGACTTTAGTTTCCTTACTGAAAAATGAGGGAATTTATACTAGGTGTTCTCAAAGTTTATGGTACATAAGAACTATGTAAAAGAATGTGTTAAAATTCAGAGTTTTGGTCCTCCATTTCTTTATCCTTTAATTCAGTCAATTTAGATGAGGCCCAGGAGGCCTCATATTAAGAAGCACCTCAAAGGTTTGATAACTCTTTGAGAAACTGGATAGGATGATTTTTGGGGTCTTTTCCAGCTTTAAAATTTCTTTCTTTCTGATAGTTTTGGAATGGGAACAAACCATTTTTGTACTTTTATTTTCTCTGCTATTATCTTCTTTCTTTTTTCATTTTCTTTCTCATCCCACCATCTCCCTTTCTCCCACTGTTTCATCTGTAAGGTAAGAGTTGGGTCCAGCAGGGTTGGGAACAATTCAGTAAGCACTGACTCTGAATGTTCTGTGTGGGGTCCCTATTGGTACAGGGTGGGAGATAGGGACAGCTAAGCACTAGTTCCTGGTCTTAGGCGGAGAAATGCCATAGTCAGTTCCTAGTGATGATATATGATATGTGGGATGCATGTTGATAGAGATAATAACTGCAAGGAGATCACAGGAGGAACAAAGGAGAGAGATTAAGGGACTTTTGATGGGCAAATATGAAATGTCCCCTTTTTTCCATCATCTCACTTGCAACCTGTTGGGTACCATTAGCAATTGGAAGAGTTAAAAGAACACAAGGAGTGAGAAATTCTGTTCAAATCAAACTTTAAGGTGGCCATTTAAACCAATTTTAGACACGATTATTGTCACCCTGGCTGTTCATTAGAATTAGAATCCCTTGGGCAGCTTAAACGAATTACAATGCCTAAACCACACCACAGAGTAATTAAATCCAAATCTCTAAAGGTAGGTATGAACACTGGCTTCTTTTAAAATATACCAGGTAATTGTAATGTTCATCCAGGGTTGAGAACCACTGCAATAGAAGGTTAGTTGTAGAAGTGAGCAAATAAGACTTAAATACCAGATCTTGTGGCAGGTTCCTAAGCTGCTCACCAATACTGTCCCTGTAGGGTAGGACTGAAAGAGTTTAATTTTGGCTTTCCCTCTCTCTAGTTGGCTCCTAGCACTCCTCAACTATGGGTTTCAACTTCTCTTATTAATACAAACCATGTGCCTATGATGCCAACCTTCCTCTATAAATCTGGACTCTTTTTATCTGTGTCTCCTCCTATCCTGGGCTCAGTTCTCTACTTCAGTCAGTGGTAGGATACACTCAGTTTGAGTGTCTGCATGAGATGGATTTGATTTAAAGAAATCAAATGGGCTTTGGTCTTTAATGTAGATGGAGACTTTGAAGCCACTCACTGATAATGTCTCAATTTTAGCTTTTGTGTGTCCTACCAATTCCAGCAATAAAACCAAATATGTGAAATGGGAGTTTTTTTCTGACTTAGCTTGAGTCTCAATTCATTTACTTCTAACTCTCAATTCTAGTTACCCACTGAGGAGAAAATTTTGGTCTGTATTGATTGATTTCCTTTTATATGTTGTTATTGAGTATGTTCCTTTAAACCTTGTCTTTGGAAACAATGGAATCTATGCTATGCTCAGTTTCTATGCTTGCTCACAGCAGTGAAGTGGTCAGAAGATTTTCCTTTCCGGTAAAGATTATGTAAACACTGTGAAGTTTACAATGAGCTTTCCAATCCATTCTTTGATCCTTATAGCAAAGCTGTGCAGCAGGCTTTTAAAAATGATGGGAGACATCACTTGTTCTAGGTTTATGCAGTCAGGACCAAAACCTATTTTCTGCATAGTACTGTTGGACTGCTTTCATATTGTTTACTTACTAGTTTCCTGTTTTTTATGTGTCTTCTCTGCCAGTAGAGTGCAAGATGATAAGAACAGAAGCCTTACCTGTCCTGTTCACCTCTATTTTCCTAGAGACTAGATTAGTATATAGTGAATGCTTTTGTTGAATCTTGAAACTTCAATGTTCTTATCCTAAGTCCTGTGATCTTTTTAATAACCTATGACTACTCTTATTTTGCCAGTGTTCAAAGAGGTATAAAAATGTGTGAATGGTCATGTAGCTAGTAATTAGTGGAGCTAGGACAAGAACCCAGTTGTTTAATTCTCAGAGTAGATTTATATTACTTTATTTATTATTTTGACACTGGTAGACCCAATCTTATGGCATGGCATATTTTAGAAAGGTCCTCAGAAGGTGATATGCATGCTCTTAAGGACACTGTTAGAGCCAACCTGCAAAGCTGTGGAGTGGGAAAAGTTTGTCTTGTTTGTCTACACATCCTCTTTCCTCTTTACCTAAGCAGATATTTAGTCTCAGCTTGTTTAGTGTCCTCACCATGGGGCCCTACCCTAGCCTATTGACCAGTGTTCAAGATCTTTCCAGATCCCTTGTCTCCTATCAAAGTTTCTCTATCCTTTGACTCGCTCTTAATGCAGATATCACTTGTTGGCTAGATGTTCACCTTACCTCTGTGAGTCTCAATTTTCTTACCAGATAAGAAGGATAATAATGTATCCTCCTTACCTATGTCATTTATGTGGTGTGAACATGAATAGGAACAAGGTGTAGGTTATAAAGTATTTTAAAAACATGTGTTACTAGATTTTTTTCTAGGAAACTGCCTAATATAGCAAACAAATCCCTCTAGAGCCCTAAGGCTTTTAATAATGGCTTGAATTACCTTTTCTGGGTTGCCTGGTTAAATTTTAACAGACATTTGAGACCTTTAATCTAAAAGAATAATTCCTGTGGTGGGAATTTCAAGACTCTTGGCAGGTCTGTGAGGGACAGATTTTTATTTGGAGGTGTGAGGAGAAATTTTGGGGACTTTGCAATTCATTCTCTTTTTTGTAACGTGGATCACCTAAACTCTTTGTTCATTCCATGTACCTGCTACCTGTGCTGAGTCACAAATCGGTCAGGACTGCCAATACCTTGTGAAGACCAGTTTGAAATGAAATGATTTGAACTCATCCAAGTTGATTAGAGTCCATTCAATTCACTTCCAGGGTTTCATTCTATAGCTCACTTATCCAGGAGCCCACTAGGCAACAGATCTCTACTGCGCAGGTGCAGTTGAATGTAGACAAAATATTTCTTTGCCTGTTGGTGTTCTGTGACCGGGAGACCAGTGTCAGTAGGGTGAAAGGCGAGGGTTAGATAGTGCATAGAAGCCTACATTTGAAAAAGCTGGGGCCAAACAGGATGGTGTCCTGTTCATATGGAATCTTGCCCCAGTGTATACTCACTGGGACTCATTTGTCAAAATCTGTCAACAAGTGCCTCTTGCGGAGTTATGAGACTCAGAGGTTGGTGTCTTTCCAGGCATTTTGTTGTCAGGGCTGTCATTCCCGAAAATTATAGAGTGTGGATTGAAACTAAGATTATAGGTTTAAACAGCCCTCGCCTCTGTACAACTATGAAGAGCCTAAGCGATGCCCAGAAGCTAAATTTGGTCTTGGTCATTATGAAAATTGAAAGTAATGCTTTACAATTAAGAGTTTGAAAACAGTCTTTAATTTAGATTCCATAAAACATTGATGGGGTGGGAGGATGTCATGCTGAGGGCTCAGGGGGCCTGTTTTAAAGATGAGTAGAAGCTTTTAAAGCTTTGTTACTAGTGTAAATGTGGTTCAAGGGCCATGACAATCTGAAGGCATTGAGATTGGTTAGTTATTCCAGGTCCTGTAAAATGCAGTGTTAACATCTTTATAGCAAGAGTTACCAGAATTAATGCTTAGAAAGGCAAAATAGAGCCTAGGATTCTACATAGGTAAGGTGAGCTCTAAAGAAATGGAGCTTAGAAATAAAGAAGTAAAAGCGACCCAGTTTAAGAAATAGGGATATTCCAAAGGACCAAGGAAATTTTAAAAAAATACAGAACTTGTCTTAGCCTGGAATGTAAAGAAGGAAGGAATTGTCAAGATGAGTACAGATGAGACCAAATTGGAAAAACATTTGAAAATTGAGTGATGTCCTATAACTCCGTACTCAAAGAATCCCAGCCTCACAAGAAATAGAAGAAATCTTGGATCTAACCAACTCTTAGCTCCTGGAAGAGCCGGGACTAGAAGGGAAGGTAGCAGGACACTATGATATGGAAACCATCATTATATATGGTGAAGGGGGCGGTCTGAGTATGGCCATGGATGTAGAAAATAAATACAGGAAATGGAGACAGAATTTCTGTACCAGCATTGATTATGGCTCTGGCTTCTTGTCCATATCCTTTACGCTCTTAGATTACTGAACTAGAAACTGGCTTAAGCTGTGTGTGTCTGGAAGCATGAGAATGATGTCTGTGTTTTTTTTTAATGGGGGATATGTGTGTTTTGGGATGGAGGAAGAACATTAGAAGTATCTAAAATCCCACCACCCTGAAATAACCACTTTTAGGATGACCATCCTTTTGTGTGGCTTCCTTTGTATATACATATATGCAGGTGTAACTTTTCATAAATGGCATCATTGTCTAATGCTTTCTTTATTGTTAAGAGCAACTTTTGGGGGACTTGTTCTCCTTTCTTCTCTTTCTTCTCATTTACACTTCCCCAAGATAACCAAAATTAACAGCCTAGTATATATCCTTCTATACATTTCTCAGAATTCATTTCACCTAAGTCAAGCATGTGCACATACAAACACACATACACACACAAACACACAGGTTTTATTTGGTTATTTTACAAAATTGGTTGTCATGTTATACATTTTTCTGTGTCTTTTATTTGTCATTACCTAGTAGACTTGGCAAAATTTTCACAATTCTGTTAATGGTAGCATAGTAGCTTATGATGTAGATGTGCCATAGTTTATTAAATCATTTCCATATTAATGGATCTTTACTATATTTATAGTTTGTTGCCATCACCATCAATGCTACAGTTATTTGTGTATTAATTAAAGCCATGTTAAACTGCTATTTTGTAGGTCAAAAACAGTCAACTATAAACAAATGATACTACCATGTAAGAAATAGCAGCAATAGGGATCAGGCTTCAGAATGCAGAAGATAAAATTAGTAATTTTTGATGCAACCTTAAGCTCTCCTAGAATGCAGAATAAAAAGAACATGGAGATAAAAATAACAAGAAAATCAATAATAAATACAATGGATCAGTTAATAGAGAACCAACATTTGGCTAATCTGTGTACCTGAAAGATAAGAATAAATGCAATAATAGAAGAAAATATCTCTGAAATTAAGAAATAGGTGAATCTACAGATCAAAAGGGTCACCTGGTACCAGTCAAACTAATAAAACGTGACTGACATCTATATAATCTGGTGAGTGTTCTGAATTTCAAGAAAGAAAAAAACTACAAGTGTACAATCAAAAAAAGAATCAACACAAACAGTAGACTTTTCCATAATATTAAATGTCATAAGACAGTGGAGCAGCATTTACATTTTTTTACTATTTTTTAAAATTTCAAAATATTAAGGGGGTACAAATGTTTTTGATTACATGGATTGCTTTTGTAATGCTTGAGTCAGGGTTATAAGTGTGCCTATAATCCAAATAGTGTTTATTGTGTCCGTTAGGTAGGTTTTCGCACATCCTCACCTGTCCCTTCCCTTTGCTTGATTTCCACTGAGTTTTACTATGCTCTGTGAACATGTGTGTTGCTCAGTTAGTTCCAATTTAATAGCAAGTACATGTGGTGTTTGTATTTCCATTCTTTAGACACTTCACTTAGATTAATGGTCTCCAGTTCCATCCAAATTGTAGCAAAAGGCACTAATTCATCGTTTTTATGGCTGAAAAGTATTCCATGGTATACATATACCATATTTTGTTAATGGACTCATGGATTGATGGGCACTTGGATTGATTCCATATCTTTGCAATTGTGAATTGTTCTGCAGTAAGCATTGTAGCGCAGGTGTATTTTTGATGAAATGACTTCTTTTCCTTTGGGTAAATACCTAGTAGTTGGATTGTTGGATTGAATGGTAGGTCTACTTTTAGTTCTTTGAGGAATTTTCATAGTGTTTTCATAGAGGTTGTACTAATTTGCAGTCCCACCAGCAGTGTATAAGCATTCCTTTCTCTTTGTATCAGCACCAGCATCTATTGTTTTTGGACTTTTTAATAAAAGCCATTCTAACAGGGGTAAGGTAATATCTCATTATGGTTTTAATTTTCATTACCCTGATGATAAGTGATGTTGAGCATTTTTTCATATGCTTATTGGCCATTTGTCTATCTTCTTTTGAAAAGCTTCTGTTCATGTTTTTCTCCACTTACGGGGTGGTTTGTTTTTCCTGCTGATTTGTTTGAGTTCTTTGTAGATTCTGGTTATAAGCCCTTTATCGGATGTATAGCTTGTGAATATTTTCTCCCATTCTGTTGGTTGTCTATTTAGTCTATTGATTATTTCCCGTGTTGTGCCGAAGGTTTTTAGTTTAATCAAGTTCCATTTATTTATTTTTGTTGTTGCCGTGATTACCATTGGGGTCTTAGTCATAAATTCTTTGCCTGGGCTGATATTGAGAAGAATTTTTCCAACATTTTTTCTATAATTCTTATTGTTTCATGCCTTACATTTAAGTCTTGTATCCATCTTGAATTATCTTTTGTGAGTGGTATGAGATATGTATCCTGTTTCATTCTTCTGCATGTGGCTATCCAATTTTCCCAGCACCATTTATTGAATAGGGCTTCTTTTCCCTATATATATATTTTTTCAGGTAGCCTAAGTTTTCATATTAATTGGCACTGGCAGCACAGGCAACATCAGCATACGATAGTAGAAATAGCACTAGACTGTGATCTGGGATTTTAGGTTTAAATCCCCTCTCTGCCACTAATTATTAATATCTGATGACCTTAAACCTTTTCTTTTCTCGGGAATTTAGTTTCCTTATTGAAAAATGGGTGAATTTATACTAGGTGTTATTAAAGTTTATGGTACATAAGAACTATGTAAATTGTTGTCCACTTTTTCAAAGATCAGTTGGCTGTATGTGGATGGTTTTATATCTGGGTTCTCTGTTCTGTTCCTTTGGTCCATGTCTCTATTTTTGTGCTGATACCATGCTGTTTCGTTTTCTATAGCCTTGTATTATAGTTTGAATGTTTGCCCACAGAGTTCTCTACCCTGACAGTATAATGCAAAGAATTTGAACAAAAAACCAAGAAAGTAATTTGATTTCCTACAAAGAAATATATTTAATATTTTAAGAAATTTTTAAACTTTTTACACTTGTACCAACAATATATGAGTTTTAGTTGTTAAACATCTTTTCCAGCTCAAGTTGCCATTATTTTTATATTTAGCTGTTACAATGGATATGCAATGTTATCTCATTATGGTATTAAATTAAATTTTACTAATGATTAATAAGGTTGAACATCTGTTCATGTGTTTCTTGGGCATTTCTATATTAATATCTTCTTTATGAAGCATCGATTCAAATACATTGCCCAGTTTTTTGTTGGATTATTATTCTACTGTTGACTTATAAATGTTCTTTGTATATTCTAGATATAAATCTTTCAGCTTACATATGAATTGCAAATATTTTCTACCAGTCTATGGCTTGCTTTTTAAAATACTTTATTCATTAATTTATTTTTAAATAGATAATACACATACTCAGTATAAAAGGTACAGTGTATATACAGTGAAAAATAAATTACCTCCTACCCCTATCTTTTGGTTCCCAGATTGGCCTACAACTTTCAGAGATTGTCAGAGCAAGCATTGCTTAAGCGTTTCAGCAGATGGGTGTGGGCCATCAGGAGGGAGAGTTGGTATGGTTTTAACTTGAATCCTGTACAATGAGGCTGCATAGTGGAGTATGGAAACCTCATCAGAAACAAGCAGGAGTTCTACTACGGGATGCTCAAGGGTTGAAGAAAGAGTCCTAATTAGCACCCTAAATGCTAGGTCCTAGAGTGACTAGAACTGCATCTGCTGAGTCAAAGGAACTATGGACATGGCCCATGGAAGCAACCCAGGAGATACGGGCAGCTTTAATCATATGCCAGGCTCCAGGCTCAGACCCAGAAGAGCACTAAGTTACCTAACCAAGCAAGAACTATCCTATTCCTTAACTCCCCCCATGCCTTTGACCTGGTAGCATCCAAAATAAGGGAGTAGGGGAGAGCACAATCAGGAAGAGAACAGAGGAGTAGAGGAGATTCTTCATTGCAAACTCCTGCTCTGAGCCTCGGAGGAGAGATTTGGTATAAGTTAAATTAGGATTTTTCATTATTACAGAAGAAGATTGAGCAGAAAAGTTATTGGTCTGTTGGAGTTTTTATCCAGGATCAAGGAAATACCAGTTTCATTGAATGAATTTTTACTCTTATTTTGGCGGGAAATTGCATTTGATTAGAAAACACATTGTTTTCATTAAATGAAAAAAAAGCACAAATGTATATATTTAATCTCTTAAAACGCACACGTGTGCACACACACACGAATTTATACCACATCTACTATCATGCATTTTGCTTTTATCGCTTAAAATATCCTACAGATCATTCTATGTCAGTATGTAGATAAGCCCCATTAGTTTTTCTTTTGCTTCATAATATTCCATTTTATGGATGTACTGTATTTCATTTAACCAGTCCCCTATTATGGACCCATAAGTTAAAGCTCATCTTTTGGTAATGCTAACAAAGGTTCAGTGAATTTCTTTGTTATGCATAATTTCATACCCATGTGATTATATCTGTAAGATAAATTCCTGTAGGTATAATCAAAGAGCATGTATATTTTAAATTTGATCTTTCTTCGAAGTCTACTTCCATCAAGATTACCAATTTCTGCTCTACCAACCTGTTTTGTCATGTGCTTGCCAATGTAATGTTTAAAACTTAAAAGAAAATTTATCAGACAGGTGAAAATGGATTCCTTGTAGCCTTAATGTGGATACATATTTATTTTTTAAGTGTTGACACATGCTTTATATTGAGAAATTAGTTTTTATGTGAAATAACATTTAAACTGAAACTTGAAGCTTTACAAAATAAAGATCTTTTTATGCAAAAGTGGCAACATATATAAAAGCCTTGAATTTGGAAACCTGACTGTTACTACAGAATTTTAAGAGTTGTCAAGTAGGGTATGAATGTAATGTCACACATTTGTGTTTTAATTTGCCCATGTCTATCAATTCCTAAAGCCTAGGCATTTTGCTAGGCATGAAAAATGTATTAAATAAATGTTGAAACCTTATACTCATGGGGCTCCTAACATAGTGTGAAATAGAGTAGGCACAAGAAGAATAAACAAAGGAATAATTAGTGAGCCATTAAAATAAAACAAAGTCCTTAAATTCCCTGCTTTAATTTGTATTTTCTGTGGAGTGCCTGTTCCTGTCTTTTATACTTTTTATATTGGGTATTAATTGGTATTTTTTCTTACTGATTTACAGTCACCGTTTTGGGGATCCCATGACCATTTGTGAGTTTGATGATTCACTGGAGAGACTCAAACAATTTAACAAGTTATACTCATGGCTAAAATTTTCTTTGTTTTTGATACATAAGAGATGCACATATTTTCAGGGTACTTGTGATAATTTAATACATTCATATAATTTAAAATCAAGTCAGTGAATTTAGAATATCCATTACCTTAAATATTTATCCTTATGCTAGAAATATTTGAATTATTATCTTCTAGTGATTTGAAATATACAATAGATTACTGTAAATTATAGTCACCCTAATGATCTATCAAACATTTGTTCTATCAAACTGTATGTGTGCCTCCATTCATCAACCTTTATTCATCCTCCCATCTCTCCTAACCTTCCTGGTCTCTGTTAACTACCAGTCTACTTTCTATCTTCATGAGATCCACTGTTTCAGCTCTCATATATGAGTGAGAACATGTGGTATCTCTTTCTATGCTTGGCTCATTTCTCTTAATATAATGACATCCAGTTCCATTTCCATCCATGTTGGATGGAACATGACAGGATTTCATTTTTTCTGGCTGAATAATATTCCATTGTGTCTGTATATCAAATTTTCTTTATTCATTTTTTCATTGATGGTTACTTAGGTTGATTCCATATTTTGGCTATTGTGAATAGTGCTTTAATTAACGTGGGAGTGTACATATTTATTTGATATATTGATTTATTTTCTGTTAGATATATTAATATAGTAAGTAGTGGAATTGCCAGATCATATCGTAATTCTGTTTTTACTTTGAGAGTCTTCCATATGGATTTCCATAGTGGCTGTCCTAATTACATTCCCACCAGCATTGTACATTTCTCCACATCCTTGCCAACATCTATTGTTCTGTGTTTTTTTTTTTTGATAAAAAGCTATTGTAATCGGGGTGAGATGATATGTCATTGTGGTTTTGATTTCCATTTCTCTGATTAGTGATATTGAGGATTTTTTCATATACTTGTTGGCTATTTGTATGCCGTCTTTTAAGAGATGTCTGTTCAGATATTTTGCCAATTTTACTTGGATTATTTGTTTGTTTTTTCTATTGAGTTGTTTGACCTCCTTTATATATTCTGGTTATTAGTTTCTTATCATATGGATAGTTTATAAATATTTTCTCCCATTCTATGGATTGTCTCTTTACTTTGTTGATTGTTTCCTTTCCTATGCAGAAAGTTTTTAGCTTGATGCAGTCCCATATTTTTGCTTTGTTGCCTGTGCTTATATCTTACCCAAGAATCTTTTCCCAGGCCAATGTCCTGGAGCATTTCCCTAATGTTTTCTTCATAGTTTCAGGTCTTAGATACAAGTCTTTAATTCACTTTGATTTGGTTTTTGTATATGGTGAGATATAGGGATCCAGTTTCATTCTTCTTATGGTCATCTAGTTTCCCCAGCACCATTTATTGAAGAGACAGTCCTTTCTTCATTGTATGTTCTCGAAGCCTTTGTTGAAAATGAGTTGGCTGTAAATGCATCGATTAATATCTGGGATCTCTATTCTGTTTCATTGGTCTATGTATCTGCTTTTATGCCAGTACCATGTTGATTATGCTTTGATTATGCTTTTATGTTGATTATGCTTTGATTTACTGCTTTTATGCCAGTACCATGTGATTTGGTTACTATAGCTTAGTAATATATTTTGAAGTCAGTCAGTGTGATATCTCTATCTTTTTGCTCAGGATTGTTCTGACTATTTTGGGTCTTTGGTGGATCCATATAAATTTTAAGATTATTTTTCTATTTCTGTGAAGAATGTCATTAGTATTTTAATAAGGATTGCATTGAATTTGGAAATTGCTTTGGGTAGTGTTGTTTTTTCCAGTCCATGAGTGTGGAATATCTTTCCATTTTCTTGTGTGTCCTCTTCAATTTCTTTAATCAGTGTTTTATAATTTTGCTTGTATAGATCTTGTACTTTTTCAGTTAAATAATTCCTAGGTATTTTTATTCTTTGTAGTTATTGTAAATGGGATTGCTTTCTTCATCTCTTTTTCAGAATTGTCACTGTTGGAGTTTATAAATGCTGCTGATTTTTGTATGTTGAGTTTTGTATCCTGCAACTTTACTGAATTTGTAAAAGTTTTTGGTGGAGTCTAGGTTTTACTAAATATAAGATCACATTGTCTGTGAACATGGCTAATTTGACTTCTTCCTTTCCACTTTGGATATTCTTTCTTTCTTTCTCTTGCTTAATTCTTGCCAGAACTTCCAGTGTTATCTTCAATAAAAGTGGTGGAAATAGGCATCCTTGTCTAGTTCTAGTTCTTAGAGGAAAGGCTTTTAATTTTTCCTTGATCAGTACAATATTGGCTGTAATATGTCATATATGGCCTTTATTATTTTGAGGTATGTCCATTCTATACACAGTTTGTTGAGGGTTTTCATCATGAAGGGATGTTGTATTTTATCAGGTGCATTTTCAGCATCTACTGAAATGATCATACGGGTTTTGTTCTTGGTTCTGTTATTGTGAGGTGTCACGTTGATTGATTTGCTTCTGTTGAAGCATCCTGACATCCCTATGATGAATCCTACTTGATTATGGTGAATGATTTTGTTAATGCGTTGTTGAATTCAGTGTGCTAGTATTTTGCTGAAGATTTTCACATCTATATTCATCAGTGATATTCTGTAGTTTTACTTTTTTGTTGTGTCCTTGTCTGGTTTTAGTATCAGGGTAATGCTGGCCTCGTAGAATGAGTTCAGAAGTATTCCTTCCTATTCAACATTTTTTTTTGAAAAATTGGAGTTTAATTGATATTAGATCTTTTTTTTTTTTTTTTTTGCTTTCTCTTCTATATTTCTTTGAATAGTTAGTAGAATTCAACAGTGAAGCTGTCACATCCTGGGCTTTTCATTAATCGAAAAATTTGTAATATAGCTTCACTCTTGTTAGTATTTATTAGTTTGTTAAGGTTTTCTATTTCTTAATGGTTCAGTATTGGTACATTGCATGTGTCCAAAAATTTATCCATTTTTTCCTAGGTTTTCCAACATTTAGCATATAGTTTGTAATAGTCTCTAATGATTCTTTGTATTTCTGTGGTCTCACTTGTTTTGTCACCTTTTTCATTTTTGATTTTATTTATTTGGGTCTTCTCCTTTTTTACTTAGTTCAGTTTGTCAGTTTTATTTTTTCCATAAACTAACTTCTCATTTCATTTATCTTCTATATTTTATACACTCCATTTCATTTATTTCTGTTCTGATCTTTATTATTTCTTCTAATAATTGTGAGTTTCATTCATGGTTTTCTAGTTTTTTGAGGCATATCATTAGGTTGCTTATTTTCATACAGGTGTATATTCCTATAAACTTCCCTCTTAGTACTGCTTTTACTATATCTGATAGATTTTAGTATGTTGTATTTCCATTTTTATTTGAAGAAATTTTTGAATTTTTTCTTAATTTCTTCATTGATCCATTGGTTCTTCAGGAGCATGTTGTTTAATTTCCATGTGTTTGTGTAGTTTCTGAGGTTCCTGTTGTTACTGAGTTCTAGTTTTATTCCACTGTGGTCAGAAAAGATACTTGCTATTAGTTTTACTTTTCTGAATTTGTTGAGACTTGTTTTGTGGCTTAATATATGGTCTATTCTGGAGAATGTTTCATGTAGTGATGAAAAGAATGTTTATTCTGTAGAAGTTGGCTGAAATGTTCTGTGAATGTAACTTAGGCCTGTTGGGTAGAGTATAGTTTAATGTCCATGTTTCTTTGTTGATTTTTCTGTCTGGATGATATGGCCATTACTGAGAGTGAGGTATTTAAGTCCCCCCAAAATTATTATATTGAAGTCTGTCTCTCAATTTATTTATTTATTTTTTTATTTAAAAATATTACAAGGGTATAAATGTTTTTGGTTACATGTATCAATTTTTTTAAGTTTTTTTTTTTATTTCAGCATATTACAGAGGTAAAAATGTTTAGATTATATATATTGCCTTTGCCCAACCCAAGTCAGAACTTCAAGCATGTTCATCCCCAGAGAGTGTACACCACACCCATTAGGTGTGAATATACCTATCCTCTCCTCCCTGCTCCCACCTGCCCGATACCCTATGAATGTTACTACTATGTGTGCACGTAAGTGTTGATCAGTTAATACCAATTTGATGATGAGTACATGTGGTGCTTGTTTTTCCGTTCTTGCAGTACTTCACTTAGTAGAATGAGCTCCAACTCTATCCAGCATAATACAAGAGGTGCTAGATCACCATTGTTTTTTTGTGGCTAAGTAGAACTCCATGGTATACACATAGCACCTTTTATTAATCCACTCATGTATTGATGGCCACTTGGATTGTTTCTACATCTTTGCAATTGTGAATTGTGCTGTTATAAACATTCGAGTGCAGATGTCTTTTTTATAGAATGTCTGTTTTTCCTTTGGGTAGATGCCGAATAATGGGATTGCTGGATCAAATGGTAGTTGTCCTTGTAGATCATTGAGGTATCTCTGTATTACTTTACACAGATGTTGTACCAATTTGCAGTCCCACCAGCAGTGTAGGAGTGTGCCTATGTCTCCGCATCCACACCAACAGTTGTTGTTCTAGGACTTTTTGGTAAAAGCCATTCTCACTAGAGTTAAGTGATATCTCATTGTGATTTGATTTGCATTTCCCTGAGCCTCAGCCTCCCGAATAGCTGGGACTACAGGCATGAACCACCATGCCTGGCTAATTTTTTCTATGTATTTTTAGTTGTCCAGCTAATTTCTTTCTATTTTTAGTAGAGATGGGGTCTCGCTCTTGCTTAGGCTGGTCTCGAACTCCTGACCTCGAGCGATCCACCCGCCTCAGCCTCCTAGAGTGCTAGGATTACAGGCGTGAGCCACCGCGCCCGGCCCAGCCTGGTTCATCTTGACACTGCCTCAGGGATATAGAATAATATCCCTAATCAGTAACTATGTTAACATTCCTATAGTTTAGTTCTCCCAGTTTGACCAAGGGTTATTGCCGTGGCTACAGAGATAAGCAAGAGCTGAGTAAAATGGACCTGCTGCATCAGTGCTTTTCTTACAGAGCTTTTATAAGTCTTTTGTGTGTGTATGTGTGAAAGAGAGATTGTTCATGCCAGTAGTTTGTATTTTCTTTCTAGTTCTTCAAATGGCTACCATTGTAACTAAAATTTCATATATTTAATCCCTTAATTGTAAAGATGGTGTCTATTGACCCTGCATGAGCAAAGACAAAATGAATATCCTTCTTACTCCTACCTACTGTTCCCCCTGTCTTACTCCTCCTTCACCTAATTATATTTGGTTAAATTATTTTCTTAGCTGTCTTTAGCTTTATATTTTTAAATAGACCTATACATCTGCTTTGATTTATCAGCCATAAATGGTATCTTTTGATCTCCAGCTTCAATATGAAGAAATAAATATACCTATGGTAAGTCCTTTTTTTCCTATCCTTGCCTATCTTTATGTTTTTAGTTATGTAAGTTTTACATTTTAATTTATAAGATTTACATTCTATTCTGTAGTCATAATTTTCAGGGTTATGTTAGTCTTATTCCTGTAGCTAAATGGTTTCTGTGCTCAATGGTAGTCATCTTGCCAGAGATTCTTCATCTTTTGAATAGGCTAACATTTGTCCTCTAGTAATTTCTTCAAGAAGTGCTCATTGGAATTCTATTCCCTAAATTCATGTACAATCCAAAACATTTGTTGCTTTTGTTTATGAAGGAATGTACAGTAGGATATGTGTCATGCCTTTTTCTTTTTCTGAAGATTTGGTAGACAGACATTATTTCACTTTGTCCTGGCATTGAATGTTGCTCTGAAGACATCTGAGGCCACCCTGATATTCTCTATTATTGATGGCTTTGTCTTTTGTTTTTCTTGTCCAGGTGCCCGAAGGATTCTTTATTCTTGAAATTCAGTTACTTTGCTAAGATAGACTTTAGCGTCATTTATTCCATATCTGTTTTTTAGGGTCTTGGTATGTTTTTTTCAATCTGTACATTTGGTTTTCTTTTTTCTTTGTTTCTGGGAAGATTTAAATACTTTGTATCCCATGTTTTGTTTCATTTATGTTCCTTAGTTTTGTTAACAATGATCTCCTTTGTCTATTTGTCTTTTATATCTATTGTGTTTTTTTGAACCATTTAAAACTCTATTTTCATTTCTTTTTCACTTTTTATTCTATATACCATGTATCTCCTACTTGGTTTTTATCAGTATCAATTCTCCTTTGTGTTATTTTCAATGTGGTTCCATTGTCTTCTTACCTTCTCTCTCTCTCTCTCTCTCTCTCTCTCTCTCTCTCTCTCTCTCTCTCTCTCTCTCTCTCTCTTTTTGGTTGACCAAGTATGCAGTTTTATTCTTATCATCCATGTTTGCCCATATAATAAAACCATTCTATAAAATACAGTTTATCAGTTTCTTATTGAAGGAATATTTCCTCCTAACCTTTATTAATTTTTAAAGTCTTAATCTTGATGTCATTTCCTTTAGGTAGCTTTCTCTGACCCCCTCTGCCAAATGCAGCTCTTGTAGCCTTCAGTGCTTTCCTGATTACAGTACTTACCACACAGTTTTAAAAATTCCTGTTTGCTTATCTTGAAACTAGACTCTAAACTTTGGGAAGTCAGGGACTGTGTTTATTGTTCTTGTTCAGTGATGCATCCCTAGCATCTTGCCTGTAATAACCCTTCCATTTATGTCCTAAATTGTCTGGAAGGGCTTTAGGATGGAGCTCATTACCAGAAAGAACACAATCTTATGAGTTGCTAATTATGAACATGCATTGAATGCTTAGGATGGTGCAAAAAGAGTTCTGTACTTTTTCCAACTGTTCAACTTATACTTGAGTTAGATGAATGTTCTAGGAGTCCATTCTTTACCTAATGACCATCCAGCTTTCACTTTCTATGCTTCTGCCCATCCCCATGGTTCTGGCTCTCTCCCTAGCTATCAAAGCCAAGGACTTTCATTTGCAGCTTCTCTCAGGTATGGTTGAAGATGACTTTGTAGAATATTTGATTACTTACAGTCTTCTTTGGGAGCAGGCTTAAATCTTTCAGTTGCTTCTGAGTGGTGCATCTATATGACGATTTTTTTTCTTATTAATATTTATTGTCCATTATTTTGCTAAGAGAGCCTCTCACCACTAGAGATGTCAATAAGAAAGAAGGTGGAGGATGGGGGTGAAGGGTGAGAAATTATGCCCTCATCGTTACAGAAAGTGCTCAGTAAATATTTCTTGAGTGAAAGAATGAGTGGTATAATTAGGGGTGATGCTTGCATTTTTCTATGTGGGTGCGTGCATGCACATGCTTTTCAAGAATTCTTTGTGTATATAAAACATTTGAAATAAAAAGCTAAGTGAATTTTTTAAAACTTTGTAACTTAAAATTTGAAGAAAGAAAGTTTAAGTGGGGCTTACTTATGACCATCATGTTATCACCTTACGTGGTATGAATTGAGAAACTGAAAGGAGACTCTTTCCTAAATGATCCCAGGGCCTACAATTCTACCATCCTTGGGCTATGGCTTTAAGGCATTTGAATGATTACCTAGGATTTAATTCATGTCTTTTCACACACAAGTGTAGTGGAGTATGTGGATGCTGTTTAATTCCTTTGGATGGTTCGTTATCTGGGTAGCTTCCTAAATAGCACAGTCTTTTGAGATATATAAAGAAGGGAAAAACTCTAGAGGGTAAGATTCCTGAGGATAGGAATGGAAATACTTTACCAGAGACATCACAGGACAGTAGGATGCCATGGGTAAATAATTCTGTCTATGAAGTTATATCTTGACTCAGTGTAGCTATCTGTTTTTAGTAGTTTTAGCATGTTGAGATTCCTTAACCTTTTTCATACCCTTGTATCATCAACTGTTTGTCCTTTTTAGCTTTGTTGTTGCTTTCTGAGTTTTATTGTTTTTGAGATAGCGAACATGAAGTTAGGGATACAAACAGCAAAAACAAAAGAAAGTGGGCAGGGACTGGAGGATTTATTAATAGCATTTAATAGCATTATAATAGCATGTGGAATGTGAAACTCTGCTTACCACCCTCAAACACACACGAACTGAGGCCAAACAAATTACAGTTCCTGGAATGACACATAGGTCTTAGAATCCTTCCCTGATCAGTAGCTCTCTAAAGTTTACCTTTGGTCCCTTCTGTGTTGTTTTTTTTTTTTTTTTTGAGACAGAGTCTCGCTGTGTTGCCCGGGCTAGAGTGAGTGCCATGGCATCAGCCTAGCTCACAGCAACCTCAAACTCCTGGGCTCAAGCGATCCTACTGCCTCAGCCTCCCCAGTAGCTGGGACTACAGGCATGTGCCACCATGCCCGGCTAATTTTTTTCTATATATATTTTTTAGTTGGCCAGATAATTTCTTTCTGTTTTTAGTAGAGACGGGGTCTCGCTCTTGCTGAGGCTAGTCTTGAACTCCTGACCTCGAGCGATCCTCCCGCCTCGGCCTCCCAGAGTGCTAGGATTACAGGCGTGACCCGCCGCGCCTGGCCTGTGTTTGTGTTTTTAAACGAACTGTCCAGTTTGTTGAGGACAACTTTGCATGGGGAATAGTGAGGGAGATGCATTCATATTATTTACTCTCTCTAACCCTGCTCTGGAGAACCTGTTAAAGGTAGCTACTGCTGTTCCTGTAAATTGTTTCAAATGAGTTGCTTTCTTCATAGCTTCTCTAAATCCTACTGTTTTGTAGGATCTAGCTCAAATCCTACAGTCTCCATGAAGCCTTCTGTGATTCTCCAGTGTTCTCCTTCTTTTGATCTCTGAACCTGATTGACTGAATTTGAATAAAGCTTTGTCATTTTTAGAAATGTGATGTTGGACAAGTTATGTAAACTCTCTGCGCCTTGGTTTTCTCACCTGTAAAATGGGGATGATAAGTGTGCCTATTTTTATCTAGTTAACTATTGTGTAGATTAAATGGGTTCATGTATGTAAAATACTATGAACAGTGCCTGGCACATAGAACATTGCCTACTCAGTAATTGTCATATATTCTTTTTACTTCTAATGTGGCTTATAATATACACTTCAACAATTTTTTACTTGGGCTTTTATGGCTCCATTTTATCTTCTTAAGTGAGCTTGGGGTAATGTAACATAGTGGAAAAAGTGTGGATACTTGGATACAGACTGCCTGAGTTTGAGTCCTAGATCTGCTACTTACTAGCTTTCTGATCTTGGACAAGTTACTTAACCTTTTAAAGGCTTTTTTCATCATTATATAATGGGGATAATTATACCAACCTATTTCAGAGAGTCTTTGTGAGGATTAAATGAGGTAATGCTTACAGAGTACCAGGCACACAGTAGATGCCCCATAAATGGAGAAGCTATTATTACATATTTTAATATTCATAGTGGCTAGACCCAGATTAGGCACTCATTACATGTTTGCTAAATGGATCTAGAAGTAAAATATTCTGCTTTTTCAGGCATCTCTTTTTTGTTGTTCAGAAACAGAATAAGCTGGAATAGGGATAACTGCATATTTGAACTTTCGAGGTTACTTCTAGATTCAGTATCTTTCTTACCCATCAAGCTGTCCCTTTTGTTGGGTTAGGCCTAGTAATTTCAATGATGGTGATGAATAATAAGAGCAGCTACCATTTGTTGATTTCTTACTATATGCTGTGTCTGTGCTACATGATTTACATAAATTATTTTTAGTCTTGCTTCTTCTCATGCTACATTCTCTTCCTAAGTAATCTCATCCATTATCTTGGCTTCAAATACAGTCTATGTACTGATGATTCCCAAATTCCTGTCTTCACTCCAGACCTCTTTACAGCTCCATACCCACATATCAAACTGAAAACTTGACATTTTCATTTGAATATTGCAGAGGCAACTGAAACTAAAAGTTTTCAGGCTGAACTGTCTCTTACAGCTTCCCATACCCCAGTCCCCTTTCTCCTTTTCCTTTTGTACATTCCATCACTGTGATAGGAACCACCAGCTATTCAGTTGTACCCTACATGCAGAACCTCAGCAAGTTCTCATAGATTTTATTCCAAAATATATGTTACATCTATTTATTTCCTTCTTCAATACTACCACCAAAATTGAAACTACCATCATAGTCTTTCAGAATTATTATAGCCTACTAACTGGCCTTGCCTCTTACAAACTTGTCCCCTTCCAATCTGTTTATACTGTGGCCAGATTTTCTTTTTTTTACTTTTTCAGTTGAAGTATGACTTACATATAATATGCACAAACTGTACTAATCTCAAGTGTGTAGCTTGATTAATTTTTCCATGTGTATATATTTACGTAAGCATTTCTTAGATCAAGATATAGAACATTTCCAGCACCTTAAATGCTGCTTTGAGCTGCCTCTCAGAGATAACTGCCATTTTGCAGACAGATTTTTTCATTTTATTCTTATTTCAGCATATTGTGGGGCTACAAAATTTAGGTTACGTATATTGCCCTTGCCCCCCCCACCGAGTCAGAGGTTCAAATGTGTCCGTCCCCTAGACAGTGTGCATCGCACTTATTATGTATGTATGCACCCATCCCCTCCCCCACCCACATGTGCCTGACACTTGACCAATATTATTCCTAAATGTTGCAGGCAGATTTTTAAAATTGATCATTTGAGGGAAAGAAAATAAATATTGAACCGTAGTTAATGATATACATGTTGAAATATTTAGGTCAAAGTGTATTAAGGAATTCAACTTACTTTGAAATGCATAAGAAAATAAGATGGACTGGATGCATATAGGGATGGATATATATGTGATAAAGCAAGTATGATAAATGTAAATTGTAGACTCTTCATGGTGGGTATATGGGAAGTTCAATGTAAAATTCTTCCAAATTTTTACATTTGAAAATTTTCATCATAAAATGTTATAAAAAGGAGATCTTTTGAAAACACAAATGATCTTGTATTACATAAAACTCTTCAATGGGTTTTAAACGCACTTGATAATACATAGTTTAATATGTGCTAAAAGGCCCAATGTTGCCCCTACCAGACTCTTTAATTTCTTTTCCCCTACTCTTCATCTTCTTCACTGTGTTCAAGCCCATTTGCCGTTTTCAGTTTCCAACAATATACAATGCTGAATGATGAAATAAAAACAAAGATGTGCTAATAGGCAGGCAGTGCACAATAATGGAAGAACCTGGCAAGAGGACACTTTTTCAGAAATGCATCTCAGGCAGGTAATGTTGTTTGGGTTGAAGACAAACAAGAGCCCTAATTTCTAGTTGCCAAAACACATCCGATCACCTATGGTGCAGCTGTGTTATGTGCATGAAGTTTTATGGCACACAGGGGATAATGTCTCCTTCTTGTGGTTGTAAGTTCCATGAGGGCAGGAACAGTGCCTAGCTTTTTTGTGTGTCTGTAGCATCTAACACAGTTTCAGCCAGCCATAAGGTAGACATTTCATAAACATTTGTTAAATAAACTAATGAACTCATTAAATCCTTGTAACGGCCCTATGTTTTAGTTACCAGTTGATCTCCATTTTCACATGAGAAAACAAGCTCATAGATAAAACTCACTAAAGCCCATACAGTTAGTAGTAAAAGAGCTAAGATTCATTCCCAGCTTTGTCTGACTCCACAGACCAGGCTCTTACATGCTCTACTGCCTTCCCTAATGCAAATATTACACCCTTTTTGGAAATCATCCCGAGAGTGAAAAGGGCAGGGCCTGAGAGGGGAAAGGAAAGGGTGACTGGGCACAACATAAGTCCTGGGTGTTTTTCTACTGGGGTGATTTCCCCACCCCCATAAACTCCTTTCTAGTGGTGCTGGAAGGTGCAATTTGTAGCCCACACCTGGAAGTGAACAGTGACCCTGCTGAGTGAACACTCATCCCCAAATTGGTGATTCATTTTGTCTAATCACCTTAGTTAAACTCATTAGTTTCCTTTTCATAAAGCCAAACATAATAACCGTCATTTTAGCTGTGTGTGGGATTGAGATTGAATAAAGCACTACAATGGAAAATTTGCTAGCATAAATGGAAAAAAAAAAAAAAAAAGATCTTCCTCACTTCCCCAACCAAACCAGCTCGGGACACACTTACAAAGTGAGGAGATCCATAGGCAGTTTCGGCAGCCTGACTTTCACCAGACTTTGGACCAAAGTACTCTCTGGTCCCATGCCTAGGTTAAGTACGCAGCTGTCTACATGCCATGAAGTGAGGGGGGTTAAAAGTCCTTGATTGCCATCAAGTCTCCTGCTTTAGATAAGCCACAGTATTTGAAACCTTCATTGAAATTATTGTGTTGGGTTAAGGGACTTAGGCCCCCTATGAAAATTTATTTCCCCAATAGGGGCTGTACCACTGAGTCACCATCAGCCATTTCCATCTTGTTAGCTCTTCCCTGTTTCCTTTGTTCCTCCACCACAGCTCTTCCCACCTGAGCCCACAAATATCTAAAAGTACAGATTTAGTCATGCTTCTTGAGCCAGTCCTGAATGAGAACAGAAGGAATACACATAATTGTTAGCATTTAATGTGTGCTTTACTGTGTTACGTACCATGTTAAGCACTTTACATATACTATGTCAATTTAATCCTTTTAACAACCCAATGAGATATTTTTATCATTTCTGTTTTTTGGAAGGTCAAACAGAGATGTAGAGAGGTTAAACAATTTGCCTAAGGTTACATACACACTATGGCTGAGGTAGGATTTGAACCCAGGTGGCTTGACTCCAAAACCTATAATGTTAACTGCCATGTAGTACTGCATTTGTCAGCCTCAGTCTGACTGTTTGAAATCATCATTTTCTTTATCTCCAGGACGTTATGTACTTGTTATGAGCTCTAGATCCCTACTTGGCTTTTAAGTCACAGCAAGAGAGGAACAGGGGCTGTTGAAAATGTGAGCTTCATAGCTGGCCTAAGAGAAGTCAAGGGTAAGTAACCAAGCAGTTGTTACAGTCTTCTAAGTAATTGTTATAATAATAACTAACACTTATTGAGGTTTTTTTTCTGTGCCAAGCATTAAGCTATGTCTATTATTTGTATTAATTCTTTTGGAGATAGTAGTTCTGGAGGTCCAGCCTCTAGAAATGTCACCATCTTGTCATCATCATTACCCAGCATCATCTAGGGTAGGGTTATATCAGAAACATTGACCCACTTAACTAAGGTGTGATACCCTAAAATTCTTTCCAGTACCACGGTGGGGGTTAGAAGCTTTTCCCTGTTTTGTTAGCTGCTGTTTTGGGGACCTATTGTGCATGACAGAATCAATTAGAATCTGACTACTGATAGGTTGTCTTTTAAGTATTTGATTGCTTCTTGGATCCCTCACTGACCTAGTTACTGGCCTGATTGAATATTAGACCAATATTGAATGCTTTCAGGTTTATGACAGAAACCATCATACCTTTGGGAGACTGAGCTACCCTCTTCCAAGCTAGTCTTTGGATCCAGTTTCCCAGTTTCTATCTAGACTAGTCCCATCATCTTCCCAATTTGAAGTGGTTCCACCTTAGCAAGGTCCCAAGCCTGCTTGAGTTGTGACAATGGCCATTCACGCATAAAACAGCTACTTAGACATTCTTCCTGATGAGATTTTGAATTTCTTGTATGATCTTTAATGGAAGTCATAGAAGAATTCAGAAGCCAGTGAATCATGTGAAAATTGTTTCTTTTTAGACAGCAAAACAAACTGTTACATTTTGAAACTACCTTGGTTGAATATTCTTTACTTTAAATTCATCTCCAAAGCATCACTAACCACACTGTTTATCCTTGACTCTCGGAAGGATGCTCTAACATATTCATCTAAAGGTTACAAAATGTGGCCCATAAAACCATTATGTTTGAATGGTCTCAGGTAAAAGATATGGTTTTACTTTGTAAAAAGGAAGGTAGTGCTACTAACCTGTTCTTACTAAAATATATGTGAATTTGTTAAGTGACAGAGAACAGCTATCTAGATCATATGTAAATTAAACTCTTAACCTGGGCCTCATGAGCTTTATTCCTTAATGTAATGGGTCGGCCATCAGGATTGCACACTTGCTTGTGCATGCAAATATACCCCTTTTATCCCATTCCTACATCTCCAGTTTACCAGTGCATTTTGGTCATGTGTAAGAAACTTCATTTTTGCAGGTGCTGAGAGCTCTGAGGCTGAATGCCATGAAGGGCCATTTTAAAACATGAGATGTTGTAACATTTTGACATAAGGATGTTTAGGTATACAAAGGAAGCATCTTATGTCTTGTGATTTGTAGGACAAAACAATAACGAACAGTATGTACTTAGAAATATTGGCTTTTATGGCTTCAGACATAAAAAGGAAGAAATTGTTTTTCCTTAGGCAGAATTTGTTCAGCGTGCCATTACTCAGCAATACCAAGAGATAAGGATTATATTTCAGTGTATACCCCAAGTATGGTCCTAGACCCCAAACAGAATTTCTCAGTGTATTTGTATAGATGAACAATTTCATCTGACTCATTAAGGCTGTTTTCTAGATCAGTGTTTATCAAAGTGTGTTCTGTAAACCACCAGTATCAGAACAGCATAGGGCATTTGTTGAACATTTAGATTTCTGCATCCTTCCCCAGACTTATTGAGTTAAAATCTCTAGAGGTAGGGTCCAGAAATATCTATGTTTAACACATGCTCCTATTTTAATAACCACCGCTCAACACTTTATGCAGTATTACCTCATTTTAGAATATTCTTTCCCTTAGTCTTGCTCGTGGAACTGCTGCCTATCCCTCAAGACCCAGTACAAAGTGTATCTCTTCAGTGAATCCACCCTGATACACTTCCCTCATTTCCAACAAATAAGGACCCCTTCAGTGGCTATGAAATAAAGAACATGGGGACATCAGAACTGGGGTGCAAGGAAGAGTGGAGGGAACTGCAATGGGCTAGCTTGGACAGAGTTAGAAGGAGGACTCTGAGTTTTACAGGGAAATTTTGCCCCCTCCTGGGTTTTGCACTTGAGTTTTCTGCAAGGGAAAGAAACTGGATAAACCAACAACAAAGCAACACTGGGCCTGATTGGTCAGAGTAGTGAATTCTGGCCCCATAGCAACCATGTTTGAGGAGGAGGCTCGGTGGCCATATCAGGACAGGGAAGTAGGAGGAAAATAGAGACAAAATGCCCACTTGACAACAGCTTCGGGTGGAGTGGGGAGGGATAAAATTATTTTAAGGACTTCACAAAACACTTGCAGGAAACTGATTAAATATGTTATTTGCACATGTATATAGCATTTTCAAATGTATATATCCTGATTGAGTTACTATTTATCACCATGTTTTCTCAATCATCAGGTGGAAAGGTATACCTATTGTCACGTGGAGGTGTGAGGAAATGTTTGATAATGAGTAGTTCTCACATTTTCTGAAAACAGCTGGAAACTGTTAACCTAGCTATGAGATACCATAGTATACAGAGAGTTTGAGATTGTCTGCAGAAGAGAAAGGCTGAAGCCCATCGTTGCTGGTCAGTTAGCTGTTGATATCTGAAGTTCTCTTCAGGTAAAAGGTAAATACCAGCAGGACTGGGTTCAGCCATGGTGCAAATAAGAGAAGCTTGCTTTGGGACTCTTTCTTTTCTGTTTGTGCTTGCCCTCTCACATACTTTATTCTTCTGGCACCCAGCAGTGGCCCTACAGGTGGAGGACTGTGATCTCTCTTGTTGCCATGGCACATGACTCTACCAGAGAAATTTTGGTTCACAGAGGAGTCATTTTAACTTGAGCTTTTACTCCTTTCCTACCAATTTCTGTCATGCTAAATGAGGTGCCTGGCATCCATGAGCGTTAGGCCCATCTCCCAGCAGTTATAAGGAGACAGAAAATAAATGACAAAAGGTCACAAATTGGTAAATATAATGTTGGGTATCAGTGCACATTACTTTTAAATACCAGAACCTTTATATTTTTTCAAAGCCAATTTAATGGTCTGCCTCATTTTAGGAAGAAAAACATTTCATTACAATGACTTGGTAGAGATAAATTCTCATCTGCAGATAAATTGCTTTGTGACATGGAATGATCTGGTTGCTTTGAGCTCTCATTAATCTGTGTTACTCAAACTCACTGTATATGGGCATAATAAATAGTGTTAGTTTTGGGGAAACATAACAGCTACATAATTACTGAGGTTCTTAGCCACCACCAGAGTCCTCATGCAATGACAGAACTCATTATTTTCCAGAGCCCTCATTTCATATTGGGGCAACAGAGGCCCAGAAAGGCCTCAAATCATGAAATATCAATGTTTGAAGGCCTTCTAGCCTAGTCAAGGAACTAGGTCAAAATCACCCAGTTAGTTAGCAGACAAGGCAGGACCAGATTCCTGAGAGAATGTATCATCATGATTACTTTTATAGTATGGCATTTACTATGTTCCAAGCACGGTCATAAGCTCTTTACAAATATTAAAGCATTTTATCTTTACAACATACTTATGAGGCAGGTATTATTTTTAGCCCCATTTTACAGATAAGAAAACTGAGTTACAGAAAATAAGTAATTTTCCCATTGGCACATAACTACTAAATGGGCTTTCAACCTGAGTTTCTTAGAAATTTTTAGAAGGATTAAAAGAAATTATTCATGGGAAGTTCTCATCCCAAACTTCAGATGAGTATAACATCTCATCATGGTTATTTTTACTACATGTTGCGGTGGAAAGAAAATATATTCTAAAGTCAGACACCTGACTTCCAATTCAGGCTCTGCTACTAATTGGTTGTAATCTCTCAGAGCCTCAATTTCCTCATTTGTGAAATGAATATGATAATATTTTACAGGGCTGTTGTGGAGATGAAATGAGATAATTTGTGTAAAGGATCTAATGCAATGTCTGGCATACAGCAGATGCTGTATTAGTCTTCTATTGCTGTTGTAACAAACTACCACAAAGTTAGTGGCTGAAACAACACATATTTTTATAGTTATGGAGGTCAGAAATCTGCAGTGAGTCCTAAAGGGCCAAAATAAAAAATGTCAGCATGGTTGGTTCCTTCTGTCCCTTGCCTCTTCCAACTTCTGGTGGCTGTTGACTTTCCTTGGCTTGTGCCCATATTAATTCAGTTGATGCTTCTAATGTCACATTGCCTTCTTCTCTTGTCTGTGGTAATTATCTCTCTGCCTCTCTCATAAGGATATCTGTGATTGCATTTAGGGCCCACCTGAATAATCCAGCATAATCTTCCCATATCAGGATCCTTAACTTAAATACATCTGCCATGTAAGGTAACATTCACAGGTTTCATGGATTACGACCTGGAGATCTTTGGGAGGCAATTATTCAGCCTACCACAGGTGCTTAGTGACTGTTTTTGTTGTTAGGACCGAAGTCTTCATTACTATAGGGATGTTTCCTTTACATTTCACTTCCTCATGCCAACTTTGCCTGGGCACTGTCTGTAGAGGATCTAGAAAAAAATGATACTAAAAGTCAGTCTGCATTTTATTATGATCATACACCAAAAATTATAAACAATAGTGATACAATATTTCTCCTATCCAGCAGACGTCTCTTACTGTATCCCCCACTGTTGGAATGACTGTGAAACCATGGGATCCAGAGATAGGGCGTTTGTGCACAGTGCTAAATTCTTTCCTCTACTTACCCCGCCATCATTAATTCCTGGGCCTAAGTTCCCTTCAGTAACTTAATATACCTTATCCAAGGGCTCTGAAGGCTGCTTTGAGGATAACAGGCAGGCGTTTTTGGATGGTATTCTCTACTACATTAGATAGCAGTCACCTATTCTCTCTAGAAATATCCTTATAAGTAAGAGGTTTGGATGGGTCCAGAGCTTCTTGTAGCCCTTAATGTAGAATAAAAGAAATTATTCTTCATTGCTAGCAAATGGGGCAAAGATTGCCTGGTGTGAGGGTACATAAATTGTTAGGAAAAATGGAAAATGAAGATATAATTAGAAGACAAAGGAAAGATGCAAGGAGAGGAAGACTTTTGTGGTCCTTCTGTGATCTTTCCACCCACAACTGAAATCCAGTTTATAAAGGGATATGTATATAGAACCAGAGGCTGAGAGCTGTAAGAGATCCACAGATCATTCAGACTAAAGCCATTTTACATTGGGGAACTTGAGGCCCCAAAGGAGGAAGAGACCTGGCTATGGTTCTGCACTAAGCCAGGGGCAGAAATGTCTCGTCTTACGTTTTAAGAGGCAGATACTCTTGGTGTAAGACTCCCTGCCCACCCTTCCTCTTCTCTCTCTCTTCCTTACTCTTTTTCTTTAATTGATTTTTAAAAAATATTCTGTGAGGATATAAATGCTATATTATACTTTTATGGCTATCCTTTGGCATTCTCTTTATTGAATTAGTCTGCCAAAATGTAAGGAGTCACATTCCTAAGTCTCAGCATAACCTGTAGCTACTTATCTATTGGAACAAACCTTCATTAACTACATACAGGCAGCCTTTGGGGGCCAGAATTGTTGCCCATCACTCATTGGGGACTAGGTAGTTTGAATCTGTTCCAGGATCTCAAACCATATCCCTATCTTGGACATCCTTTTGAAGAAATCCTTTGATTAGACTCAAATAGACAGAGTGAATACGTGTAAATTCAATCCTGCACTTGGGAGAGCAAATGGAATTCACATTAGCTTGCTGATGGCCCCTTAGCATCAGCTATGGAGATGAAGGAAGGCAAATTGCCCAGTAACCTTGGGGTCAGGTTAACTTCAGCATCTGGCACACTTCTGGCTATTTTTACCACATAGCCACCTAATCATTACAGGTAATTCGGGTTCTCGAGTATATCACTACACTGTAGCAACGTAGTTACCATTGTGCTTAACAGGGATGGTCTGAGGTATGTGGTCTTGAAGGTAGCAGTATGGGTGGGCCAGATTCACAGTCTGGCTCTGGATCTATACCTTCTCTCTTGTTGCTCATTCCATATTTCTCTTACCAAAACCTATCCATGCCTAAGTCTTATCGCTTGTTGACCTAATTTTTTTTTTGTCTGATTCCCTGACCCTTTATTGTCTTGCCTATCGACCTGGTTTCCTGGTGGCTGAGGCCTGACTTCACAAGCTCTCAAGCTTGTAAGTTTCCTGGTCTTCCTCACTCACTTCAACGAGAGCCACTCTTCTTACATGTTTTATAGACCAAGCTGCTATGTGAGATTTTTTTTTTTTAGATTGGGGAGAAGGGATGGTGCATATTTCACTGATAAGAAAAGATCCTTTTGAATGTCACTGGCCTATAGGGTGTGTAAGGGACTCTATCTGATTCTGTTTTAGGTGATATTAGAGCCTTAAATGTTCTCAGCATATTTAATATTTTTGGTGTGATCCTTTTGTTAAAACACTAAGACTTACGGGACCAATTTCTGGTAGAATTTGGGAATAATAAAGGTCGTGTTCCTTAAGATACATTTTAAGCATTTACAAATTATTTTTTGCAAGGTTTTTAAAAGTATCGTGAGCTAGGATGGAATGGAAGAATTAGGTTTGGCAAAAACCAGTAGTAAGATGAGGTGTATTTGTGGAAGCCAAGCCATTCGACTTGCTGGCTGTTTTACTTTGCTTCTGCTATATTACTTAAAAGTCATGAAATGGCATTAATAGACAGAAGTTGATAATAGTGGTGTCAGAAATTATCCTATAACCAAACAAACAAATGATAATAAGGACATTAAAGTTTATGAGCTGGTAGAGGTTGAAAACACGCTTTTGATGTTGAAACCTCTCTCACTGCTTAAAGAGGGATATTAGGTGTAATTGTTCTGTTCTTTAAAAAGAAAGCTTTTTAAGTACCACAGGTTTCTCAGCCTATTCACTTGGGTGGAGTCCATGGAAACTGAACATTAATTCTCAGAAATGCTTGGAGTAGGTGATAGGCAATATAGGAGGGGAAGATGGCAGAGGGGGGAAATATGTTGTTTAAAGCTTCATAAGTAGTTCACTCTTAAAAGAAATTTACACTGCATAAAACATCTCCCCCAATACTTGACATGCTATGCTATATCTACTTTATAGATCAACTCTGTATTATTTTGGTCAATGAGCTGATTGGAACAGCTGAAAACAGAGCAATCAAACCAAGGAAATTAAATTCTTTATGTGTCTGACTTGATATTACAATTCTAAAAGTGATTTCACCCTTAAAGCTTTGAAGAAGACAGAAGTGTTTTCTTATCTGTATTGATGCTTTTCAAAATGGCAAAGCTTTGGAGGTAAAGATAATAAGTGGCACGGATTGAAACACATTAGGGACTATTGTAGTCATTTAAAAGTTTGAATAATAAGGTATTTTTAAAAACTTGAAATTCTATCACTTTCAAATACATTTAATGGTATCATTCATTCTTTCACTTATTTAACAACTTCTTGCATCTAAATGCCAGACACTATTCTAAGTGCTAGGAATATAGCAGTAAACAAAACAGACAAAACTCTTCTACCATCAGGCTTGTATTCTAGTGGAGGGAGAAAGATAAAAACAAATAATTGAAATACAATGTAGAAAGAAAAATATTAGAGGAGCTGCCTTAGTAAATAGTTAACAATCCATAATTTTCATATCTATTTGCATATCTGTTATTCGCAAACAATGGACTTCTAAAATGCTTGAAATTGGTGGTGGTTACGAAGTATAAATATGCTCCTTGAAATCTTGTATGTTACTTTGCATACCAAACTTTTTTCAAATGATCACAATTTTACATTATTATGGTTTAAATTAATTGTGTTCTCTTACAGATTAGTCTATATGATTTATATTTGTCTTCTGTCTCATGGCATCTTAAGGAGAAATCTTAACTCTTTGTTTTTTTTTTTTTTGAGACAGAGTCTCACTCTGTTGCCTGGGCTAGAGTGAGTGCCGTGGTGTCAGCCTAGCTCACAGCAACCTCAAACTCCTGGGCTTAAGCGATCCTACTGCCTCAGCCTCCCGAGTAGCTGGGACTACAGGCATGCGCCACCATGCCCGGCTAATTTTTCTATATATATTTTTCAGTTGGCCAGATAATTTCTATTTTTAGTAGAGACGGGATCTCGCTCTTGCTCAGGCTGGTCTGGAACTCCTGACCTCGAGCGATCCACCTGCCTCGGCCTCCCAGAGTGCTAGGATTACAGGCTTGAGCCACTGCACCCAGCCTAGAAATGTTAACTCTTGACCTTGGCATTAGATAAAATGTCAAAGCTTTAAAACATACAGTTTCTTTAGTTTGCAAGAGAAATTGAAAATAATAATAGCAAATATGATTTATGTTTTGATTTTTAAAAAATTTTAATTATGAGTACATGATAGTTATCTATTTTTATAAGGCACATGTTACATTTTGATACAGGCATACAATGTAAATTACTCAAATCCATCACCTCAGGCATTTATCCTTTCTATGTGTTGGGAACATTCGAATTCCAGTCTTAGGTTTTTAAAGTATACCACAACCTATTGTTGATTATAGTCACTTTGTTGTGCTATCAAATATTGTTCATTCTATCTAATTATCTAACTATATTTTTGTACCCATTAACCATCCCCACTCTATCCCCCACTCCTCGCTCCCTTCCCAGCCGCTGATAACCGTCATTCTACTCTGTCTCCATGAAATCAATTGTTTTTAATATTTAGCTCACACATAAGTGAAAATATGCAAGATTTCTCTTTCTGTGCTTGGCTTATTTCACTTAACATAATGTTCTCTAGTTCCATCCATGTTGTTGCAATGGCAGAATTCCATTCTTTCTTTGTGGGTATAAAATATTCCATTACGTGTAAATGTACCCCAATTTGTTTATCCATTCATCCATTGATGGGCCCTTAGGATGATTCCAAATCTTGGCAATTGTGAATAGTGCTGCAATAAACATGGGAGTGCAGATATCTTTTTGAAATATTGAATTCCCCTCCCTTGGATATATACCCAGCAGTGGGATTGCTGGGTCATATGGTAATTCTATTTTTAGTTTTTTTCAGGAACCTCCATACTGTTGTCCATAGTGGTTTTGTGAATTTACATTCTTATCAACAGTGTACAAGTGTTTGCCTTTCTCCACTTCCATGCCAGCATGTGTTATTGCCTGTCTTTTTGATAAAAGCCAGAAGCAAATGTGATTTAGACAAGGCTTTGGAAGATCCATATTATTTCTGTGATTAGAAGAGACAAAAATTGATTGCTTGTGTTAACTTTTAGTCATAGGCCAGAATAAAATGCCTTTCTTCGTGTACAGATAAAGTCTATGGACTTTATAATCTTTCTTCTACAATCTGTTTTTTCCATAGCCATTGACTGAGCATGCGCTATTTGCAAAACGCTGTGTAGGAGTGGGGAGAGTGTGTGTGTATAAGAGGACAAGAGAAGGGAATGGATGAGGGAGTGAAGGAAGAAAGTGTATGTGAATTGAGTCAAGTTTTTGGTATGGAAGAATGTATGCACTGGTAAATTGGATAAAAATATTTAATATTAAAGTAAGTTCCCTGTAAAACCAAATTTTAAATGAAAATCTTAGGTGAGTTCAATTCAAAGAGTTGTCATTTCTGCCTAGAAGGACTGGGGAAAGTTTCATGCAGGAGGATATCTGGGTTTGCTTTGATATATTACTGAGACTAGGGACTAAAATGGTGTTATAATTTGAGCACTGAAATGTACACTTGCACAAAAATTTATCCCTTCTTGACACTGCTATAGGACTCCAAATTTCTACTGTTAACTTGATTTTTTGGGAGCTTAAGTTATAGCCAAATTTTGCTTAGATGGATGAAAAAACATTTAATACCATTTGATCCCCATTAATGCCTTAGTTGGTATTTCTTTCTCAAATAAACCATGAATGAAAGATTTCTGGAGGAATAGGACACAGAACCAGGATGTTATACATGTCAGGGTGGTGGGGGAAAAAAGGGAGTCTAGAATGATAGCTTAGAAGGAAGGTCTTGCCCTGGCTAGGCATATGGATGCATGAGTTTTCTGGGTACTTGGTATTGAGAAGTACTGAAAGACAAAAGGGAAACATAGAACTTGACCTGAACACCTGGTCCTCTTTCAGTGTTCCCTATCTCAGTGAATGGCAACTTCATCCATTTACTTGTACAAACTGGGAACTTAATGGTAACTATAGGCTGGAACCTGACACACACTTCTCTTTCTGTTGCTCTCCTCTGTTTGCCATGAAGGAGAGGAAACAGGTTGGAAGCTGAGGGCATGGGTGAAAACAGCTGCAGTCTCTCTCTTAAGATATTTTAATGGGCAGCTAAGAGTCAATCCTGCATGCAAGAAAATTCTAGAATGAAGAATTATTCATGACAGTTGTCCTACAGTTCCAAATTACTGCAGTAAACCTCAGAAACATTCATGAGCTCCAGAAAGCTTTCGGTTCTAAGAGAGAGATTCACAGTATCCTAAGTGTCATTTTTTACTTCTCCCTCAAAGGGAATCAAGGCTACTTTAGGAAATAATAATAACCATAGAGGTTTTATGAACCAAAATGCTTTTCATTTCTTTAAGTCTTATTCTAAAGATGTAACTTTCCTTTGGTATAGATGTCATATTACTTTAGTGTAGTTATGCTTTTGAAGATAAAAAGAATGATAGAAAATACATGTACTGAGGGGGCAGAAGATGGCGGATTGGAGGTGACCTCCTGGATTCGTGCTCCCAGAGAGGAAGGCATGGATCTCAGCCTGCCACAATGCTAGAGGATCACTCTCCCGCAAGAACAGCGGTGTGAACCCACGAAGAATCACCGTGGGACACAGAGAATAAGAAAAACCAGAGGCGAATGGGAAATAGGACCAAGATAATTTGGAGAGTCCGGGACGGAAAATAGACAGCGGAGTGTGGGACGGCTGTACCCGCCTCACCGACGAGTGAGGGGGTTCAGCCCCACAGCAAAGCGGCTTGTTCTCCCCACTGACCTTCCACACCCACTCAATTAGGGATCTGACTGTAGTCGCTGTAGAATCACCGTGGGAGACGTGGAGCTCTGTGGACAGGTGACATCAGCGGGAAGGAGCTTAGACTCTGGGGGATTTCTGCGGCGACGCAACGCTTAAAGAGAAAGGTGCAGAACTGCACTGAGGCGAGGGGCCGAGATCACGGAATTATAGATTTTTTTTTTTTCTTTTTTGGC
Source organism: Lemur catta (assembly GCF_020740605.2). Classification (NCBI taxonomy): domain Eukaryota; kingdom Metazoa; phylum Chordata; class Mammalia; order Primates; family Lemuridae; genus Lemur; species Lemur catta. The sequence goes on from NC_059155.1 coordinate 22,167,868, forward strand.
GGCCCTCTAGCCGGGGAGCTGCTGTGGGCTGTGGTGCTCGCCAGCACCCCCCCTCCGCCCCCGGCTCTGGCGCCTGCCAAGCTCTGGACATTCTCCCCCAGTGCCGGCAATCGGCGGGCGCACGGTTGCCATCTTGGGGTCCACAGCCTAGCCAGCCGCTGCGGATCCATAGGGGGCCGCGCGGGTCCCCAGACGGCTCTCTTCTCTAGTCCGTGAGCCCACGTGAAGAGCTGTGGCTTTGTATGAACTCTGGACAGGAGACATCAGCGGGAAAGAGCTTAGACCCTACGGGATCTCTGCGCAGCAATTAAAGGGAAAGGGGCGGAACTGCGCTAAGGCGAGGGGCCGCAAAGGATCAAGGAATTATAGATTGTTTTTTTTTCTTTTTCTTCTTCGGCAGCCGTCTAGCTGGGGAGGTGCTGTGGGCTGTGGTGCTCGCTGGGCCCCTGGCTCTGGCACCTGCCGAGCTCTGGACATTCTCCCCCAGCGCCAGAGATCAGCGGGCATGCGGTCACCATCTTGGGGTCCACAGCCTAGCCACTGCGGATCCATAGGGTGCCAGGCGGCTCCTTCCCTGAGTCTGTGAACCCACGCCAAGAGCTCTGGCTTTGTATGAACTCTGTGGACAGGAGACATAAACGAGAAACAGCTTAGACTCTAGGGGATCTCCGCCATGGACGTGGCTCTCAAAGGGAGAGGGATGGAACAGCACTAAGGCAAAAAGCAGGGAAGGGTCATCGAATTACAGATTTTTTTTTCTTTTTTCTTCTTTTCCTCTTTCTTTTCGGCGGCCCTCTAGCCAGGGAGCTACTGTATACTCCTGAGCTCGCCACGCCCCCAGCTCTGGTGCCTGCCGGACCCTGAACATTCACCTCCAGTGCCGGTGATCTGCGGGCAGGCAGTCGCCATTGTGGGGTCCAAGACCTAGCTGCTGCGGAGCAATAGGGTGCCAGGAGACTCCCCAGGCTGCTCCCTCCCCTGGTCCGTGGACCCTCTCCAGGACCCCTGCCCATGTGTGAACACTGAGTGCTTCCCCAGATGCAAGAGTGTGGAGCCTGGACCTTGGAGACATTGGGACATGGCAGACCTTTGCCCGTGGGAGCTGCAGCAGCTGGGGCATTGAGTGAGCGAGGGCACCACCTCCTCCCCCTAGCCAGTGTCTTTCCTGTGGAAAGAGGCAGAAACCACCCCTCTAGAGGAAGAACCAAAAGACAGGGGAAAAAAAACAGAGAGAGAGACACTTTCTGCTTGCAAATCCTGTGAATCCTGCCTGCTAACTGAAAGTCCACAACACAGTGACTTAACTTGCCGAATCGGTCTTAGGTCAAACCAATCCTTTGGGGCTGGACCCATCAGAAGCAGCCCCCCAACTGAGATAGAAAAAACTCTAAACAATACACAACAGTCTCCCCCTCTGGACAAAGGAAGCAACATATCTAGATTGTTTCACAGCCTAAGAACAGACTATAAGGCATACTGTTAGCCAGACTAAAGCTGTGAGAAAAGATCTAACGATAGATCCAGATGGGAAGGACTCAGAGGAAAAATACGGGGAGCACAAAGAACCAAACGGAATCCACGCCCCGAAAGAGAAATACCAGCTCTCTACCAATTGACACAAACCAGATTCAAAATACCAACATGTTACAGGAAGAATTTCAGTTATGGGTTTTAAATAAGCTGAATAATATATAAGAAAAAATGGATAACCAACACAAAGAAACCACAAAAAAACAATCCAGGATTTGGAAGAAAAATTCACTAAGGAAATTGAAATATTGAAGAAAAACCAAACTGAACTCCTAGAAATGAAGAATTTATTCAGGGAGCTACAAAGCACAGTGGAAAGTCTCAAAAGCAGGGTAGATCAAACAGAAGAAAGAATCTCAGAGATTGAAGATAACTCTTTCCAATTAAATAAGTCAGTCACAGAGATAGAGCAAAGAAATAAGAAAAAAGATCAGAGTCTACAAGAAATGTGGGATTATGTGAAGAAGCCTAACGTGAGAGTTATCGGCATCCCTGAGGGTGAAGAAGATAATAAGCAAGGGCTGGATAAGCTATTTGAAGACATAATAGAGGAAAATTTCCCAGGCCTTGCTAAAACTCTAGATACACAGGTTGAAGAAGCTCAAAGAACCCCTGGGAGATTCATAGCAAATAGGAAAACACCACGCCACGTAGTCGTCAGACTGACCGAAATATCCACTAAAGAGACCCTTCTTCGAGCTGTAAGGAGAAAGAAACAGGTAACATACAAAGGAAGGCCCATTAGAATTACGCCAGATTTCTCAACTGAAACCTTACAAGCAAGAAGAAGTTGGGGCCCCATTCTCACTCTTCTGAAACAGAATAACGCGCAGCCTAGAATCTTGTACCCAGCTAAGCTACGTTTTCTATACGAAGGAGAAATTAAGACATTCTCAGATAAACAAGGACTGAGGGAATTCACCAAGACAAGACCAGCCCTCCAAGAAGTACTCAAAAGAGAGTTACACATGGATCAGCACAAGAAAGACCCACGAATATAAAACCACTCAAGAGCTAAAGATCAAATTCCAGCCACCACAATGGCTCAAGAGAGAAAACATAGCAATGAAGTTCTACCCAACAAGATGAACAGAATTCTGTCCCACTCATCAGTTCTCTCAATGTCAATGGCCTGAATTCCCCACTCAACAGACATAGACTGGGCCAATGGATAAAAAAACACAAACCAAGTATCTGCTGTCTTCAGGAAACTCACCTAACCTGGAAAGATGCATTTAGACTGAAAATAAAAGGATGGAAATCAATATTTCAAGCAAACGGTAGCCAAAAGAAAGCTGATGTTACAGTTTTAATTTCCAATAACTTAGTTTTTAAACCAACAAAAATAATAAAAGACAAAGATGGTTACTATATACTGGTGAAAGGCACAATTCCACAAGAGGACATAACCATACTTAATATATATGCACCGAACTTAGGCGCACCCAGATTCATAAAGCAAACCCTACTTGATCTGAACCAAATGATAGATAACAATACTGTAATAGCTAGAGACTTTAACACCCCACTGACAGTGCAGGACAGATCCTCCAAATAGAAAATAAGCAAAGAAATAGTAGACTTAAATAGAATGCTAGAACAAATGGGCCTGACTGACATCTACAGGACATTCTACCCGAAATCCACTGAATATACATTCTTCTCATCAGCTCACGGGACATTCTCTGAGATTGACCATATCCTAGGACATAAAGCATGTCTTAAAAAATTAAAAAAAAATAGAAATCCTACCATGCATCTTCTCAGATCACAGTGGAATAAAAGTAATAATGAACCCTAACAGAAACTCTCATTCCTACTCAAAGTCATGGAAGCTAAACAACCTTCTCCTGAACAATTATTTTATAAAGGAAGAAATCAAGTCAGAAATCAAAAGATTCTTTCAATTAAACGACAAAGGAGACAAACTTTATCAAAATCTATGGGACACAGCTAAAGCAGTCCTGAGAGGAAAATTCATTTCCATAAATGCTCATATCACAAAGACAGAAAACTTACAAATAGACAACCTAATGAATAGACTCAAAGAGCTGGAGAAAGAAGAACAGACTGACCCCAAACCCAGGAGAAGGAGAGAAATTATTAAGATCAAATCAGAATTAAATGAAAAGGACAACAAAAATACCATAAGGGAAATTAATAAAACAAAAAGTTGGTTCTTTGAAAAGAGAAACAAAATGGACACACCACTGGCTAGACTAACCAAGAGCAGAAAAGAAAAATCTCTAATAATTTCCATGAGGAACATGAAAGGAGAAATCACAACCAATGCCACAGAGATACACAATATTGTCTATGCATTCTATAAAAATCTTTATGCACACAAACTGGAAAATGTGGAGGAAATGGACAATTTTTTAGAAACACACAGCCTTCCCAAGCTCAATCAGGAAGAAACAGAATTCCTGAATAGACCAATATCAAGAACTGAAATTGAAACAGCAATAAAAAACCTTCCCAAAAAGAGAAGCCCTGGTCCAGATGGGCTCACACCCAAATTTTGCCACACATACAAAGAAGAACTGGTGCCCATCCTACATAAACTATTCTCCAATATCGAGAAGGATGGAATTCTCCCCAACACACTTTACCAAGCCAATATAACATTGATACCAAAACCAGGAAAGTATGCAACAAAAAAAGAAAACTACAGACCAATTTCTCTCATGAACATAGATGCAAAAATTCTCAATAAAATCCTAACAAATCGTATCCAAGTGCTTACCAAAAAAATAATTCATCACGACCAAGTGGGCTTCATCCCAGAGATGCAGGGGTGGTTCAACAGATGAAAATCTATAAATGTAATTCACCACATAAATAGAAGCAAAAATAAAGACCATATGATCTTCTCAATAGATGCAGAAAAAGCATTTGACAAAATTCGACACCCTTTTATGATAAGAATGCTTAACAAAATAGGCATAAACGGGACCTACCTAAAAATGATACAAGCCATATATGACAAACCCACAGCCAACATCATACTGAATGGGGAAAAATTGAAAGCATTCCCACTCAGAACCGGAACCAGACAAGGCTGCCCACTGTCCCCATTACTTTTCAACATAGTATTAGAAGTCCTTGTGAGAGCTATCAGGCAAGAGAGCAGAATCAAGGGAGTCCAAATAGGGAAAGAAGAGATCAAACTCTGACTCTTTGCTGATGATATGATGTTATATCTGGAAAACCCCAGGGATTCAACCAAGAGACTCCTGGAATTGATCAATGAATTCAGTAAGGTCTCAGGTTACAAAATCAATACACACAAATCAGAGGCATTCATATATGCCAGTAACATTCAATCAGAGAACCAAATTAAAGACTCAATACCCTTCAAAATATGAACAAAGAAAATAAAATATCTAGGAATATATTTAACTAAAGAGGCAAAGGACCTCTATAGGGAGAACTATGAAACACTGAGGAAGGAAATTACAGAACATGTAAATAGGTGGACAACCATACCATGCTCATGGATCGGAAGAATCAACATTGTTAAAATGTCTATACTACCCAAAGTAATCTACAGATTCAATGCAATCCCTATTAAATTACCAACATCATTTTTCACAGATTTAGAGAAAATAATTATAGACTTTGTATGGAATCAGAGAAGACCCCATATAGCAAAAGCAATTTTAAGCAATAAAAACAAAATGGGAGGTATTGATTTTCCAGACTTCAAACTATACTACAAGGCTGTGGTTCTTAAAACTTCCTGGTATTGGCACAAGGGCAGGGACACAGACCAGTGGAACAGAACAGAAAATCCAAATATAAAACCATCCTCAAATAGCCATCTAATCTTTGACAAAATAGACAAAAACATACTCTGGGGACAAGAATCCCTATTCAATAAATGGTGCTGGGAAAACTGGATAGCGACATGTAGAAGACTGAAACAGGACCCACAGCTTTCACCTCTCACAAAAATCAAATCACGGTGGATAACAGATTTAAACCTTAAATGGGAAACGATTAGAATCCTAGAAGAAAATGTAGGAAAGACTCTTACAGACATTGGTCTAGGCAAAGAATTCATGAAGAAAACCCCTAAGGCAATCACAGCAACAACAAAAATAAATGAATGGGACCTGATTAAATTAAAAAGCTTCTGCACAGCCAAGGAAACAGTCACGAATTATAAACAGACAGCCTAGAGAATGGGAAAAAAATTTCGCATACTACACATCAGATAAAGGACTGATAACAAGAATCTATTTAGAACTCAGGAAAATCAGCAAGAAAAAATCAAACAACCCTATCAAAAAGTGGGCAAAGGACATGAATAGAAAATTTTCAAAAGAAGATATAAGAATGGCTAACAAACATATGAAAAAATGCTCAACATCCCTAATCATCAGAGAAATGCAAATCAAAACCACAATGAGATATCACTTAACTCCGGTGAGAATGGACTTTATCAAAAAGTCCCAAAACAACACATGGTGGCGTAGATGCGGAGAGACAGGAACACTGATACACTGCTGGTGGAACTGCAAACTAGTGCAACCCCTGTGGAAAGCATTATGGAGATACCTTAAACAGATTCAAGTAGACCTACCATTCGATCCAGGAATAACAAAGAGACCTGTACCTGAATGTTTATAGCAGCACAATTCACAATTTCAAAGATGTGGAAACAGCCCTAATGCCCATCAATCCACGAATGGATTAGTAAACTGTGGTATATGTATACCATGGAGTATTACTCAGCTATAAGAAATAACAGTGATACGACATCTCTTTGGTTCTCCTGGAGAGAGTTGGAACCCATTATATTAAGTGAAGTATCCAAAGAATGGAAAAACCAGCATCACATGTACTCACCAGAAAATTGGTTTCCCTGATCATCACCTAAATGCACATCAAGGAAGGATACCAATTAGATATTAGACTGAGACGGGGGGTGGGGGGAGGGGATGGGTGTATGCCTACATGACGAGTGTGTTGCGCATCGTCTGGGTAATGGTCATGCTTGAAGGTGTTGACTCGGGGAGGTGGGAGGGTGGGGGGAGGGGATGGAGGTATAACTACATGGTGAGTGCCAGGCACACTGTCTGGAGAATGGTCACGCTTGAGGCTCTGACTCAGGGGGCTGGGCAGGATGTGGGCAATATATATAACCTGAGCTTTTGTACCCCCATGATGAGCTGAAATAAAAATAAATAGATTAAGAACGAATTATTGAGTACTACCAGGAGATAAAACATATAATATTTGGAGAGTCAGATAAAACTTTTGGACTCAAGCAAGAGACAGAAACATCTACTGCAAATATGAATAAAGAGTGTTTCAATTTACAAAAAAAAAAAAGAAAATACACGTCCTAAATGAGTTTTCCATGTCTAGAGTGAGATTAGCTAATTTACCACGTCAGCATAAACTAAGCACCAATGTATACCCAATCGCAATTTCCAAAATTGTAAGCATAGTGCTAAAGAATAAATAAATAAATGATGAAGAGCTAACTTTTCAAACCACACACATTGACTGTTACCGAAATTCATCAGATAAAAATCTTTCATTCTGTAATGATTGAGGGTTGGTAATGCTTGAAATTAAAGAAGAACACAGAAAAACGTGCATCAGAGAATCTTCAGTTGTTTCACGGAGGTAATTTTGGTAATATCTTGACCCTTAAATTTTTTTATGGGAAGGTTTGAGAATTTAGGGTCAAATTTTTGTGATTTAGACTAATGCTTATGGATTAATCCTCCAACAATATTGCTACACCAAAGTAACATAATCAAATAGAGGATTCTTTCACTGTGGGCCCAATTTAGTTTCCAAAGTTGGACAAAGGGGATAAATATGGAGGAAAGAGAGTTTATCAGATAATAGCCAAAATACAAGCCAGTCTTAAAACTTACCAATAAAGAAATAGGTATTTCAGCTCTTCAAATTAAATGCAGCTAAAATGCTAAGATCACTCCTTGTGTAGAAAGGTACGCACAATTTTTTTCTTATTCTACCAACATTTATTATTTACTTTCTAGGTGTTAGACACTGAGCTAGATGCTTAAAATACCTTAATAGAATATTATTTACAAATGTCTATCATCTTAAAATCTATTTCTTTTAAATACTCCTCAGTGTCCATATACATATTTTAATTATTTTTATTGAAAATAGTTAAATATTCAAGTGCAGATATTTTTATTATAGAATGTCATTTGTTCCTTTGGGTAGATGCCTAATAGTACTAATGCTGGATCAAATGGTATTTCTATTTTTAGCTCACTAGTTTGCAGTCCCATCAGCAGTGTAAGAGTGTTCCTGTCTCTCCACATCCTTGCCAGCATTTGGCGTTTTGGGCTTTTTTGATAAAGGCCATTCTCACTGGGATTAGGTGATATCTCACTGGTTTCGTTTTCCATTTCCCTAATGGTTAGAGATGTTGAGCATAAGGCGCTCACATGGTAGTAATATTCTTGGGGTGTTGGGGCTGGGTAAACTCACAAGTAATGGACGCGGTGAGCATTGTAGGGGGGAAAGGCACACCTCAAATCATGGTTTGGGTGTGGCAAAGTGATAACATGTAACCAAAATGTTTGTACCCCCATAATACCCTGAAATAACAAAAATAAAAAAATAAAAAATATGGCTATAAAGCCAAAATGAAAATAGTTCAATAATTATAAAATATTTATTATAGAAAGATTCAGAAATAAAATCAAGCAAAACATTTCTGAAAAGTATTCCTAACTTTATTACCCAGAAATAACCATTGTATCTCCTGGATGAACATGTTTCCAGGCCCGTTTCTATGCATGTACTTCATTTTATAGGGATGTATTTGTAAAACAGCTTACACTCTTTTCAACTTTCCTTCTTCGTAAGTGTAGTGTGCTGATTATTATTTAGCTTCGTCGTGATTACTCAGGATTATAAACATCAGTTTTTGGTCTGTTCTTGTTATATGAAATCTTTATTCTAGAGGTCTAAGAGAGGCTGCTGAGAGGCTACTTTTAATCTAAAGAGGACTTCAGGACATAGTGAAAGCAATACCACAATAGAGCAAGAGTGCAAATGTTTAGACATTGTTCTGAATCACCTATAGTCTCTCACGTGCAGAAATGGTCTTCCTATAGGAAACTTCTCTGATTGGTATAGGATGTTTTGAAAGAATGATTCAGTGGGTATAAGCATAATTATCTGAATAGGTCACTTGAAAAAAAATTGTGGTCAGGGGTTTAGCTACTGTTATTAGTAGGTAGACTAGTTGATGGTTCATATAAGGTTATGATTTGAGGGATACTAGAATATATATCAATGATATTTCTTCAAGTATATCTCTCACCGTCCACTTCAATGATGTACAGCATTCACAATTAGAGTTACTTCTTGAGCATTATAAGTCACTGTGAAAATTCAAATACATTTTATGGGAGGGAAAGTACCATCATCCAGAAACATCAGAGTTTGAATAAGAAACATAACTTGGCAAGTAGTACAGTGTCTGTCATAGAGTTTGCATGACAACTCATTTGTTAATCGAATGTCAAAGAAGGGGCACAAAGGTTTTGATTAGCTTGAAGAAAACGGCCCAGAAAGTGGGACTGAAGAACATCAAATACAAATAATGGCTTCTGTGCTGGTCTCAGTTTATGGAGTATGTAGTGTTCACAGCTTTTTGGAATAATCATTAATATCCCAAATAGAATAGATGAGAGAAATGTGTTGTACTTCTTGCTACTTTGCAAAAGGTATTTGTACAGGAGATTGAATTCCCTAATCCAATTTGAGTTGAATATTATTCCAGAGATGACCAGAGAAGAACTGGTTATCTTTAAGAGGAAGGAAAAGTACCCAATTTTCTCAATAGGGCTGAAGTTATTGCCAGGTTTCAGCAAGGGTGTTCTCACTTAAGGGTATGAGTCAATAGTTACTTGAGTGGGAAAACAAAGCTCATTGTCAGTTGATTTATGGTTGGAGCTTGAGATCAAGAATTTGCTCCTCTCTTTCTAGGGTACTCTACTTACAGGAAAACTACTCTAGTGGAAATCGAGTGTAATGATTAACTGGATAGTAAAGTTAGACTGCTTAGCTTAGGAGTCAGGATCTACTTACCTTATCTGATGAGCCTCTTACTACCCGAGACACACGGACAAGACAAGAAGCAAGTGGAGCAATATTTGATAAAGAGAAAAGAAATTGGGAACCTGTGGTGCCATCTTATCCATGATTCAGGGGAGCATCCTGAGTAATGCATATCCAGAAAGGAGAGAAGTTAGGGAACCTTGAAAGGAAGGAGGTGGAAAGGCACCAAAGGGCAAGACTGCTTCTGTATCACTTTACCATGGCCGGCACAGTACTCTTAGGCCTATGAAATATAGGAGATGTAGGACTTTCAGGATATTACACTGGTTTTGCTTCTATTTTCTGTTCTCATTGATTGGAATTTTATACTTTTCTGTGTGTCCCATTTGTATAGGCCAGAACATTTCATAATAACTTTGGATGAATAAAATAGGCTATAAGTGTTAATAAAAAATGCCAGGAAGTCAAAACTCAGTTCAGAATTTACTTTTGTGCTCTCAACTTTTCTTTTTGCAGGTGTATATTTTAGTTATGAAAATTTCAATTACAGTATGAATATTAGGGGAAACTCAATAAAGATAAAGTTAATGCACTTTAATAGATGCACAAATGTAATACATGCATTTTTCATTTTAGAAATGCTCTTAAAAATATGTGGCTCTTTTCTGTGGTGAGAGAAAAGTTAAAAAAAAAAAAAACAACTATGTATTCCAGGAAGCAGCCTAGTTTTAATTAAAAATGCCAGGCTAATTTCTCTCCCTTCCAGAGCCATTGGTATTTTGCCTTTGGGCTGTTGTGTAGACTTGTCTACCATTTGTCTGAATATAAATAACCCTCGACTTCGCACTTGTCTTTTCTTAAAGTTTGTCAGAATGGTTGTTGGTTATGGTAGTAAATTAATTTCATATCTGGCGAGTGTGTATATGTACATATGTATGCTAGTTTATATATATGTATATATATCTCAGCTTATCAGCAGAAGCCTATTTTATCTTTTGTGTGAATGAAATAAGAAAACATGGTTGTGTTGGGGATCCTGAAGATCACCCTCCAGTTGGATGATTTGCTAAAAGGACTTACAGAACCTAGAAAAGCTGTGATAGTCATCATTATGGTCATTACAGTGAAATGATACAGATTAAAATCAGTAAAGGGTAAAGATGCATAAGGCAGAGTCCAGGAGAGACAGGCACAGGCTTCCAGTTTTCCTCTCCCAGTGGAGTCACATAGACAGTACTTAATTCTCTCAGCAACCATTTGTGACAACATGTGAAAAATGTTGTTAAACAGGATAGCTCATCTGAGACTTGGTGGTCAGGGTTTCATAGGGGGTCAGCCACATAGGCATGGAGTGCGTGACTGACCTTAGCTACTCAGTCTCCAGCATGCCTCCTCCCCAACCCCCATCACACTGATACAGTGTGGCTCGGGGCTGCAGGGTTCACCATAAATCACATTATTAGCATATTCTATCTGGTATGGCCCAAGGCTCTAGGTACACAAAAACATTCTTATCAGGCAGGATACTCTAAGAACTTAGAGGTGATATATCTCCTAGGAGCCTATCAAAGGTCAGTCCTAAGGACCTTTGCAATGTGCAGGATTTGGACAACCCAGGCCCGCTGAGTTGACTCTTCACTACACAGTGGTGGTGCCAAATACTAAAGCTTTTCATGTAAGGCTGAGTGAGTGCTGAATTTCTTTGGGAAAAGTGTGAAGACAGCATGGTTTCTTTGCCTTCAAAATTTTGAAGGCAAGTAGACAACATTGCCTTACCTCAGAGGTGCCTTTTCTGTCATGTACGTGTTCCAAGGGGAGACTAACTAGCATTATGAATGTCAGCACCAGAGGCCTGATTTGTGCAATACCCAGTACCACTAGTACTATGTATTTTATATTTTTCTTTAGAGGGCTCCATGTCAATGTTAAAATATTACATGGAAGGGTAAACACCATCTAGTTAACTATTTGTTCATGTGTGTAAATTTCTTTATTCTGTTATACAGTGTATAATCTAGCAGAGAAAAAACCCACAAGGGAATGATGAATGGGAGCATTTTAATTGGGAAAAGTGGGAACAAAGATCTGAAGTAAAGAATGCTAAAATTGGTTAAGCTCGTGACTACAGGGGTTCCTGAGAATCAAGGGAAAATTCTGGGGACAGAGTACATATGGAGGATGTTCAGTAAGTATTAATTCAACATGAAGATATATTTCTTCAACTTCCAAATTTCTTGGAAGGCAGAGCACGAGGATATGATGTGTTTTTAGGCCTTGTGTTTACCTGTCACTGTCACTTGGTTTCAAACATTTATTAATAGAAGAACATAATGGATATTTACAATATATGGGTATCAATGGCTTATATCTAAGACTTCCTACCTTTGATAACAAGATTAATTCCAGACCCCACCTCTTGGTAGAGCATAGCTGGACACAGTGGTGGGAGTTTAAAGGAAATCCATGTCACTGTGATTGCTGAAAGGTGATCTGGAGTATAGGATAACAAACCTGATTTTATTCAACATAGAGCAAGATTTAGGAAAAATATCAGTTTACTTCTGTGGTATGAATGTATAATTTTATGTCTACATAATCTGAATTACCCAGAAAATATAAAATTGTTATTCAAATGGTATTCTAGAACTAAACTAAGTCCTCTGTGATTTGAATCCTAAATGTATAGGATGGCACATTTAAGCAGCATTTGGTAAACACAGATCTGAATAAATTTGGGCCTTTAGTATTAATAGTGATGGCCGAACATGTTTAATGCTCAGAAAACTTCATAAGAATAACTTGTCAAAACAGTAAAATATACTGAAAAATTTTGGAGGAGGATCTGAAGTAGTAATTCAGTTGTATGTTTGTCTTTTTTCTTTATAGAATGCAGGATTTCTTGTATTTCAGGTCCTGCCAAGTTGGTTGCATAACAGAACATCCTGTATTTTCTTGGTAATTAATTTATGAAATTGTTTTAGATTTTTTAAAAAGAGGGATTGTTTTGATACTTGTTCTGTTTTACAAATATATTTTACTTTTATACTGTACAATTTAAAGGCTGTGTGGCTTTCACTTAAATACCAAGCCATGTGATTCTAATTTTTCTTCTGTCCATTTTCCCCTTTTTCTCCTTTTTTCTTTCCCGCTGCTCTCATATTTGCCCTCCTACTGTCCCCTGCCACCTTTCCCCCCTACTGTTCAACCATCCATTGAATAATTATTTAAAACCCTCTTATTTACAAGTGTGACACTAATTCCTAGGGGCCTAGAGATGAGTAAAGCTCATATCTTTTCCTTCAGAACCTCTGTATCCTCACCTGTATTTAGTGTTGTCCATCTTTTTAGTTTTAATCTTGTAACTGTGAAACATTTACTCATTGTGGTTTTAACTTGTATTTCTCTAGTAATAAATGGTGTTGAGCACTTTTTCAAGTATTCGCTGGCCTTATTTTTATGAAATGGCCAGCACTTTGGCTAATTTTTATTTGATTATATTCCTTTTTATTATTGTAGGAGTTCTTTCAAAGTTCTAAATACAAGTGTTTTCTCAGATAATATGCATTGAAAAAATATTCTTCCATTCTATGGCTTTTCTCTTTACTCTTTTTGCCCCAGCTTTGTTATGGTATGATTAATAAGTAAAAATTGTATATAATTAAGGTGTACAATATGATACTTTGATATATATATATACATTGTGAAATGATTATCACAATCAAGCTAATTAACATGTATGTTACCTCACATGGCTACCATTTCTTTGTTGAGAACACTTAAGATCTAATTTCTTAGCAAGTTTCTAATATACAACACATTATTAACTAAGGTCACCATGCTGTACGTTAGATATCCAGAACTTATTCATCTTATAACTGAAAGTTTCTATACTTTGACCAACATCCTTTCTATTTTCCCACACCTCCCAGCCCCTAGTAATCACCATTATACTCTTTTTGTGTGAGTTTGACTTTCATAGATTCCACGTATAAGCGAAATCATGAAAGACCTGTCTTTTCTCATTTCACTTAGCAACACGCACACACATAGGTTTAGTATTCTTCATCTGAAATGCTTGAGACCAGATGTGTTTTGGATTTTGGATTTTTTGGATTTTGGAATATTTGTTATATACATAATATCTTGGGGATATAACCCAAGTCTAAACACAAAGTTCATTTATGGCTCGTAGACACCATATACACATAGCCTTGTGGCAGTTTTATACAATATTTTTAATAGTTTTGTGCATAAAACAAAACTTTGCGACTTATCACATGAAGTCAAATGTGGAATTTTCCACTTGTGGCATCATGTGAGTGCCCAAAAAGTTTTGGATTTTGGAGATTTCAGATTTCTAATATACAAATTAAGGAAGCTCAACCTGTAACATTTTCTTTATCCATTGAATAATGTTGTAATGCACATAGGAGAACAGATATGCCTTTGAGACAGTGATTTTATTTTCTTTGGAAACTTACCCCAAAGTAGGCATGCTGGATCATGTGATAGTTCTATTTTTAGTTTTTTGAGGAACTTCATAACAGTTTTCTATAGTGGCTATGCTAATTTACATTCTCACCAGCAGTGTGTGAAGATTCCCCTTTCTCCACATCCTCGCCAGCATCCATTATTCCTTGTCTTTTTGATAAAAAGCCATTTTAACTCAGATGATATCCCATTGTGGTTTTGATTTGGATTTCTTTGATTACTGATGTTTAGCATTTTTTCATACACCTGTTGGCCATTTGCATGTTGAGAAATGTCTATTCAGGTCTTTTGTCCACATTTTATTGGATTATTTGTGGGGTTTTTTTTTTGCTTTTGTTTGAGCTCGTTATATATTCTGGTTATTAATCCCTTGTCATATGAATAGTTTACATATATTTTTTCCCATTCTGTGGATTGTCTCTTCACTTAGTTAACTATTTACTGTTCAGAAGCTTTTTAGCTTGATGCAGTCCCTATTTTTTCATTGTTGTCTGTGCTTTTGAGATCTTACCTCCAAATCTTTTCCCAGACAAATGTCCTAGAACATTTCCCCAGTGTTTTCTCATAGTACTTTCATAGTTTCAGGTCTTACATTTGTGTTTTTAATCCATTTTGATTTTTATATATAGTGAGAGATAGGGGTCTAGTTTCATTCTTCTGCACATGGTTATCCAGTTTTCCCAGAGCCATTCATTGAAGAGACTGTTCTTTACCTATTGTTTGTTCTTGGTGCTTTTATCAAAAGTGAATTGGCTGTAAATGTGTGGATTTATATCTGATATCTCTATTCTGCTCCATTGGTCTAGGTGTCTGCTTTTATGCTAGTACCACCCTTTTCCTAGGAAAATAGTGAATATTCCACCAAACATTTAGCATATCATAAGGCATAGACCTGAAAGCAGAAGTGTGGTAAAACCCCAGGGTCTTCTCCGTTCCTGGAGAAAGACCTGTTTCTCCTCAGGAAACATCCTTTCACTTTCTATTTCTGTGCAAAATAGCATGCAGTAATAGCTGCTTGTGTGGAAATGCTAAGTGTCTGTCATCACTCTGTCACACCAGCCCTGATTTTTCAATTCCTTCAAGCAAGGAGCCAAAGAACCAAGACAACACCCTTGGTTGTAAAAAATGGTACTGATTTTTTAAAAATTTCTGAATATTACAGGGGTACAAATGTTTTGGTTACATAGGTTGCTTTTGTACTGCTTGAGTCAAAGTTATAAGTGTGCCCATCACCCAGATAGTATACATTTTTAGGTGTGATTTCACCCATCCCCTCCTCCCCCCTCCTACCTGCTTGATTTCCCTTGAGTTTTACTTCCATCTGTGCATATGAGTGTTGATCAATTAGTTTCAATTTAATAGTGAGTACATATGGTGTTTGTTTTTCCATTCTTGCAATACTTCACTTAGGAGAATGGTCTCCATTTCCATCCAGACTGTTGCAAAAGGTATGAGTGATGACAGACACTTAGCACTATATATATATGTGTGTGTGTATAATTATTCCACTTATAAATTGATGGGCACTTGAATTGATTGCACATCTTTGTGATTGTGAATTGTGCTACAAGAAAAATTCTAATGCAGGTGTCTTTTTGATAAAATGGCTTTTTTTCTTTTGGGTAGATACTCAGTAGTGGGATTGCTTGGTAAAATGGTAGGCCTACTTTTAATTCTTTCAGGAATCTTCCCACTATTTTCCAGAGAGGTTGCACTAGTTTTCAGTCCCATCAACAGTGTATGTGTGTTCCTATCTCTCTGCATCCATGCCAGCATCTATTGTTTTTGGACTTTTTCATAAAAGCCATTCTCACTGGGGTTAGATGATATTTCATAGTGATTTTGATTTGTATTTCTCTGATGATTAGTGACGTTGGGGATTTTTTCATATGTTTATAGGCCATTAACTATCTTCTTTTGAAAAGTTTCTATTCATGTCTCTTGCCCACTTTTTAATGGGGTTGTTTGATTTTTTTTTCTTACTGATTTGCTTGAGTTCTTTGTAGATTATGGTTATTAGCCCTTTATTGGCTCCATAGCATGCAAATATTTTCTCCCATTCTGTAGGTTGTCTGTTTGCCCTGTTGATTATTTCCTTGGCTTTTGCAGAAGCTTTTTAATTTAATCAAGTCCCATTTATTTATTTTTCTCATTGCTGTTATTGTCATTGGGGTCTTCTTCATAAATTCTTTGCCTAGGTCGATATCTAGAAGGGTTTTTCCAACATTTTATTCTAGAATTCTTATGGTTTCATGTCTTAGATTTAAGCCATCTGGAATTAATTTTAGTGAGTAGTGAGAGATATGATCTTGTTTCAGTCTTCCACATATGGCTATCCAATTTTCTCAGCACCATTTATTGAATAGGGTTTCTTTCCCAGTGTATATTGCTGTCTACTTTGTCAAAGATCAGATGGCAGTATGTGGATGGTTTTATATCTGGGTTCTCTTTTCTTTTCCGTTGGTCTGTGTCTCTGTTCTTGTGCCAGTACCATACTGTTTTAATTCCTATAGCTTTGTAGTATAGCTTAAAGTCTGAAAAAGTGATACATCCAGATTTGTTCCTTTTGCTTAAGGTTGCTTTGGCTATTCAGGCTCTTTTCTGGTTTCAAATGAAGCATAGAATTATTTTTTCTAGATCTGTGAAAAATGATGTTGTTATTTTGATGGGGATTGCATTAAATCTCTAAATCACTTTGGATAGTATGGACATTTTAACAATATTGATTTTGCCGATCCATGAGCATGATATGTTTTTTTTCCACTTGTTTACATCAACTGCAATTTCCTTCCTCAGTGATTCATAGTTCTCCTTGTAGAGAAATTTTACCTCCTTCGGTAAATATATTCTGTATGTTGATTTTGTATCCTGCAACTTTTCCTAAATTCATTTATGAGTTAAAATATTTTTTTTGTTGGAGTCTTTAGATTTTTCTGAATGTAAGATCATGTTATCTACAACAAGGCTAATTTAACTTCTTCCTTTCCCATTTGGATGCCCTTTATTTCTTTCTTTTGCCTAATTATTCTGACTAGGACTTTCAGTGTCATGTTGAATAAAAGTGGTGAGAGTGACCTTCTTTGTCTTGTTCCAGATCTTACAGAAAAGGCTTTTAATTTTTCCCCAATCAGTGTGATGTCAGCTGTGCATTTGTAATATATGGCCTTTATTAAAGGTATTTTCCTTCTATATCTCATTTTTGAGGGTTTTTAACATAAAGGGGTGCTGAACTTTATCAAACGCTTTTTCAGCATCTATTGAAATGATCATATGGTTTTTGTCTTTGGTTCTGTTAATGTATCACATTTATTGATTTGTGTATGTTGAAACATCCTTGCATCCCTGGGTTGCATCCTACTTGATCATGGTAAATGATCTTTTTAATGTGTTGTTGAATTGAGTTGGCTAGTGTTTTGTTGAGGATTTTTGCATCTGTGTTCATCAGTGATATTGTTCTGTAGCTTTCTTTTTTTGTTGTGTCCTTGTCTGATTTTGGTATCAGGCTAGTGCTGGCCTCATAGAATGAGTTTGGAAGTATTCTCATGTTTTCAGTTTTTTTGAAGAGTTTGAATATAATTGAGATTAGTTCTTCTTTAAATGTTGGGTAGAATTCAGCAGTGATATTATTGGGTTGTGGGCATTTCTTTTGTAGGAGACCTTATTACAGCTTCAATATAATTATTCATTATTAGTTTTCTGAGGTTTTCTGTATCTTCATGGTTTGATCTTCATAGGTGATCTGTGTCTAGGAGTTGATCCATTTCTTCTAGGTTTTCTAATTTATTGGCATCTACTTGTTTATAATAGCCTCTAATTATTCTTTGTATTTTTGTGGTCTCATTTATTAGGTCTTCTTTTCCATTTCTGATTTTATTTACTTGGGTCTTTTTTTTACTTAGTCTAGTTAAAAGTTTGTCAATTTTATCTTTTCCATAAACCAACTTTTCATTTCATTGTTCTTCTGTACTTTTTAAAACTCAATTTCATTTTTTTTCTCTCTCATCCCTATTATTTATTCTACTAATTGTGAGTTTGGTTTGTTCTTGCTTTTCTAGTTTATTTGAGGTGCATCGTTAGGTGGCTTATTTGAAGTCTTTCTACTTTTTTGATACAGGTATTTACTGCTATAAATGTCCCTCTTAGTACTGCTTTTTCTGTATCCTATAGATTTGGGTGTATTGCATTCTCATTACTTTGTTTAAAGAAAATTTAACTTTCTTCTTAATTTCTTAATTGACACATTGGTCCTTCAGGAGCATGCTGTTTAATTTTCATGTGTTTGTATAGTTTCTGAGGTTCCTCTTGATATTGATTTCTAGTTTTATTCCATTGTGGTCAGAGAAGATACTTGATGATTTCAGCTTTTTTGAATTTTTTGAGACTTGTTTTGTGGCCTAAGATATGGTTTGTTCTGGAGAATGTTCCATGTGATGATGAAAAGAATATGTATTCTGTAGCAGTTGGCTGAAATGTTTTGTAAATGTCAGGCCTATTTTGTCTAGTGTGTAGTTTATCTTCAGTGTGTCTTTGTTGACTTTCTGTCTGGATGATCTGTCCATTACTTAGAGTGGGATGTTGAAGTCCCCTACTATTATTGTATTGTAGTCTATCTTTCCCTTTAGATCTATCAATGTTGGCTTTATATATTTGGGAGCTCTGATGTTATATTCATAGACATTTATAATTGTTTATACTCTTGTTCATTGACCCCTGTATCATTATATAGTGACCTTCTTTGTCTCTTTTTATACTCTTTATCTTATAGTCTATTTGTCTGATATAACTATACCTACTCTTACTATTTTTTTTTTTTGGTTTCCCATTGCTTGGAATATCTTTTTACTCCCCTTCACTTTCAGTCTATATGTGTCCTTACAGGTAGCATATAGTTGTTTCATGTTTCTTTATCCATTCAGGCACTTTGTCTTTTAATTGGAGAATTGAGTTCATTTACACTTAGTTTTGTTATTGATAAGTAAGGACTTATTGTTGACATATTTTTATTTGAAACTCATCTCATCCTTCTTTCCTTTCTTACTATTTCCCTTTGTGGTTAAGTGGTTTGCTCTCATAGTATGTATGTTTTAATTTGTCTTTTTTTATTGAATCTGTTATAGGCTTTTGCATTGCGGTTACCAAGAGGCTTATGAAAACATTTTATAGACATAAGAAGTTATTTTAAGGAGATGAGAACTTATCTTAGATCACAAAGTAAAGAGTAGAAACAGAAAAAAATGGAAAACAATCTACATATTAACTCCATCCCCCCACATTTTGACTTTGTGCTATCTCAATTTACATATTTATTTTATATTTCTTACATCTTAGCAGGTTGCCATTCCTATTATGGTTTTTGATAAATTTATCTTTTGTGCTTCATAGTAGCGTTATAAGTGGATTGCACACCACAGTTGCAGTTTCAGTCTTCTGGGTTTGTCCATGTACATAATTTTATCACTGGGTTTTATGCCTTCAAAATTTTTTCTTGTTAAATTATTGGGTTTTTTTTGTTTGTTTTTGTTTCAGATCAAAGAACTCTCTTTAGCATTTCTTGTAAGATGACTCTAGTGGTGGTAAATTCTCTCAGCTTTTGTTTGTCTGGGAAAAACTTTATTTGTCCTTCATAGTTAAAGGATATTTTTGCTTGATATAGTATTCTTTCTTACAGTAGTTTTTTGCTTTCAACAGTTTGAAAATGTCATCCCACTCCCTCCTGGCCTGTATGATTTCTGTTGAGACATATGTTGCTAGACTAATTGGAGCTCCTTTATATATTATTTGTGGATTTTCTCTTGCTGCTTTTAGGATCCTCTCTTTCTCCTTGACCTTTGACAGTTTAATTATTATGTGCTGTGGGATAATCTTATTTGGGTTGAATGTGGCTGATGTTCTTTGACCTTCCTGTATTTATTTCTTTTTGAAGTTTTAGAAAGTTTTCTGTTATTGTTTCTTTGAATAAGTTTTCTACCACTTTTGCTCACCTCCCTCTTGAATACCAATATTTCTTAGATTTGGTTTTGAGGTAATTTTCTATATCTTGTAGGCGATCTTCATTTCTGTTCATTCTTTTTTTGTTCTCCTCTGAATGTGTAATTGCAAATAGCCTGTCTTTGAGTTCACTGATTCTTTATTCTGCTTGACCCATTATGCTTTTGAGAACCTCTAGTGAATTTTTCAGTTCAGCAAATTTATTTCTTATTTCTGAGATGTCTGTTTTTTTTGTTTATTTTAATATCTTTGTTAAATTTGCCTGATAAATTTCTGCACCGCTTTGCTGTGTTATGTTGGAGATCACTGAGTTTCCTTAAAACTGCTCTTTGCTATTCTTGGTCAGAGAGTTCACATATTGACATCTCATTAGGGTTGGTCACTGGTTGTCCATTTGTAGAGGTCATGGTTCCCTGTTTACTATTTTTTCTTGTGGATATACATGTATATATTTGCTCTGAAGGATTAATTATTCTAGTCTTCTCTGTTTTGTTTTGATTTTTATTGGCTGTGTTTGCTTAGAGATTCTTCGTCATTTTCCTGTTGATTTTTTTCCCAGTAGGTTGCTACCTCCTTTTTGCAGTAGATGAAACCTTAATCCAAGATTGTCCCTGGTTCTAACAAACAATCAGAGTGCCACTTGTCTTGAATGGGAAAGTTCCCAAAGGGGATTTCCTGGTAGTGTGGGAAGACTTGCTGGGGGTTTTTGCCCAAGAGACCTGTTCAACAAACCTCTACAGCATATTGTTGCTGAACAGGCACTCTGATTTTGTATTTCCTTGGCTGAGTTATTGAGCAGAGTTTGCAGGGCTGGGCATGGTAGTCTTGTATGCCCCCTTTGTCTCTGCTGTCTATAGGAATATTTCTCCCTCAGGCACTTGTGATGCTTCACTGGGAATGAGACAGGACAGGTCTCCTGGCATCAAACCTTAGATGGTGGTATAGGTGGTTGTCCACCTCAATCTCACTTCTTCCAGTGTGGAAACTGAGTTATGGAGAGATTTTCCTCATACTTGGTGATGGGAAGATTGGGGAGAGAGGCATCACAGACATGGAAATAAGATTCTTTTACTGTCTGCTTGGAGTTTTGTCATTTGTCTGTATTCCTGGAACCTGTCTCATCCTCATATTTTAGTTCTGGCATATTGCTGGTCATAATTATGACACTGTATATTTGTTTTTGGTTTTCTATGGAGAGGAGTGAATCTGGCTTGTGTCCACAACACCATTTTGGAACCAGAAGCCTAATTCAGACTATTTTTAAAATGTCATTGTGATTTCCTTTTGACACATGATTATTTTGAACTGTATTGCTTAGTGTCAAAAATGTGGAGATTTTTAAAGTTATATTTTGTTATAATTTTCTGGATTAATTCCACTGTGGGCAGAGAATATGCTCTGTGTAATTTCAAACTTTTTGGTCAGTTTTAGTGTAATTTGTATACTTGCAATGGATTGAATCCAGTTTGGGACACTGTTCTCTGTATGTCAATCTGGTCTAATTTGTTAATTGTTTTATTCAAATTTCTATATTTTTATTAGTTTGTTTTTCTATTCTATCACTTACTGAGATAATTGTATTAAAATTAGCCAGGGTGGTTGTGGATTTGTCTATTTCTATTGTCAATCCTACAAAAATTTCCCTTGCATATTTCAAAGCTATGTTATTAGGTTCATATAAATTTAGAATTTTTTATCTTCGTAATGGATTGACCACTTTATCATTACGAAGCATCCCTCTCTGTCTTTAGCAATGTTTCTCTCCTTAAAAATTTATATAGCTGTATCTGCTTTCTTTTGTTTAGAGTTGCATGGCATATCTTTCCTATCCTTTCACTTTCAGCCTACTATGTTTTTGTATTTAAGATGTCTCTCTAAGAAGCATATATATTTGTAATTAATTTAGTCAGAAAATTGTTTAATTGGAGTATTTTGTTTATTTATAGGCACTATAATTAGTAATATATTTGAGTTTAATTCTATATTGCTAAATCCGTCAGGTGTCTTCCATTTGTTTTAAGTTATTTTTGTCCTTTTTCTTGTCTTGCCTTCTTTTAGATTGACTAGTTTTTTGTTATTTTTCAGCTTGCATTAGCATGGTAACTATATGTTCTTTTATTATTATTTTAGTGGGTACCCTGGATATTACAGCATCAATCCTTGGCTTATTCCAATCTTCAGGCACAATAACTCCTTTTAAACCCTTTTTCAATTTATATGCTGTTATAATTGTGTGTTTTAAATCTCTCTATAGTTTAAACTTTACAAGATATTATATTGATGATGTTTATAGTCAGTATTCATCTGGATTTACCTATATATTTATGCTTTTCAATCTCTCTCTCTTTTTTTTCTTTGCATCTGGGACTATTTTCCTATTCCCAACAACACCATTTTACCATTTTTGTCAATGTGAGTCTGGATGGTGAAAAATTCTCTTGGTTTTTTTTTTTTTTTTTTTTTTAGATAAAAATGTCTTTTTCCCCTCACTTTCCTTCTTTAAGGATCTTCTTTGCCTGTTATAGAATTCTGCATTGGCCATTATTTTCTTTCAGCACTTTGAGGTTTTCTAAAATGTTTCTCCTGGATTCTGTTGGCTCTGTTGAGGTAAGTGGTCAGAGTAATTATTAATACTTGGAGCATATCTTTATTCTTTGATTTCCTCTTTTATTTCTTGGTTTTAATGGAGGTAAAATTCTCCATTTTAAGTACTTCATAATATACAATTCAGTGGGTTTCAGTATTCTGAGTTTTAAAAAATATTTTTTTTTTGTTTTTCATCAAGTTCATTATGATGTACCCATGTGTAATTTTATTATTATATTTACTGTTTGGAATTCATCTTTCTACTTTACTATCTTTCACTTGATTTCTTTCTCTAGTTTTAGAAAATTCTTACTTATTATGTCATCAAATATTGCTTCCCATCTACTCTTTTTCTCCCTTTCCCTTTTGAGACTTATTTTCACCTAACCTTTTGTTTTCCATGCTTTTTTCTGCCTATTTTCTTCTGACCTATTTTCCAATTCACTGAATTTCAGGTATATTTAATTTTCCATTAAACTTATCATTTGAATTTCTCATTTTGGTTATTGTATTTTTAGTTCTAGATTTCTTATAGGTTCAGTTTTTTTCCAAATATTCTTAATATTTTCTTTTCTTCCTTTGAATATATTTATCATGCATATTTTAAAATCCATGTTTGATATCTCTATTACCTTTATTTTCTGAATTTTCTTTTGGTTTTCCATCATGTTGTTTTCTGATCTGTGTGCTCAGTTTTTATATACATATATTTTATTTCAGAATATTATGGGGGTACAAACATTTTATATAAATTGCTTTTGTACCATTTGAGTCAAAGTTATAAGTGTGTCCATCACCCAGATACTGTGCATTGTACCTGTTAGGTGTGAATTTACCCATCCCCTCCTCCCTTCTGCCACCTGCTGGATTTCTGATGAATGCTATTTCCATATGTGCACATAAGCGTAGATCAATTAGTACCAATTTAATGGTGACTACATGTGGTGTTTTTCCATTCTTTTGATACGTCACTTAGAAGAATGGTCTCTAGTTTCATCCAGGTTAATACAAGAGGTATTAGTTTACCATTGTTTTTATGGCATACATATACCATGATATATATATATACCACATTTTACTAATCTTTTATTTAGTTCTGGATATTGTACATAAAATATATAGAAAGAATTTGAGCCCTAATATTACATTATCTTTTTTTTAAGAAAATACTACTTGCTCTTCCTGTTTTAACTGGCAGATGGATGCCTGTGGGAACTCACAGTCATGGATCATTTTAATCCAATCTTAGTGACTACTAGGCCTGGTCCCTGAGACAGCTGGTCTAGTTCTAGTCCATCCCTTTTCCTAAGACATAAACCCTTGTGGGTCCAACCTCTACCCCTGATACACTCTTGTCTTCAGGTTTTCTCCCCTAACCTCATCAGATTTTCAAAATCATTGTTTAATTTCTCAGCCTTTCAACAACTTCCTATTCTGGAATCAAAAGTCCAGCTCACTTGTCTTGGTTTCCTTCTCCTTTTGTATCTTGGCTCCACAATTTTTTGGTCACCTTTTTAGTTCTCTCATGTGTTCATAGAAATTTTTAATATATTTATGCCAGGTTTTTTTGTTTCAGGGGAAAGTTAGTCATTACTCTTTATTACCTAGTTCACCTTTATACAGAGTAGAAATTTGCTATTTGTTTTAAAAATATCCTTATTTGGCCATTAAAAAATTTGCAACATTTTATAAGATTCTCAGACTTTTTTTGCAGAGATTTTAGTTATCCATGAAATCTATTAATTTAAGAGCTACTGATTAAAGGGATACAAAAGAAAAACAAGTATACCAGTTCCTATAATCAAAAAGCTTTCTGTGTAGTTAGGAAGTCATATTTAAAATGGATAAAGCAATTAGTGACTTGTGACTTGTAGAATGCTGTATATATGTAAGGTTTTGATTGGGTAGCCCAACCTCCAAATAGCAGTTAAGAATTCATGCAGAAGATAGGGCTGCAGCTATGGTTTGAAAGATGGAGATAGCCAGAAGGAGGGAGAAGGGTATCTCCAGCAAGGAACAACATAATCTAAGGCTTAGTTGTCATTGAAGAGATTTAATTTTTACCTTAATGACTGAATAGTTTATCCCTTAATCCTTCTTTCCCTTGGTTTGTTGTTAATATTAATTAGGCTATACTGAAAGCTTGGGAATTCATTGGTGTACACTTTGATACATGTGTTAATTTGACTGCCTGTGATTTCTTTAGCAGACCCAGGGGTTCAGCCAACATGTAGGTGAGTGTATTAAGTCTACATAGTTCCCCTTCTGTGTGTTTTGCAGTCAGCCCTATCTCAGGAGAAACTCAGCTAATTCAGCTATTTCCATCTAATTTTCACTTGGAGAAATCCCGTGTATTTACTTTTCCTGCCTTGGTGCTGGAATGAGACATTTGTGACTATAAGCCTAAATCATAATTTACACTGGTAAAGATCGAGAAGGACTCACATTATACCTGCCTATTCAGGACACTGATTTTACCTGGTTGAAGTGACTGCTTTTTAGAGGTCCATATTTTTCTCTGTGAATTTGCTTAAGATGAATGAGGCATCTTGTGCAACTCCTAAGAGCATGAGGCCTCTATTTTTTAGATACTCAGTGAGTCTGAATCTCTGGTGGTGGTGGTGGGGACTAGGCAAAGTAGTGTAGTGAGTATAAACTTTACTTCATAAACTCAAATGTGCAAGAAATATTTTATGCCTCTTTCCTATCAAATTTAACCTGCAATGAGCCCCCGATTGGTTAGGCTGGTTGGAGATTTAGTTTCAACTATTATTGTTACTTTGTATTATCCTTCTACTTCCTGCATTGTGCAGTGACTCTGGGAGGCTAGTACAGAACAGGACATATAGGGAGGACTCTTTGATCTTTGGTTCATATTGATCACCACTGACATACTCCTCATCCAAACCTGCACAGTCCCTTGAAGGTAAGTTCCACTGTGGCTTCCATGGATTTTTGCTAACTCTTAGAGCCATGGTTCACAGGATTTAGTCTTTTTGGATACTATTCACCTATTTTCCTGCGAAGTCCTGCTACTTTCCCAGGGTGCTGTGAAGGAGAAAGCATCTTCTGCAGGTCTATTTGGTGGTTAAGAAGAAGAAAAAATAAATTTTTAAAAAAGGAGAGAGCATTCAAACACAGTTCCCTCCTCAGTCTTTTAGAATTGTTTCTTCTTTCAGAGGCAAGATGAAAGTGTAATGGCAAGTAGTATAAAGTTACCTCAAAACTGTGCTACTGGTAGAAATCTTTTTCTTCCACTGCATGAAAGGGAGTTGTGGGAACTGGGAAAGTATGAAGATCATTGGGGCAGAGGTTGGACTTGGCCATCATCAGTTGATTTACCTATTTGGTGTCAGGCCCTAAGCAATGGATAAGATCTGGTCTGTACCCTCAGGGAGATTCCTTTCAAGAAGATAGTGAAGATGTAGTGGGAAAGGGGGCCCTTTATTATTATAGTACTGATCTCAACTGCTGAGCTTAAATCTCAGCTCTCAATTTGCCTTTTTCAGTTTCATTGGTAGTTATAAATCAGTCTTTTAGGGGTGCTTAGCCTGTAACTGTGGGAATGGATGAGTGTGTCTATTTTTATACTAGGTGTTCTTGGGCTTTGGCCTCAAAGGATAAAACTGTGTGGCTCAGGCACTTTCTGAAATCTCTGGCTTTACAAAACTTCCCGCTGCAGATAAGGACACTGACTTCTCTTATCTGCTTGTCCCTAGGTGCCACTCTCTGTCGAGATACTGACTTTACCTGCAGAGCTAGATTGCTTTTATCCCTGAACTATATACTGCAGACACTCAAGGTTAGTGCCAAGAGAGGAGAAAGGGTAATTATTTCTAGGGAAGAGAATTGTGTAGGTGGTAGTTTAAAAAACTGGGGACTAGAGCGGTATTTAGTCAAATATGGCTGCCACACAGCAATAAAAGAGAGCCTTTTGGGATCTTTTTCAAAGAGCTCAACAATGACATGCTTTGTGCTCTGGCAGTTATTCTAGAGAAAAATGTTTAAAATGTTTCAGCCTTTAAAAAAAAAAATCTCTCACCTGTTTTAGTTGTATATCACGTTTTTGTTGAGGCCTCTGGAATACTAACAATATCAGGTTTTTATTAATTCAGTGATGCTGCATTGTAAATCAGAAGGTTTACACCCTTGGCCTATACCATTTTAATTTTCCAATCATCTGAGCAAACTGCAACTATTACTTGATAAGCATCTGAATGTTCTTCTTGTCAAGTATATATTTATCTTAAAAAACTTTGTCCTAGAGAGACCCTTTTAAGTGTAATTTTGACTTTGTTTTGTAAACCTCGATTGTTTTTTGTTTTACTTTTTTCCCATCCTTTTTAAATTATATTTTTTAATTTCAATTTTTTCATTGTAGAGTATTACAGGGGTACAAATGCTTTGGTTACATAAATTGCCTTTGCATCGCCTGACAAGCATGCCCATCTCCCAGACAGCACACGCCATATCCTTTAGGGGTGTGGATTTACCCATCCCCCCTTCTGGATTCTCTTTTAGAGTTGTATCCCCTTTAACAAATGTGAGTAAGTCTAAATGGAACTTCTAGAAAGAGCCCTTAAAATTGCCTTAATGACTTGGGGGTATCAAGGTTACAGGCATCTGTTTTCATTTCGGCAGAGGGAAATTAATCATGAGCAATAAGCATGTTAAACCACATTCTCCTAGCAGAATGTCGGCTTCTTACATATCTGTCTTCCTGTCACTTGAGATCTATCTATGTGAGAGAAAAGAGCAACTGGCATAAAACTGGAGAGTAGGTATAGGAAAGCATACCATTTCCCTGATTTTTCACACTGGATAGTTCTTCTCCTTAGTTTTTATGGTTTTTATGCTTTCTGTATCATGACAAAACCTGATCTTAGGAAGGAATCAGAACATAGTCTTAGTAGAGTCTGAGTAACTTAATAGCTTAACATGTCACTATCCCAAGGGATTTGCATTTGAATAAGCGAACAAAGCCCCAAATAAAGCAATTCACAAGAGATTTTCGAACTTCAGTCCTCCAGTGGAGAGAGTATTTTATTGGCCAATTGTATCTTTCTGCATTCCTCCCCTCCATCACCATTTGGGGTCTCCTTAGTTTCTTTCCTACATCTGGTCCTGGTTAGTATCCATGCTGAGTGGCAGTTGAACTGTAGATGACCCAATATTTGACACTGTGTGTATATTGGAGGATGGGGATAATAGGGATTAAGGAGTGGGAGGGGAATGGAGATGCAAAGAGGAGGAGCATTGATAAGAGAGGAAGTAAGTCTGCCATTACATGTATACCCCTTGTGGGCTGATTGGGGCTATTTGTTGTGGAAAGATGGAAAAGCAAGCATAATTCCTAGTTCATATAAGAAGAATCTTACGACTCTCATGATTAAATAATATAAAGGTGTGGAATTTTATTAAACATTTGGAGTCAGGCCAGTCTAGGCCTGTATATCATCCTAACTTTTACTTATCTGCATATTCCTGGATGAATCTTTTACCATCTCTAGCCTTGAATTTATCACATGTAAAATGACAGTGATGCCAACCTACTGTTAAAAGGATGCCACGAAAAACAAATCAGATAATAGATATAGAAGCACTGCACAAACCCAAAAGCTATAAAGTGCTATATTATAAAGCTAAGATGTTTGTAATGTGGGATAATCACTTAAGAATATTCAGCTGATGTCTTTAATATTTCCTTTTCTTCCAAAACTATATTGCCTTTCACGTGTTTGGCTGGGAAAGGCCACCCCAGTGTAAAAGTGTTGGCATAGCATGGCTAAACAGAGATAGTAGTGCTCCTGGGAAGTCATACAGGTCCCTACACTGAGAAGGGCCCTATACTTGGCTTAATGCTCTGCTCTCACCATCTCAAAACTCTTAATTTTTGAACAAGAGGTCCTTTGTTTTCATTTTGCACTTAGTCCTCAAAATTATGTAGTTGGTCCGGCTCTTTGGCTGCTGTCTGTTCCTTTGTAGAGTCATGGGAACCAAAAGTTCCTTTATGACCCTGGGAGGAGGGACATAAGGAAGTTAGCTGAGAGTCTGGCTGGGAAGTTTGCCAGAAGGGGTTCAGTGTGGCAGGGCTGAAGTGGTTCTATAGATGAGGGTTATGAGATGGTTAGCCTGGACTGAAGACCAAATGTGAGTCACAGGCAAACATCCAGCTGTTTCTGTGTTAACAAATGCCATGTTGGAGCCTCATCAGCAGCAAGGATCATCAGGCCCTAACCATGCTAAGA
Source organism: Lemur catta (assembly GCF_020740605.2). NCBI lineage: Eukaryota > Metazoa > Chordata > Mammalia > Primates > Lemuridae > Lemur > Lemur catta. The sequence goes on from NC_059155.1 coordinate 22,196,778, forward strand.
GAAAACAACTCAGAGTTTGTCAGTCTCTGACTACGTCACCAAATGTCAGCAGAGTGAGCAGTGACCAGTGAGACAAGGCACATTGCCACAGAGACAGAAAGAATCAGGGAGTCGGAGGACAGTTACAAGAATCTGTGCACAATTATAAGCCTCCCCCACATTTCCTTCTGTCACAAGGTTATGTAATGGTTACACTGAAAAAGCAGAACTCAATAAAGTTAATTTATAAAGCATCTGTATTCTTCCCATCTCCCTTACTGCCTGCTCAAACCTGCTTGGTAGTTTGGTTCTTTTCTTGCCACTGGAGGAAATGCTGGCAGATCCTAAAGCTCTTAGATAATTAAAAGTCCTTTGGTCACATCTTGCCATAAGAATTGTGTCATTTCCATAATTGAAATGTCAAGTCCTATGTAATAGTCAATATTCTGAACTTCGGTTGAAGTTAAAGCTTTTCTCCTTCCTGAGAATGGTCTGTTTCTGACTTGGAGACCTTTAGAAGAAAAGGGAGCACATTTTAACCATCTTTTTCTACTTTTCATTGTGCATCTCCTTTCTCCCCTTCCTCTAATTTGATAGCCATTGTTTATGAACCTTTTGGGTCATTGTAAGTAGAAGCATGAGAAGTAAGGGGAAAAAAGTCTTACCTGAAAGGTATTATTGTCATCTGACTTCAATGTCCTGCTTGATAGGTATTTAAACCCGACTCTTCAGTTGTCTTCAGGGGTTATTTGGTGATCTCTTACCTCTAGGTTCCTTAACAAAGTGAAAGTCTCTCTTCTGTATGGCCATTAAAGAACTACCTCCCATTCCTGCCAGCTCCTGATTTTGATAATATACCTCCAGCTTCTTTTTGCTGAAGTCCCATTCTCCAGGCTGGAGGCCCTCTTGGGAAAGAGTATTGAAGGAAGCTCACTTCTGGTCTGTAGTAGGCTAAATAATGGTCTCCCAAAGATATCGATGTCCAGATCTCTGGGACCTGTGAATATGTTACCTTACGTGATTAAGGGGACTTTGCAGATGTGATTAAGGATTCTAGATGAGGATATTATCCTGGATTATCTAGGAGGGCCTGATGTAATCACAAATGTCCTTATAAGAGGGAGGCAGGAGAACAGAGGTAAGGGAAGGTAGTATGATAGTGGAAGTAGATATTGGAGTGATGTGGCCAAAAGCCACGGTATTCTGGCAGTCTCTAGAAGCAGAAAGAGATGAGGAACAGATTCTTTCATGGAGCTCTCAGAAGGAAGCAGCTCTGCCAACACCTCAACATTAGCCCTATAAGACTCATTTTAGACCTCTTAACTCTGGAACGGTGAGATAATAAATTTGTGTTGTTGTAAGCCACTCCATTTGTGGTAATTTGTAAGGGAGTAATAGGAAGCTAATACATGGTCCAAACAAGATACTAATACATCATTTATGTGGACAAATTCTGAGAGGATAGGCCACTGTCGGGGTCCCATACATTTTTCACTGTATTGTCAGAGCAGCTAGCCAACCATAACTCTTGCCCTTTAGATTTCCAAGTTAGACACTAGGCTCCTGTGACCTCCAAATGGCAGACAACAAAAAGTAAGCTCTTTGAATCTTTTTGAGGTCCCTCTTACTTCTTACTTGGTTTGGGGTAAGGGGAAAACACCAATCCCTTCTCCTATGGGGAGAAGGAAGAGTAATATTACAAGAAATCAACAATTATTTATGAAAGAGACTTTTTCTTTCCAATTTCTAACCTGTCTTCAAACTCAACTCTTTATGCCAGAGGTGAATATTTCACTAAGGGTTGCAAGACAGGATTTGGACACCTCTTTCAAAATTGTTGCATTGGTGGTTCAATAACCTCACTTTGAAATATAGGCATACTTGGCAAGTGTTTTTTTTTCATTCTTAGCCTTTTGAGGTGGCAGATTACAGAAATTGAAAGGGCCCCAGTTTAATGTATTCTTACACTCACGAAAGTCCTCTCATTAAAGCCTATTTGCCATCTTGGAGATGAGCAGAGCAGGGGAGATAGAGCATTTTAAAGACTGAATTTACCTAAAGAGACTAAGTTACATAAAGAGTTTAAATTATTAGATTGGGTTGAAATGACCAAATTGATCTAGATAAGTTTTTACCTTCTACCAAATGGGTGAGGCTGTATGAGGAATATTAGATCGGTTATATAATCAGTGAATAAGGTATACTTTCTTCATGTATCTCAGTGCAGTGTGAGCAATTTTTCTTTTTGCTACATGTCTGGTTTTTGAATAATTATTGGCAAAATCAGCGATACTTCCTCCATGTCAGGACTATCTTTGAGATTACCTTAATGATTGCTGCAGAACTGGTTGCATAAATTTAATTAAAGAGTTTTACCGAGTCCTAAAAGTAGAGAACTTGCAAGGTAGTACCTGACTCCTGATGGGGGAAAGAAGATCCACCTGTACGTCTCCAGTATTCTTAATATATAGGTTGCAGTTTGGGGGTAGGTCACCTCCAATGAATAGGTGCATAATGTAAAATTAAGAATATTATCCCTGAAGTATAGAGAGCCCCAGCAGGATGGTTTTAGGTTCTAATCTTCATGCCTTGCTATAAGGAGTGTGAGTGTTGGCCATGAGTATATGCATTATATGCTTTCTCCATGTAATATCTTAAGTGAGAAAAAATTATAAAAAATAAACACCCTGAAACATCTGTTGGATATGATAAAGCATAGTACTAATTTATATCCAGAACCATTATCAGCTGAGAGATGAATTAACAGGATGGAATGTTTTTATTTTCCTTTAACTGTTTTTATTTTTTCTGTTTTGTGTATATTTTTAGCTCATTATATATATTTTATTTCAGCATATTACAGGGATACAAATGTTTAGGTTACGTATATTGCCTTTGCCCCACCCAAGTCAGAGCTTCAAGTGTGTCCATCCCCCAGATGGTGTGCACCACATCCATTAGGGTGGAATGTTAATACATAGCATATAGCATCTTAGTTGTAAGTGCATCATCTTCAAATGTAATACATCTTTGTCATCACACCTGTTGGTCAGATGGCAATTATGCAAATAACGCTTATACTTGGATCACAAGTGGTTTCAGGAAGTCAGTAGTATGATTTTAGTTCTGGCAGAATGTTTTCTATAAAGCAACTTCATGGGTTTTATGAGAAACATATGTGATAGTAATACTATCTGAACAGCATGGACTAGGGGTTAGGAAACACAGGTTCTAATCCCACGTTTGTCATGTATTAGCTATTTTATCTTAGACAATTCACAGCTCATGGGCCTAATTTTTTTTATCAAATATAGACAATATTCCCTGTACTGCCTATCTCATAGAGCAGTTGTGAGGCTCAAATGAGCTTTGTGTAAAGTGCTATACCAATGAGAAGGATTATTGTGTTAGCTTTAGAATGACTCATGTATGTGTCTTTATTATTTCCTTTCCTTCACACTTTCCCTCTAAGGAATTCCCATCACTATCCCAAGGGTAGTTTATTTTGAGTAGGCCATCTTGAGTGTAGTCTGCTATTTTAGTTTCTCAAGACATTTCCCTCTGTATTTAATGGATTTCCATTACAGAGAAGGATGCTGAGTCTGTTCTTGCCACTTGAAATAGTTTCAAAATTTGTCCCTTTGCTTTTTATGTTAGAACTACTGTATTTCCTGACATATATCTCCTTTTTTATATGTTCTTTTTCTCTATTTGTAGTTTCAGTGATTAGATACAAGGTTTCTTTTCTCTATATTTTATTCTTGACAGAGTAGTAATTGCTAGCGCAATTAGATTCTAACTTTTGAAGACTGGGTCAGAGCAGTTTAAGGGATATAAACTATGTTGACTATAGTAAACCAACTTACAGACCAGATTATGCTGCAGGGACAAAGAATGCTGAAATCTCAGTGGTTTCAAACATAAACGATTTATTTCCTGCCTGTTCAAGCTATACTCCCATCACAGGTTTTCTTGGGACTCTGCTCTACAATGCCATCATCCTCACTCTGTGACTCAGGCTGGGGAAGCAGCTATCAGGAACATTGCAGTCTTTGTGGCAGGGGAAAAAGAGAGCTCTGAAGGTTCTTACAATGACAATTCTCTGGTTCAGAATCAGCATACATCCCTTCTAGTTACAACTCATTGCTTAGAACTTATCATGTAGAACCATCCAGAACTACCAGAAGTCTAGGAAGCATAATCCTACTATGTGCTCAGAAGAGGGGAAAAACTAATCATTTTTACAGATAGCACTAATGACTAACACACAAGTTTAGCTAAATTGCTCACGGTTTTCTTTCTTTCTTTCTTTTTTTTTTTTTTGAGACCTCTGATCTACAAAGGAGGAGGTTGGAATTATTTGCCAGTTTTTCTGTGGATAATTTAGACAATTGTTACATTTGCCTCTGAAACCTGGCTTCTGGAGTTATTTAATAAATTCCCTGATACAGTCCATATAAGCATTCTCTCTGAAGCCTTCCTCTGGTTCCAGTGCTGCCACTTGTTATTTTGATGGCAGGATCTGGTCATTTCTAGCCTCCTATGTTTATTCACAAAAATGATGTCTATTAGCGCATGGTAAGAAAATGGAAGGATTCTAGTTTGTTCATGTGACTGTTTTTGTTGATGCTTCAAGTTTCCTATAATTTATTCATTCTTACCCATCCATCCATTAAACTCAGACTTTTACTGAACACTTCCTAAATACCTGGCTGTATACTGGATGCTTAAGATAGCAAGTAAAATTAAACATGGTCTTTTTTCCCCAAGGAAATCCAAGTATTTATTTTCTAATCCATGCTACTCCTTCATAAACATGAAAATGTCATGCCTTTAATACTATTTAAATTTCAAAATAAATTAGTTTGACTGAAAACATACTAAATGGCCATTTTAGAATTTCTTTTTTAAAAAATCTACCTACATACCTTTTTTTCCCCGGAAGATTTTATGCTCCATAGGAAGTTTCCTCCTTGTTGCCCATCTCTGAGAATCACTGGTCTGATTATATGATTTTCATTTATATCCATTGTTAGAGTGGGGAGATTTTCAGGCTGCATGTGTGAGTCTACAATGGCCATGCTTAAATAGGCCAAACTCCAGAAGCACAACTGTAACTGTAATCCTTTGTTTTATCTAAAGCCGAATTATTTCTGTTACACCCTTTCAGATGGCCAAGAAGGTAAGTGTTTGAGTGCCTGCTCTCATCAGGTACTATGCTAGGTACTATACAGAATTTCAAAGAGATAGAAAATAGCTCTTGTTTCTAAGTAACACTGACATATCTGTTGGAATCAGTACAGGATCAGGTCATCTAAGAAAATACTAGGGGGCATATAGGACTTGAGTTAGGCCTTGAAGGATGAGTAGGCTTTGGCTGGTTCGATTCAGATGGGAAGAGATTCGTAACTGAATTATAACACAGTACATTATGATTCTTACTCTCTTTTTGTTTATAGTCTCTTTCGTATCCTGTCACGGTGCTATGAACATGGTGGATGCTTCTAAACTTGCTTGTTTTGAGAACAAAGAAGTTGACCTGCCCTACAGCTCTTGTTTGGAAGCTTAGATATTGACAGGCAGGTAGCTGAAAAATGTGTTAATATTAACTGCACCAGAAGCAAATTCTCAAGTATTAAAGTCTTTCCTAACCTTTCACCAAGCATCCTAAAAGATTGTACTGGTCTAGATATAGAAAGAGACTTTGGGGGAAAGAAGCTCAAATTCATTAATTGACTGACTTAGAGATAGAGATATAAAATCTAGAACTGCAGAATCTCCCACTGCTCCCCACAAACAACCAGCTCTTTGGCCATGGTAAAAGAACCTTGTATTGTTCTCATTTAGCCTTAGTGCTCTAGGCCCTTATTACCTGGTTGGAAATCCTCACCCCTGATCGCAGTTGGCAAATAAAGATCAGGACATTGTCTCAGCAAGGCCAATGTTAAAAATCAGAGATATTTCTTGGGTAATCATCCTTTTTAACTTAGTGTTTTTTTTTTTGGTGTCATCTTGGATATCTCAAAATGCTTATCATGTAAACATCAAAGGGAAGCAAGAAGGGATAATGGGAATTGAGGGCTTTATAATAACGCCTGGGAAATTCCACCTATCACATTAGGTGTGCTTATGCTGTTTACCAATTTGGACCTTGGCCTACCTGGCTCCATGTTTCCTTTATTTTGTCTTTGCTCCCAACCCACCTGACTTTGTTACTAGCTGAGCTGCTTTCTAAACTGTGCAGCACTCCTGCTCTGCCTGAGGAGTGGTCTTGCTCACTCACTTTACAGTTTCTGTCTGATTTTTACCAAAAGATAGAAAACCTGTCACCAGCCTTTCTTGTCGTCAGCTCCAGGTTCTGCTTTGTGTAATTGCTCCAAGTGAATTCTCGGGTGGTGGTAATTAACATAGAATATTTAGTCCATTGCTTTGAAGGAAAAAATAATAGTAATAATAACTATTATTAATATTTGCAGCAAAGAATGCTTTGTAAGTCTAATAATTGCCTCAAGTGATCTCTTTTATAAAGAAAAAGTCACACATCAGGTTTTCTTAAAGCAAGATCTTCCTGTCAGGAGGGATTTTTCTGCTCTTCTTTTCTCTGCAAAGCATTCCTGTAATTACCATGGTAAATTTTAGTGGGTTGTCTTTGGAAATGCAAAAGGGCAGTAACCTAATATTCTCCTCACAGGTAATGCCTTCTTGGGGCCATGGTAATTTTTCTTTATTCTTCAAACACAGTCAACAGCTCCGTGATCTATAGAATGAGACATGTGTATACTTTAAAAATCATTTCCTACATCTTAATATCAGGCTTTACCCAGGAAAGCAAAGTCCTATTTATCTACTTTCTCTGTCTCTTTGTTTTTTGAAGTCAATATTCCTTCAGGCCAAATGAACCCAGACCTTTTCTTTTTGCCCCTTAACTCTCCTCTCTGTTCTCTTGGAAGACAGGATTAAAAAGATTACATCACTATTTAATTTTTTGCAATGTATATTTCCATTCCCTGAATGCAATGCGCCTTAGCCAGATCAGGTCATTACTTGATTTTATTTCCCTAATCACACTTTGGCATTTAACAATTTCTATCTTTGACTTGTGTATAAAAACATGAAACTCAGAAAAAATGTGAATCAAGGCCAGGCCCATCTTCTATTTGTGAGATTTTTCTTCCTGTTGTATTTTCCAGGTTTTGGGAAGTTGCATTCATAAAACTTGTAATATTTTAATTGGAGTTACTACACTGTACAGGATGAGCCCTATGATGAGATGGAGTTGAGAAGGGAAGATTTTGACCATACTGAGAAAGTTGTGAGAACACTAGCTTGGAGAGGCTTTTCATTTTGTAGACTCTGTTTTGCTCTATATGCCATTTAGATGAATTTCAGGGTCGAGATTAATAGCTTAATGTATCAGAATTTTGTTCCAATTACTTTGTTACTAACCTATGGTTAAAAATCCCAATTGAGGAAAAGGGGTCAAGATGGTGGACTAGAAGCACCTTGTGCAATGCTGCTCTTACAGGGAGAATTGAAAGTGGCGAATACTCACTTCTGGATCAATCATCTGAGAGAAAGAATTGGGAATCAATGGAGAGGAGGCAGGAGTGGGGTGAAGAAGAGACAAGTGGGATGACCTGCTCAGCAGGACTATACTTGGGGAGGGCACCCACATGTGGGGAAGGGTCAGAGGAGAGAAACCCAGTCTCCATACTTCCCCTGAGGATATTGCAACCAGAGTGGTGGGAGGGCACCTACACTGTAGCAGGTCTCCAGTTGGATAAAGAGACCTGACTAGAGGCTGTACAGCTGCATTGCTCTGGAGAGAAGGCATAGGTGGATTGTAAGCCCTAGGCACTGCATAGCATAGTTGGAGCCATTGTGACATCCCAGCCCTGGAATTTTACTTGTACCCCAGGGATCAGATCTGTTACTGCTACCTCCCCATGACCCCTGCCGATTGAGGAGGGAGCAGGAAGCCATGGCACTCACTCATGCCCTGTAGGCGGGTGATGTGCACCCCTTCCCACTGCCAAGGGACCTGGGCAGAGCAGGAGACCATGGATCCAGTGCCTGCTGCTGTGGCCTGGGTAATCCTGCTCAACCATACTTCCTGTGGGCCAGTGCTACCTCATGTGCCTGCCTTGAACATGTGAGCAGCCCTGTGACAACCACAGGGGAATAGGAGAGATGTAGCAGTGTTAAAGACTCACAGTGCATTCATCCCTCTTCTGTCTGGTTAGGCTTCTGGAGTTGGACTCAAGCAAGCCACCCAGGAACCAATCTCTATCTTTACTGAGCAATAGAGGTCCCCACAGAGGAGAATAGGTGGAACTTAGTTTTTCAGGATACAAAATTCTTGGCTGGCAGTTATTCTGTTTAAGAACTGTTTTGAGCTGGCAGGAGAGACCCTAGATGAGAAGGAACCCACGTAAAAACTCTGGCAACATGAAAATATAGGCTGTTTCAGAATCCCCAAAGGATCACAGTAGCTCTCTAGAAATGAACTCCAGGCAAAAGGAAATTGTTGAAATGACAGGTATGGAATTCAGATTATGGATGGCAAATAAGATAAAATGGGACAGAGGAGATGGTAGGAAACCATCAAAATGTAACCAAAAATATAATTCAGAACATGAATGAAAAATTCACTGAAGAGATAGATAACAGGAGAGAAGAAATAACGGGACTTAAAGAAATGAAAGAGTCATTTAGGGAATATCAAAATACAGCATAAAGCTTTAATAACAGACTACACCAAGCAGAAGAGAGAATTTTGGAACTTGAAGACAAGGCTTTTGAATAAATCAAGTCAGTAAAAAATGTAGAACAAAGAATAAAGAAGAATGAATGATCACTGCGAGAAATACGGGATTATGAAAACTGAACTAATATAAGTATCATAGGTGCCCCTGATGGAGAAGAAGAAAAAGGAAAAACATATTTGAGAGAATAATTGAGGAAAATTTCCCTAGTATTGCTTAGAGGTTTAGATATCCAGATACAAGATGGTCATTGAACATCTGGAAGATCCATAGCAAATAGGACATCACCAAGCCACATAGTAATCAGCCTGGCCAAACTCAAAGAGAAAATACTACAAGCTGCGAGATGAAAACAACAAGTTATTTACAAAGGAAAACCCATCAGACTAAGCTCAGAAAAGAAAAAAGAAGACATGAAAACTGACACCATAGAAATACAAAATATCATCCATGACCACTATAAAAACCTTTATGCATACAAACTAGAAAATGGAGAGGAAATGGATCAATTTTTGGAAACACAAGACCTCCCAAGCTTGAATCAGGGAGAAACAGAAATCCTGAACAGACCAATAATGAGTAGCAAGATTGAAACAGTAATAAAAAAAAATCGCCCAACATAAAAAGCCCCTGACCAGACAGATTCATAGGCAAATTCTACCAAACCTAGAAAGAAGAATTGGTACCCATTCTACTGAAACTGCTCCATAACATTGAGAAGAAGGGAATCCTCTCTCACTCATTCTGTGAAGCCAGTACCACCCATAAACCAAAACCAGAAAAGGACCCAACAAAAAAAGAAAACTACAGACCAACATCCCTTACGAAAATAGATGTAACAATCCTTAACAAAATACTAGCAAACCAACTTCAACAACACATGAAAGAGATAATTTACCATGATCAAGTGGGTTTCATCTCAGGGATGCAAGGACGATTCAATATATACAAATCAGTAAATGTGATTCACCACATAAACAGAATTAAAAACAAAGATGATCATATGATCATCTCAATAGATGCAGAAAAAGCAGTTGATAAAATCCAGAACCCCCTCATGATTAAAAACCCTTAACGAATTAGACATAGAGGGAACATACCTTAAAAAAATAGCCATAAATGACAAACCCATAGCCAACATCATAACTGAGTGGGGAAAAGTTGAAAACATCCTCCCTAAGAACTAGAACAAGACAAGAGTGCCCACTCTCACCATTTTTATGCAACATAATACAGGAAGTCCTAGCCAGAGCAATCGGACAAGAGAAAGAAATAAATGGGATCCAAATCAGGAAAGAGGAGGTCAAACTCCTCCTGTTTGCTGATGATACTATCTTATATCTTAAAAATCCTAAAGATTCCACCAAAAAGCCTCCTAGAATTGATAGATTCAGCAAAGACTCAGTTTACAAAATCAATGTATGCAAATCAGTAGCATTTATTATACTAACAGTAGTCAAGCTGAGAGTCAAATCAAGGACTCAATACTATTTACAATAGCTACAAAGAAAATAAAATAGCTAGGAATATACTTAACCAAGGAGGTGAAAAATCTCTGCAAGGAGAACTAAAAAACAGTGATGAAACATATTGTAGATGACATAAACAAATGGGAGAACATCCCATTCTCATGGTCTGGTAGAATCAACATTGTTAAAAATATCCATACTGCCCAAAGTGACTTACAGATTGAACATAATCCCCACCAAAATACCAGTATCATATTTCACATATCTCAAATAAAATAATTCTACACTTCATTTGAAATCAAAAAAGAGCCTGAATAGCCAAAGGAATCTTAAGCAAAAAGTACAAATCTGGAGGCATCATATTACCTGTCTTCAAATTATACTCTAAGGCAATAGTAACAAAAACGGCATTAGTACTGGTATAAAGGTAGAGACATAGACCAATGGAACACCATAGAGAACCCAGAAACAAAGCCATATAGCTATGGCCAACTGATTTTTGACAAAGCAGACAAGAGCACACACTGGGGAAAGGATGCCCTTTTCAGTAAATATTGATGGCAAAATTGGATAGCCACATTCAGAATAATGAAACTGGATGTCTATCTCTCACCATATACAAAAGTTAACTCAAGGTGGATTAAAGACTGAACTGTAAGACCTGGAACCATAAAAATTCTAAAACAAAACATAGGAAAAACTCTTCTAGACATTGACCTAGGCAAAGAATTTATGAGTAAGATCCTAAATGTGAATATAACAAAAGATGTGGGGGGGAGGGGATGGGTGTATATATACATAAAGAGCGCGATGTGCACTGTTTAGGGGATGGACACGTTTGAAGCTCTGACTCAGGGGGAGTGGGGGGGCAAGGGCAATATATGTAACCTAAACTTTTGTATCCCCACAATATGCTGAAATAAGAATAAAAACAAATAAATAAATGGGACTTAAGTAAAATGTTCCTGCACAGTAAAAGAAATAATCAACAGAGTAAATAGACCACCTACAAATTGGGCAAAAATATTCATAAACTATACATCTAAAAATGGGCTAATATCCAGAATCTACAAATAATTCAGACAAATCAGCAAGAAAAAACCACCCTATCAAAAATTGTTAAAAAGACATGAATAAATTTTTTTCAAAGGAAGATAGACAAATGGTCAACAAACATATGAAAAAATGCTGAACATGATCAATTATCAGGGAAATGCAAATTTATACCACAATGAGATACCTGTCTGAATGGCTGTTAGTAACAAAAATAAGAAACAATAGATGGAAGGCACTGATTCAGTGTAAAGGGAATGCTTACACATGCTTAGTGGGAATGTAAACTTGTACAACTGTTCTGGAAAGCAATGTGGAAATTCCTCAAAGCACTAAAAGGAGACCCACCATTTGATCCAGCAGTCCCACTACTGGGTATCTACACAAAGGAAAAGAAGTCATTATATCAAAAAGACACCTGCACATGAATGTTTATCGCAGAAGACTTCACAGTTGCAAAGATATGTAACCAACCTGAATGCCTATCAACTGATGAGTGGATAAGGAAACTGTGGTGTGTATGTACATACACATACACACACACACACACACACACACCCCATGGAGTACTACTCAGCCATAAAAAGGAATGAGATAATATCTTTTGCAGAAACTTGTATGGAACTGCTGGAGGCCATTATCCTAAGTGAAGTATCTCAGGAAAGTAAAAACAAATACCACATGTTCTCCCTTATAAGTGGAAGCTAAACCAGGCATATATATGTGGTCATAAAGAGGTATAATGGACATTGGAAACTAAGACAGGAGCAGGGTGGTAGAGGGGTGAGGGCTAAAAATCTACCTGCTGGGTACAGTGTACACTATTCTGGTGACAGGTACACTGAAATCCCTGACTTCAGCATGATACAGTTCACCTATGTAACAAAAAATAGTTGTACTCCCTAAATTATTATATCTATCTATCTATCTATCTATCTATCTATCTATCTATCTATCTATGTCCCTCCCGCCCAATTCAGGTTAAACTTCTCCAGGATGTCTTTCTTTGATAACTCTAGACAAAATTTTTCTCTTTTCTGAGCTGTTAGCAGTTATTTGGTGCTCAGTTACATATTACCCTGTGACAGCTATTGTCTTCAATTACTGATTTACTTGGTGTTGTGATTTAAATGTTTATAAATACATATGTTAATATATCTTACCCCCCCTCATGAGGATAGAGTTAGTATGTTTTAGTGTTTCCCCTACAACACTTAGAGTCATCCTTTGTAGAACCCCTGTAGATGCTTTATGAATAAATGAATGTATTAAGTGATAATTACCTTTTAAATTATCAGTAAACCATAAATTCTTCCAGGCAGATGAACATACCTATTTAAAAGATGATTTTAACTTCAGTTTGGGAATTCTCTTTTGTAACTAACTTGAATACATTGCACTCTAGTGTAAAGATTCTTTTTATATGTTTATTTTTTATTTGAATTTATTTTTTATTTTATTTATTTTTTATTTCAGGATATTATGGGGGTATAAAAGTTTAGGTTACGTATATTGCCCTCCCCCCCCCAGTCAGAGCTTCAAGCATGTCCATCCCCTAGACGGTGCACATCGCACTCAGTATGTATGTATACACTCATCCCCCCCCATCTGCCCGACACCCGATTAATGTTATTGCTAAATGTGCTCTTAGGTGATGATCAATGAAACCAATTTGATGGTGAGTACATGTGGTGCTTATTTTTCCATTCTTGGGATACTTCACTTAGTAGAATGGGTTCCAACTCTTTCCAGGAAAATATAAGAGGTGCTGTATCACCATCGTTTCTTGTAGCTGAGTAGTACTCCTTGGTATACATATACCACATTTTATTAATCCACTCATGTATTGATGGGCACTTGCGTTGTTTCCACATCTTTGCAATTGTGAATTGTGCTGTTATAAACATTCAAGTGCAGATGTCTTTTTTATAGAATGTCTTTTGTTCTTTTGGGTAGATGCCCAATAATGGGATTGCTGGATCAAATGGTAGAGAGGTACTGCTTATTCTCTCTCCCCACTTCTTAAACACTTCCTACTTTTTTCTTCCAGCTTATTCATAATTGTGGTTCTTACTCAAGGCTCTGTTATTCACTCCTTGCTCTTCTTCTGATATATTCATCCTCTTGGCAAGTTTATCTACTGTCCAGGTTCAACTATCATCTACTTGTAGTTAGTTCCCAAATATATCTTCACATTCCTGCCCAAAGGACCTTAGTACAGTGTTTTCAAATATGGGTAGAATATCATCACTTGGGTATATTTAAGTATTTTACAAAAGAAATTAATCATCTCTTCTACCACCCAAACTACCTACTCTTTTCAATTTCTTTCTCTATTCTTGATATTTTTGTGTGCTTCCATCATCCAGGTTTCCTATGCCTTGGAATCTTTTCAGTCCTTTCTTCTTTACCCTTCATATGCAATCTGTCCCCAAATCCTGTTGAATCTCTCCTTTGAATATCTTTGAGAGTCAATTCCATCTCTCTGTGACCTCAGCATATGACTAGTCTAGGACTTTATCTAGGCCTAAATATTAGATTATTTCTACATTACTACCACAGCCTCCTAATTGCTTCCCCTGGTATTATTATTAGTAAAGATGATGAAAATAATGACTACTAGCATAAAGAGCTGCTGTTTATGAACTCTTGTGTGCTAGAAATTGTACTAATGTATGTTTTCAAGATTAGATCATTTAATTCTCATAACAACCTGATGTATATATTAATATCCCCATTTTAGAGATTAAAAACCTGTGTCTCAGAGTGTATATAACTTGTCCATGGCCTCATAGTTAATAAGTTGAAAAAACTGGGCTTTTAACTTTGAAGCCCATGTATAATAACACATACCCTGCATTTCTCTGCCAGACTAATATACTCTTTTAACTGCACCACTTGCCAGCTCAAGAACATATGGAAATTCCCATTGCCTGGAACAAAGATAAATTCCTTCATCTGGTACCAAAGTCCTCCATGATCCTGTGCCACCATCTCTCCACAGTCTCATTTCTCATGACTCTTAATTTCCTATTCATTGCTCCATCTAAGCTAGCTTGGTGATTGTTTTCTCCTCTGTTTCCAAAGTTCACATCATTGCTTAATGACTTCCTCTAAATCTGGGATACCCTTATCTTACCTCTTCAAATCCTGCCTATATCCCACTTCTCCATGAAGCTTTTTCAAAATAGTCCCACATGCAATGAGGTCTTGTTTCTTTGCTTAAGTGTTCTGCCAATTAGTTTGTATACTATACCACTTAACACTCTGATATACTCTTGTAATACTCTGTAGTATGTGATTCAAGGGAATTTTCTACTTCTAGTAAAATTTGTCTTTGATAACTTTTCTTTTGCCTTACCTCCTTCTCATTCTACTGCCTCCTAGGCATCAAGTGTGTGCATGCTGTTTTCTGGATTTCTAAGCCCTCACCCCCACCCAGATGCTGGTATACCATGCCCAGATTCTTCTCAGGTATTTCCAGGTGGAAGTACCCTCTCATCCACTCACCTTTCGTAATGCCCTTTATCCAAAGTCAGCTATGTAGGTATGAGGAATCTATGCAAAGGTATATGTGATTGATTTTTCTGAGAAGCGTGTATTTGAGCAGTGATTGTTTATGAAGCCATATCTGCTTTGGTATCTGAAATTTCAGAAAGTTGAAAGTGTAGAGTATAGTATAGGGAGGTAAGGGAGGTACAGGATCTCAAGGAGTGGGGAAAGAAAAATGTTGGGGCAGGTAAATCTTCCTGCCACCCATTAAAATGTTATCATGCAGGTCACTTCCAATTCTGCCAAAGTATGAAGTTGGATCTGGCTGTAGAGTGTTTTCAGGTTTTTCCTTTATAGCAGTAGTAGTTCTCTGACTATAGCCTGCAGCTACAAGGTATTGCCTGGATGCTTTCACCAAAAATTGACTAGAGATTAAATAAACGATTTCTCAAAAATGCATCTATATAATTTTTCAGATTCACATGCAGTTTCTATTTAAATACAAATATATTTTAGAGCATGACTGAATTCGTAACAACTTTTGGTCATTAATTTCCATCACAGACAGATCTACAGAATATTGTGATGTTTTACAAGGATCCTTTTTAGAGAATCTATAGCTAGAACTATATCAGAAAATCTTAGAGGGCAAAGATCTTGTCTTCTACTTCCCCAGAACATGCTACAACACTAGTTTGACAGGGCTTTGAACCTCTTGAATGAATGGTAGAAGGAAGAAGTTGGATGAGGAATTTCTTTTTCTGCATCCCAGTCCTTCAATTTATCAAACAGTAGTATTGGGTTAGGTGATGTCTGAGTTCCTTTCTAGCTCTGGCATCCTAGGTTGGTGTGTACTTGGATGTAATTCAAATGCTTAACTGTTTCTTTGGCAGTAGGGAAAGTTTTAGAGAAGCCAACTCTTCTTAGTATGGTTCTTAGCAGCAATGTGTACTTGCTTTATCTGTTCCCCAAAGTGTTATTGAGTCACAGAAAATTGATGGAAGGTTTTAGAAGCTTTCTGAATTTTCAATGCACAACCTTATTGTTTGGAGTGACAAGATAAAGGTACACCACAGAATCACTTGGCAGTCAGTGAATTTTGGATTATCCAGCTCTGTGGAATAAGGCCTCAACCCTTCTGAACACATATTCTTAAGAATTGGAGGTAATACTGTCTCTATAATCATGGAAACCATTCAGTTAGAGGAAGAATAGAAGAAAATGCCTTCTAACAAGTGTGCTTTTGTCTTGCCTGGCCACATTAACACTGCTTTAAAACCTATCAAAAGTGATTAGATTTCAAGTGAGCTACCTCTCTTTGCCTAATTTTGGCACAGAAAATAATTTCTTGCTCATCTGACCAGAGACAGCAGTGAGGAAATAGCAATATTTCTGACAAATGGAAATATCAACCTCTCAGCCTGGATATCCAATTTTCCCCTGGACTCTTTCCCTCTGTAATTTTGGATTTCAGGCTTGAAACTGGAGCACTAATTGGGGGTACTTGATGGCAAGTAACAGTTTGGGAAGGAATTAATCCCGTGCCCACTGCTGCTTTTCAGTTGCTTTAGTCCAGAGGATCTAGAGTAAGAGTTGGATCTCATGTGGGTTGTTCCTGCAAAGTTATTTCTGAATCTTCTAGATTTACAAATCATTTGGTACCCAGCTGTTATGCTGCATGATTCATAGTTATGGGTGCCTTGCTTCAAACGCTCGTCAGCAGTTTCTTCCCTGTGGTTGCCTTGTGATTCAGTTGTTTTCAGTATGATGTGCATCTCCTCACATTCATTTGGACTCTGCCTCCCCCAACTTCTGTTACGGAACAAATGAGTCAGTGTCTAATGGTGCTGGCTTGCCATCCAGTTACTTCAAGTTTCCTCTGGTGGGTGGGTGCCGGAGAACATGGTGCTGCCAGCTCACAGAGGGGGCTGGCTGTCCTGCTGCCAAACTGCCCTGAGAAGGGGGAAACAAATGGCCACATTTTTCAGAATGAATATTCAGGAAGCATTCAGTATAGACAAGGCCAAGGGAAAGGGCATTCTTGTTCAGTAGGTGGCAGTGTGGTCTGGCTTGAAGAAGCACAGCAAATTCATGCATGTATTTGCAGTGCTTTATCCTGATGCCTTTGACAGCTCCAACTTGAGATTTTATTCTGAGTATTTTAGTACCTTTTGTCAAGTACTTTTTCTTAAAAAAAAAACAACACTTCATTTCTTTGGAAACTTCTTTCTGGGTAGTGGGTGGCATGTGTTTGTGGCAAATACTATGATATGAAGCTTTTGGGAACTGGGTGGCTAATTAATGGTTCTTAGTTGGACATCTTGTCAGGTAGGCTGTACTCCTGTTACCCAGCTGTGGTGAGGGGAGTTATTTCCTAATGGATGTGGTGGTTATTTCACTGGCTTTATCAGTGGGGAGCACTTCTTCAGCCCCTATATCTTACTGGTTTCTCTGTTAGAAAGGGAGGCTCCTGAGACCCAGTGTGTCAACTCTGTTGGAGTGCATTCAGCTTTCAGGGTATAGCATACTGGATATGGCTGAGCTGAGAGTGCAGCAGCACAATTTCCTCTGTCAAGGTGAATACAGGACAAATCCCAAACTTTGTCTCTGTACCTTGCCTCCCACTGCAAAGCCCTTTTCAAGAATGGCTTATTTCTCAACACAAGAAGAAATCTTTGAAAAGCTTTGCTTTTTAGTAAGAAGCCTACTCTCCAGCATGAGGCCTAGGTAGGAAGAAGAAAGTATTCCTAACTAGGCCACAGGCAGTGTCATCCTTGGGAGAATTGCTGGCTGTTTGGCTGGGATTGATAAGGTAGAGCAAGGGCTTTACTTTTCTGGTGTTTTTGTTTTATAAGCTTTTCAGAATTATAGATGCTACATCTTGAGTGCATGTTTGAGACCTTGGAGGCCCTGTTTACGTGGCTGTGTTCCTTGTCTCCCATGCTGCTGACCAAATGCTTGCAGATGTGTACACATTATCCTCAGGAGGCCAGGGTGAGGTGGTAGGTGGTTGAGCACAAACTCTCGTCACCTCAGAAAGGATTAGGAGATTCTCAAATTGTATACAGTTGATTTCATTATTCTCAGTAGTAATGTTCTATAATGTTGCCAGGAATGCTGAATTAGGTCAAGTTCCTATAAGCTGATTTGTCAACTTATCAATACATAATTTTGTTTTATGTATGCTTCTGTTTAAAAATCACCTTATTTAATATACTTGATTAATTAACATTGTACTCAGAGTCAACAGCAACATTTGTGCCTAAGTGAAGCTTATCTAAACATGTTTTCTCTGTAAGGCACATCAGAGCCTCTTATATTTAGAAACACTAGACATCACCTTAGCACTATGCTAATGGGCCATTTTAAATAGTGAAATTACCAAGAAAAAACCACAAAATGTGAAAGATTTCACTAAATAGACCATAAGAAAAACACTTGTTTATAGTGTGAGAGCTGAAACAAGGTAGAGTATTGCCTTATTCCATCTCAGCTGGAATATGTACATCAGTGACTCTGTTTTTTTTTTTGCCACTCTGCATACATGTATGCCTGTAAATTACTGTGAAAGTACCATGAGTATTGATTTGGGGGGCTTACAAATAAATTTTATGAAATAGGCAATTTTACAAATATAGAATTGGTGAATAATGAGGATCAACTGCATTTACCTGATGATGGGTTGGTGGCATTATCTATATTTTAACTATTAGAATTTTTAGTCTTATCCACATTCCTCCATTATGGTATACCAGGCTGATATGAATTAAGCAATGGTCAGTTAATCAGATCATGAGGATTAGTTTTTAAGAAACTGATTAGGGTGAGCAGACTTCCACAAACAGTATTGATCTGTTGGTTTTTCAAATGTATGAGTTAGCAATTTATTGGTCAGCAATTCTATGGACTAGTTAAGTTAGGTTTAAAGATAGTGTTGGAGTAGAAAAATCTAAATCATGTTTAGAAATTCAGGAAGACTACTTTACATACATATACTTGACTTTGGGTGTTTAAGATCAAATTTGTGGTTTTAACTCAAAAACTATGGATGAAGGCCTGGACCTAAAAGGTCAACTTGATGACATTTAGTAAGTCAGCAAGCCTCTATATTCTTCTGTTCTTTTCTGTACAAGGAAAACAAACAATACAAAATTAGTCTGATCTGTAAATTGTCAGTAAAAAAAAAATACTTCTACTATTAAAAAGTTAGTGACTTCCCAAGAGAACCTCATTCTTCTGCTGGACCATAATAATTCTTAGAAATATATTTCTCATTTTTAGTTAAGATTTGATACCTATGACTTCTGCCCCTAGAGCCACATAGGACATTAGAATAATATCTCTTTCATATGGTAGCGCTGAACTCATACATTCATCTGGAACCTATTATATATTAGGCATTATGGTAGAACTTGGGTGTATATGAATGATTAAAAGATACAAAATCCATGAGTTTCATGGATCTTGTGTCTTATCTGAGTCTTGTTCTTCATGTTAAATATCTCTAGTATCTTGAACTTTTGTACACATGGCATGGTTTGGAGTCCTCTGACAACCTTGGTCACCTTCCTCTGGACATGTTATCACTTTCCCTTTAGAAAAGTGAGTCCCAAATCAAGAATGATCTGACAAATGGTTAAGAGCTATCTAGGTTCACATAGCAGCTCTGTGTCTTACTGTGTTATACTGAGTAAGGTATGTAACCTCTCTATGCCTCCACTTTCTCTTCTGTAAAATGGGAATAATGTAGTCCCTGGACTGTTATGAGGATTAAACAATATAATGTCCATATAAAGCACTTAGTGCAGTATTTGACATGTAAGTGCCTAATAAAGAATAAAACACCATTTTTTTTAATATTTTTTAAATAGTATAAGATGGTATGAGCATTTTTGGTAAATACATTCTACTGTTATTGCCTCTGGAGGTTTCAATCACCTCAAACCCCGAAAGTCAATTTCTGTCTTCAAGGGAAATTACTTCTTCTGTCTTCTAGAGCTGTGCTCAGATGTCAAGCCTCTATCAACTTCCTTAAGACACATTTTGACCAACTGTTTCTGTTTGACTGGCTTCTGTGTCATCTTCCTTAGAGATTGATGTAATTTCAGTGCCAGGGTTGATGTCCTTGACTTGACTTTTCTTTATCTGTGGGTTTGCTATGAATATGGAAATATGGCTTGTGGCCTCCCTCAGCTTTAGAATCTTCTCTGTAGATGAACAGATTATAAATATAACACCTCAAGCAATAGGAGGAAAATGTTGCCCATTCTATTTGTGCCTTGCTTTATTATGTTTAGTAAGCCTTTAATGAATATGCCTTTACAAGATGATGGTTGAATAAAATTAATCCCCTTTCTTAATATGGTCATTTAATGACGGATTAGCTGCCTTTGCCTGCTCCATCATTTGGTTTTAGAATTTTATCTAGACTGCTATTTCTGATTTTGTCTTGAATGCACGCGCACACACACAAATACACATATAATTTCCCAGCCCCCTCACTCTTTTCTAAATCTTTGGCAATAACTCAGAGGGTGAGGAATCTTAAGTGGGAATGGGGGTAGGAAGAGGAGGGAGATTTGAGCTGTGACTTTATAGATTATGTAGATGAGTATAACCCTGTGGAGAGGACTTTTTATCAGTGATTCTGGGCCAGACTTAAATCAGGAACATAGCAAAACAGACCTGACGGTGTGCTGTAGATCTGGATTCTTTTTTTATGCCCATTTCAGTTGATCCCTGAGAAAAACCTTATCTATTCATGTGGCCCATAGTTAGCCCTCTCTAGACACAACTATTTATGGGTTACCTTGATGCCTAAAATCACCAACACTATTAGAGTCATTTTTCTCTAGCTAACATATTATCAGTGTCCATGACCATTCATTGCTTACAAGTGTTCACCAGGAGATTTGCATCTTCTGGTGATAGAGGAGGTCAGCAGAGAAGAAAAACATGCAGGCCAATTGGGGAAATGGGAAATTAGAAGCAGTATCAGGGCACTGGTGTGAGAAAAAGCAGTACAGAAAAAGAGGCAAGTGGAGGGTAGAAACAATATTCATTTAATTGCTTAGGGCCTGTTTACTCTTAGAACTGGGCAAGAGGTGCTATAGCCTTGGGCTTCATGCTCTAAAAGGCCCCCCTCTGGCCCTCTTTTAACCATACTTCTCTCCATAGGGAAGGGGCTTTGTGCTGCCAGTGTGTGTGCCCCTAAGCCTGAGGAAAATTCTTTGCAGAGGGGAATATATAGTCTAGAGGTGCCGGATACACTGTAGGACACCCTGTATTTTTATTTACTGAATCTGGAAACCTTAGTATGGATTTGTGCATTGGACTTTCGACATGGATATGTGTGAGACCCCTCACTCTGTGGGACAGAGCCAGGGATAGGAAAATAAGACAGCAAGTCATTGACCTGGGACCACCTCTCTCTACATTGAAAAAATTCTGTTGCAGAACTCTGGGGAACCTGAGAACTAAAAATTTGAACCTGCCATTCAAAGTTATTATGAAGTATATTTTTCAAGGTATGAGGAGGGAACATATTTAATTACTCTTAAATTTCAACGTATATATATACATATTTTTTTTGAGACAGAGTCTCACTCTGTTGCCTGGGCTAGAGTGAGTGCTGTGGCGTCAGCCTAGTTCACAGCAACCTCAAACTCCTGGGCTCAAGCGATCCTTCTCCCTCAGCTTCCGAGTAGCTGGGACTACAGACATGTGCCACCATGCCCGGCTAATTTTTTCTATATATATTTTTAGTTGGCCATATAATTTATTTCTATTTTTGGTAGAGGCGGGGTCTCTCTCTTGCTCAGGCTGGTCTCGAACTCCTGACCTTGAGCGATCCACCCGCCTCGGCCTCCCAGAGTGCTAGGATTACAGGCGTGAGCCACCGCACCCGGCCTATATTTTTAAAATATGTAGATAGCTGGTATGGTGGCCTCCATTTATACTCTTGTCCCAGGCTTTGGGACTAGTATTCACAAGTACTAGTCAAGGGTCTTTAATAATGGCAACAAATTACCAAATGAAATTCTGTGCCATATGCTTTAGATCCATAGTCTTATTTAATTCTCATAATGACTCTGTGAGTTTGCACTATTAGTCTCTCCATTTAACAGATAAGACAACTGAAGTTCAGCACATTGAAATAACTTATGCAACATCAAAGAGTAAATGGCAGCACTGAGATTGAATCTCAAACCTTAGATTGAGTGAATATAATAAGTTTTGGATCCACATTGGTTGAGTCAGACTCCTGTCTCTGCAACTTGCTAGCTCTTTGATCTTGTTCAAGTTATTAACGTTTCAGTGTCTCAGTTTCTTGAGCTGCAAAATGTAGGGGGGCATGTGATAGTAATAGTACCTACCTTATATGATTGCTGGGAGAATTTAGAAAACTCTTACATGTTAAAGTGCTTAGCCAATGCCTGGAAAATCAAAGAGCTGAAAAATGTTAGCAATTATTGTCAACAGTAGTACTAATAATAGTAGCAGTAGCAACATTAAATTGAGGTATAAGCATGGTATGGGTATAGTATTGTCTTACTTATTGTTGTATAACAAATTATCCAAAAACTTAGTAGCTTAAAACACCACAAATTTATTTTCTTACTGTCTTTCTGTGGGCCAAAAATTCAGGCACAGCTTAGCTGGATCGTCTAGCTCAGGGTCTTTAACAGGCTATAATCAAGTCGTTACTTGGGAAAGATCTTCCAAGATCACACATGTGGCTGGTAGCAGGTCTCTGTTCCTTGATGACTATTGGCTAGAGGTATCTCAGTTCATTGGCACATGGGCCTCTCCAAAGATGAGCTTACAAGATGGCAGCTGATTTCCCTCAGAGAACGCTGATGAGAGAATGCTAGGTAAGATACAAGTCACAGTCTTTTGTAACCTGATAATGGACGTGACATCCTATAACTTTTGCCATATCCTGTTCATTGGAAGCAAGTTGTTATAGGAGGGGATTAATAGGCACGAATACCAGGAAGCAGGGATCATTAGGGGCTATAGTTGAAAGCTGCCTGGCACAGGTAGATGGCATTATGCCAGGGGAGTATTAGGCACCATGGGATAAACATGATGCATCTCTTCCAGAGAGGCAGTTTCACTGTGCATCAAATGCAACTTTAAGTCAAAATGCAGCTGCATCGTGTAATAGAAAATAAAATTCACATATATTAAAAATTAATAAGAACATGAGATACTAAAGATACCTTATGTTTGTGGCTGCTGTTTTGGCTGTATTGGCTCCTGAACGTACACTGACTCTACTTCAGTGATTCTCAGACCAAGAGAAAAAAAATATTCATTCTGAAAAGGTTTATTGTGAAGGTGTATACATTTTCTCTGTGTTCCCCAGCACTCTTTTGCTTCTGCTCCTTCTAAAACAAATTGATCTGGTCTTTTCTGTTGCCTCAGCTCTGTAAGATTAGAGGGAGAATGGGAAAATACAGTGTCCAGTGCAGCGGTCTTCAACTTTGGTTGCATATTAGAATCACCTTTGAAATTTTTGAAAAATAATGATGTCAGAGTCTCTCCTCCAGAGATTGTTGTTAATAAACAATGTTTAGGAAAAATGATATCACATGTTAACCATTTATTTATTAGGATGATGGAGGGATTGATTTGCTTGGTGTACTTGGTGACTTTCGCCACTGAAAATGATGATAGTATTTTGTGTACTTACATAGCAGGCAGGTGCCGTACTGGAAGCTTTATGTGCGGTACCTCTCTTAATCATCACAAAAATCTTGCTATCCCCATTCTACAAAGAACTTGAATCCATGTTAAGTAATCTGTTCAAGGTTACAAAGCTCACAAGTAGTAGATAATTATAGTGAATACTTATATAATGCTCAGTTTGCGATACTCACTTTTACAAACATGTTTTACAGAATTATTTAATCTTTGCAACAGCCCAGCGGAAGTACGGTTATTATTGCTATGTGACATAAGTGGAAAGTAAGGAATGCAGAGATTAAGTGACTTGTCTAAGATCATACAGCTAGAACATAACAGAGCTAGTATTCAAACTCAGGCTATCTGGCCCCAGAATCCACCCTCCTAACCAGTCTGCTTACTGCTTCTTGTATAGTAGCCAAACTCAAGTAATCCTAATCTAGATTCTAAATCCAATGCTCATAACTGCCATGCTATCTTGCCTCAGAAAACTGGCATCTAATGTTTATTTATTATGATGTGATGAACATGAAGTAAGGCCTTTATTTTCATTACCTTATTTAATCTTTATAATAGCTGTGCAATATTAGTACATGATACAATCATACAGTAAGGCCTGGGAATCATATATAGCAGGTTCTAAAGGTCAGGTTCCCTCCCCACCCCAAAAATAATCTGCCTGCAGAGACTGAATTTCTGGCCTACCTCTCCACTAGTTAACTGTGAGACCTTGGGCAATTAACGTAACCTAGCCCTGCTTCAGTTTCCCAATATTTAAAATGGAAATAATAATAATGCCTTCCTTGGTTACTTCAAAGTCCTATTGTAAGTATTAAATCAGAAAGAGTATGAATGTGAAATTACTCTACTAAATACAAGGTGCCAAACAAATGTGAGGTGTGTTTTTGTTATGACTCATTTCTCACATTCTTTGCTCTAAACAGGAAAATCTTGGCCATGAAGATGGACTAAGAGCAGGCATATCAAGAGGTTGATAGAGTTCCCCTTAGGCTAACTATGGGGACAGCTCCTGGGAGTCTGGAGCAGTATAGGGAAAAGGTAGCAACTGGCAAGGCCCTGGGAAACTTACTGCCTAAACTTTCAGTAGCAAGCAGGTGGGGAGAAACTAATCTGCATTTTTTGGACAGATTAAAGTTGGAACAAGGGAAAGAGATGTCATTCTCAGAAGGTGTAGAGCATAGAAACTGAGAACAAGCCACTGGTGATTGTGATGGGGTCTGTCAGGGTAGGAGAACTGAAGAAGAGAATAATGTCAAACCCGAAGTGAAGAAATACAAGCAAAAAGCAGAGTTGAGTTACAAATGAAGTTGAGTCAGGTTTTCAGAGCCTCTGGGTGGAATTCAGGCGCACAGCCAGGGCCTAGGAGTCTGTAAGGGAAGTTATTCTGACATTGTGAATGAGAATGAAGGGGAAGAGGGGCTTTCTAAGAAACTAAGCTAGCGCTCCAGGTCACAACTTTCAAATCTTAAAAGCATCTTGCCCTGATCATGCTGGGGAATGGGAAAGAATCTGAAAATTCTGTGATAATTACTACTTATGAGTCTTCATGCATTTTAGTTTCCCTTGCGTGAGATCTCCTTCATTCTTTCCTCTGCTAATATGAATTGACCATACTCCAAAACTTTGCTGGAATTCTCAGTACAATTTGTTAATTTCCTAGATAAATTCTTTGATAACAGGGGCTATAGGGTCACCCCGTGTAGAGTATTCCTCAAATCTGTATTGTCTTAGAGATTATTTGGCTGTAAATAACAGAATCTCCCCCTCCAAATGAATTTACATAAAATAGAGGAATACATTCTAATGATGCAGAGCTATCTGACAATACCTAAGGGAAAGGCAGGCAACCAGCTTCATGAGGGACTAGAATCAGGACTTGGAAAGCCATCTGAACCTAAAGCAGCTACTCCCTCATATTTACGTATTTTTATCTGGGGATATATGGTCCCTCATCTGCAAATAAGCTTTGCATTGCCCTTTCATTTCATAGCAGGAGGAAATGTCCAAATGTCCATTATGGACTTACTAGGCCATCTAGTATAAGTATCAATAAAGACTAATAAGCATCTAAGACTCAATTCTAAATTTTTGGGAGGAGGAATATGATTGTTTCCCCTTGGGTCCTGTTCTACACCTAGCTTAATCTAGCTGTGATTATTGAAGTAGACCTTTTGCTTACTCAACAGGAATCCATACAGTAGATTCTCCAAGATGGATGGCAAAGACTATTAGTTATCCTCAAATTTCCCTTGCTCTTAAATTTTTTAAATAGGATTTTTATTTTTTACCTGGGCATCATGGCCACTCAGAATAAAGACTGCATGCCCCAGACTCCCTGGTCGTTAGGTGTGGCTATATGAGTAAGCTTGGTCAATGAGATATGAGAGTACTATGTGTAATTCCTTTTTGTGCCTTTACATGAAAGGAGAGGCTATTCCCTTCATCACTTTCCCTTCCCATTAATTGGAATGTGGATGTGGCAGTGAGACATCTGGATGATGTGGGTAAACCTTATGGATATTGGAGCAATAAGACAAAAGGAGCCCTGATCCCTGACACTATCTAGCTACCATGTCAGCTGTGGTCTGCCTATGCCTGGACTGTTAACAAGACAATTAAAACATCTTTTATCTTGAAAAGACATTGTTATTTGGGACCTCTGTTTCAGCAGACAAACATAAATCTTATGACAGACAGAAACCTGAAAAGTTTCTGTAAGAAGGGATGTGGTGACATGAAGGAACTCATTGATTCAGGAGATTATAGCCATTTTTGCATGGTAGAAATTGGGCCTTCTGTGACTATCAGTTTAGGTCATATGCTGAATTTCATAGCCTGAGAATGAAGGACATTTATGGACACGTAGCAGGTGTTCAATAAATACATAAATGCAATTCAGGACACACAAGAGGCATGGAGGAGCTTCAAAATATGGGCAGGTGATAGAGATTAGACTTCTGGGATAAGAGAAGATAGTCATACCAGGTATACCTATGTATTTTTCCCTAGATATTGATGAAATAGATGAGGCTTTGATAGGGAGCCATCACATCATCTCCAGTGTCAAAATGGAAATGCTGACACAGGCAAAGGGAAATAGGCTGTTTAAATGGTCTTAGAAGTATGGAGAAGACTCAAGAAAGAGACATTCTCCTAGGTTCTAGTCCTGGTTCTGCCAGTCTCTGTCATCATGAGAGATGAGAAAATGTATAAATAAAGTACAAAATCTTATGTCCTTTATGAGATGCCTCATTTCAAGTATCTATGGAAAAATAAAAATAAATGAGCTATTGTTGTTTTTCATAAAATAGAAGGGACCTTAGAGGACAAGTCCATCTCCTAATTCATGCTCTGTTATTCTTCTGGCTTAAGTGGTCACCCAGCCTCTGCTTGTAAAC
Organism: Lemur catta; assembly: GCF_020740605.2. Taxonomy (NCBI): domain Eukaryota; kingdom Metazoa; phylum Chordata; class Mammalia; order Primates; family Lemuridae; genus Lemur; species Lemur catta. The sequence goes on from NC_059155.1 coordinate 22,223,646, forward strand.
AAATAACTCATTATTATTCAGTGGTGGGCAGTACAATTTGAAGGTGTTTTCTTGTGTTATATACCAAAAGTATAACTTCCACACATTGATCCTGGTTCTTCCTATTGGGGTGATCCCAAAATGGCTCCACCCGGAATTACCACAATATAGCATAGTGGTTAAGAGCGTAGGGTATGGATTCAGACTTATAGTTACTGGTTGAAATCCTGGTCCAACCATCTATTAGCAGTATGGCCTCAGGCAAGTAACTTAAGCTGAAACTCAGTTTCCTCATCTGCAAACTTGGTGTAATAGTATCTTCATCAGGGGGTTGTGAGCATTTAGCATAGTCCCTTGCATTTGTAAGTATTTTTAAAAGATGGTACCTGCTATCAGTAATGTGAATACCACTAAAGAATAATAATATGCCCTATGTATTTTTCATTGGACAGCACTGCATATATTTGGAAAGAGTTGTCTCCAGGCTAGACATTCTCAGTCCTTTCAAGTCAGCTTCCTGTGACATGGTTTCTAGACTGTTCCCCATCCTGGTTTCTCATGTTAGTTTAATAAATGTTTCTCATTGGTGATGCTATTTAAATTTTAGTCAAGAAAATTATGCATACATGGAAGATCCTCTTGCACACTGCAAGGTGTTTAGCACCTCTGGCCCCTGCCCATTGGATGTTAGTAATGCTCCCCAGTCATTGTGACAACCCCAAATGACCCCAACATATTTCCGTATGTCCCCAGAAGGAAATACTGTCTCTAGATGAGAATCATCCTAACCAAATAGAATTGCTATGGAGAAGGGCCACTATTTTTTTGGAGCAATTATCTAATACAGCCTATTTATTAGCTTTGTAATGACTTATAATACATTTCTTTTGAAGCAGTTACATTTGCAGTTTTGAGGAGCCACAACACACGGTTGACTCAACTGAATTTGTTGTCAACAGAGACTTCTAAAAAATTTCCATGTGTCAAGTCTTCCTGTTTTGTTATACATTTGGTTTTTGGAACAAAAGTGTGGTATACAACTTCATTCCTCTTTTGCTTCAAGAACTTCTTACATTTTGATTCTATCAACCAGTATATTTGCTCTTTGTTCAAACCACTCTTCACCTGGAATTTTGACCAGCAGTGTCTTTATATCTTCTTTCAAGTTATTGATTGCCATGTTGTATAGGAATAGCTGAAGGGCAAGGGATCTATGTGTTACTGTAGACCTCCTCCCAGGTTGACATTGAGCCATTAGTCAGCATCATTCAGTTAAGGTTGCACCTAACCATATTGCTGTTCAGAAATCCTGCATTTCTTCACCTGGCCCATAAAGGTAGCATGCAATTTCTTTTTTAAAAATAAAATGCCTTGATACAATCAAGAATCCCTTTGGCAACTGCTTTTTTTCTGATCTGCCACTTCCAAGTACTTTGCATACAACTATCAATTACAAGTTTCTTCATTTTATAGACCAGTTCTATTAGCGATTAGATACTACATTGAAATAGTAAATTTGATAAGTGATTTATGGTTAGAGATTTTATTGCCTCCAATACCCATGAGTAATATCAAGATATACCTTAACGTGCCAGATGAAAACTTGGAATTAGTCCTGGTTTTGAGTGGAGTCTCTGACTTCAGGGTACCTGAGAGGGGTTGTAATCCTTTCTCCCCCCAAAAAATTTTTCACTAAAGCCAGAAATCTCTTCAATAGGAGACCCACAAAAAAAGCTTGTCATTCCACAAGGACAGAGAGGCCTTGGAATTTACCCACTACTGGGAAATGAACATGGTATACTACTCTAATTGAAGTGTTAATGAATGACATTGCAGTTTCTTTTATGAGAGCAGATTTTGATAAAAGCAGGGGGAGGGGAGAGGATGAAGACACTGGTTCCCTGGTTAGGGGAAAGATTGATTTTAGAAGGTAGGCAAGTAGGAAGAACAAAAGTACAGAAAAGGGAGATGAGATAGGGATCATAGAAAATTTCTCTATTTGGTAGGAGTTTGATACACCTGTCTTCTACCAGATTTCCACAGAGCATGAAATTTCTACCCATTAGAATTACTTTTTGAAGATTTTTAGAAACATGAAATTTCACTGTGTTAGACAAGTCTGTTTTCTGGGACAGTTAACATACTATTTATCTGATTCTAGCCTGCAATCACCTAGCAGAGAGCAGGTGTTAAAGCCAGAGGGCTTCCTGAGAAGCCAGGGGTGGAGAGCAGGAGGACAGTGAATACTTGGGGGAGGTGGGAGCCCAAAGGGCCTAAAGGGGCACAGTAATAGGAGCAACTGGGTTTCCAAAGACCTAGATTATCTAATTAGCAATTTCAGGGTGTTGCCCAGGGCATGACTCTCCATATGGCCAGAACATGCACCCCTCCTTTCATTTGGACACAGATCCAGGCCTGGAAGTAAGTTTCCCCTGGGGCAGCTCTGCTTCTCCAGTTTTTCTCTAGTTTGCATTTCTGCTTTTGCATGCTTTTGCACAAATGCTTTCTTGGCAGTATAGTTTTTGCATACTTTTCTCTAAAGGTTGGACATTGATAAATTTGGCTGTACTTCTTATGGTATGTGCAGCGTTAAAGAATCTGCCTGTGTGTCTTTTTCCTTCTTTCCTTTACATCTTGCAGTTTGAAACTGAAATTGGTCATCTGGCTGAGTGGCAAAGAGAGCTCTTTTACTCTTGACCAGTGCTTGAAGGGAGTATGAGTTGGCCCCCATCTCCTCAGCCCACCTCTTCCTTGCCTCAGCCCTTGGCTGCCTCAGCTGCCTTGCCTGCTGGGACTGAATTATGGACTCTAACTAAGGGAGCTACAAATGATTGTCAAAGAGATGAAGTGAATTAATGGTGAGCCAGGTCTGGAACCCAAGTCTCCTGACCCCCTAGTCCATGGTTCTTTCTGTAGTACCATTCTGCTGAGAACGTTCATGGAAATGTTTCTGATGCTGCCACAGCTGTGCTGCTATCTCTTTTGCCTATTAGAATTGCCACCCCCAGTACCTAAGAGGCATCCAAGATAGATGGCAGCAGAAAGGATGGCAAAGGACGATTTATTGACTGAATAGCCATATTCTCCAACACTTAGATATTTTTCTCTTGTAGGCATGCTTGATGCAAAGGAAGTCAAGTTGAATTTCAGTTCTCTACCACTTGCTCCCATTTCTCCCTTTTTTCATCTGCTTTTGTCATAACTGGTCTCATCCTGTGCCTATACACAATTACCTTAGACTACCAGTGGGCTGACTAAGGTCTCTTTATTGTTGTTCTCCTACCCCAACAGTACCTCAAGTTTCAGTCTTCCTCTTTTTTGCATCCCAAGCAGGGATCCTACACAAAATTCAGCTTAGTTGGTAGTCCACCTTTGTTAAACAGCCACTAGGAGTCAATGGGTCAATGTATTCATATTATGTGATTTTTCACAATGGGCTATTAGAGGCAATAGCTTAACTGAAGGCATCTGAACCATTCAGAGTACTTGATAAAATATGTGCATTATTAGGGCCTACCACAGATTTTCTAAATCAGAAACACATCGGGCAGGACCTGGGAATCTGCATTTTAATGGAATTTTTAAGTGATTCCGAAACATACTAACAGTTGAAAGTACCCTATGTTGTGTGTAGAATTAAAGTATTTGTTGCAGGTGTGCAAATATGTTAACAGGTAGAAATGGGTATTGTTGAGCTGACTGAACTTTTGCCTTTAAAATTGCATTTCATGTGTCATTTTTGCCCCCCCGCCCTGACTCACACCAAATACATACAGTGGACCAGGATCCATGTCTGAGTCTGGATTTGTCTTCCCAAGAATCTTGGGTTCCTTCTTTTGTATGTTGGAGTTACGTATATAACCTGTGACCTCTGGAATGTTTTTTTTTCTGGGAAAAATTCTAATCTCCATGTCTAACTACATTGTATGGCACACACTATGTTAAACAAATGTCTATTAAATATATGACTGGGTGTTCTACATTGCAGAAGGCACTCAATTTCATCATAACAAGGCAACATAATTCATTCCTGTATGATTTGAAAGCAGCTAAGACTTGAAAGAAGAGAGGGAGATTGGTAGGTAAGTGGGAAGTCTTCAAGGATGACTGTATTTTATTTCCCATCTTATAGTATTGTTCTCCTCTCTGGAGAGATTCACGTTTCATGTGTATCCTGGAAAGTGCAATAGGAAGAAGAAGAAAATAAGAATAGATTGTAAAGATGTGTCCCCTTGGGCTCCAGTGTAATCTTGTCACATGGGCAAATGTTTTAAAACTCAGGTATCTGGATTCACTGAAGAGATACATAGTAAATAAAAATATGACTCAAATGCCACCTTGCAGCTAGGTGGACTATTTTCTGCCTGTTCTCAGAATTGGTGCAATAACTTATCTATTGAATTTCATGTTCCTGCAGTGGATAGGTCCTCTCTGATTGTGAAGAAGCCAGGCTTAGCTAAGTAAGGAATCTCTGCTCTTGATAAAAACTGCAGAGCTGCTCAGTGGCCATGCTGTAGTTTGTGCAAGGGTAATCAATGACCCTAAAGTAACACCCTTGGTCTATTCTACGTTGTTTTCAAGTGAGAGGCATTGCCCATCAAATAAAATGATTAGATTTGGGCTCAGTCTGCTGGCTCACACCTGTAATCCCAGTACTTTGGGAGGCCAAGGCGGTACGATCACTTGAAGCCAGGAGTTTGAGACCAGTCTGGGCAACATAGCTAAGAACTATGTTTCTACAAAAACAAAATTAAGAAAATTAGCTGGGAGTGGTAGTGTGTGCCTGTAGTCCTAGATACTTGGGGGAGGTTGAAGTGAGAGGATTCGTTGAGCCTAGAAGTTCAAGGTTACAGTGAGCTGTGATTGTGCCCCTGCACTCTAGTCTGGGTAACAGAATGAGACCCTCTCTCTTTGGGAAAAAATGGATTTGAATTTGTGGGAAGTATCTATCTAAATTCCATGTTTTTACTAGGGTCCTCACAATACTCTTATGGGAAGATTCACTGGAATCTTTGATGTATTTATACCATAATGCTAATTTTGGCCAAGGGAGTGAAACTGGTGATCATTCTAAATGAAATAGGAAAGTAGACAATTATATGTACTTATCAAAGCTCAAATGGAGACACTGACCTATTTTCAAACAGATCTGTCCTTTGACAAATTCATCTACCTACCCATACATAGAAAATCTTCATTCAAGTGTTTAAAATTATCACCCCTTTATTGGATGTGTAGCATGTGAATATTTTCTCCTATTCTGTAGGTTGTCTGTTTGCTCTCATGATAGTTTCCTTGGCTATGCAGAAGCTTTTTAATTTGATCAGATCCCATTTATTTATTTATTTTTATTTATTTTTTATTATTATTTCAGCATATTGTGGGGGTACAAAAGTTTAGGTTGCGTATATTGCCCTTGCCCCCTACGCCCCCCGAGTCAGAGCTTCAAACCTGTCCAACCCCTAGAGAGTGAGCATTGCACTCATTATGTATGTATACACCCATCCCCTCCCCGCCCCACATCTGCCCGACACCCGGTTAATGTTATTCCTGAATGTGCTCTTAGGTGATGATCAGTGAAACCAATTTGATGGTGAGTACACGTGGTGCTTATTTTTCCATTCTTGGGATACTTCACTTAGTAGAATGGGTTCCAGCTCTATCCAGGAGAACGTGAGAGATTCTGTATCCCCATTATTTCTTATAGCTGAGTAATACTCCATGGTATACATATACCACATTTTATTAATCCACTCATGGATTGATGGGCACTTGGGTTGTTCCCACCTCTTTGCAATTGTGAATTGTGCTGCTATAAACATTCGAGTGCAGATGTCTTTTTTATAGAATGTCTTTTGTTCTTTTGGGTAGATGCCCGATAATGGGATTGCTGGATCAAATGGTAGGTCTACTTGTATCTGTTTAAGGTGTCTCCATATTGCTTTCCACAGAGGTTGCACTAGTTTGCAGTCCTACCAGCAGTGTATGAGTGTTTCTGTCTCTCTACGTCCATGCCAACATTTATTGTTATGGGACTTTTTGATAAAAGCCATTCTCACTGGAGTTAAGTGATATCTCATTGTGGTTTTGATTTGCATTTCCCTGATGATTAGAGATGTTGAGCATTTTTTTATATGTTTGTTGGCCATTCTTCTGTCTTCTTTTGAAAAGTTTCTGTTCATGTCCTTTGCCCACTTTTTGATAGGGTTGTTTGAGTTTTTCTTGGTGATTTTCCTGAGTTCTAAATAGATTCTGGTTATCAGTCCTTTATCAGATGTGTAGCATGTGAAATTTTTTTCCCATTCTGTGGATTGTCTATTGACTCTCGTGACAGTTTCTTTGGCTGTGCAGAAGATTTTCAATTTAATCAGGTCCCATTTATTTATTTTTGTTGTTGCTGTGATTGCCTTTGGGGTCTTCATAAATTCTTTGCCTAGGCCAGTGACTATAAGAGTTTTTCCAACATTTTCTTTACCTAGGTAAAGGCAGAAACAAGCCTGAAATACATGTCTCCTGGCTCTTATGCCTAGGGTTTGGCATTTACTAGGCACTCAATTGTTTGTGGGATGATATATCTAAAGGGGGATGGGTGAATCCTGTTAGAAACAATGAGAAGTTGCTCATGTTTTAGTAGACATGAATGCTCTGAAGGAACTCAACAGAAGAAAGCCACGAGAGTCTCCAGCAATTCTTCCCATTTTAACCTCTTAAGGAAAGGCAGTGTATTTGAAATGTCTTCTCTTGTCCCCCGTGTTTCCCTTTACAACAGAGTGCAAATCAGATCTTGTCTCTGAGAACACTCACCTGACTTTACCTCTCTCCATCTGCTGCCAGTGGAGGTGCCAATTACATGGCTCAGTTTGATGATTTCTAACTCAACATTTAAAAAATAAAATTGCCCTTGGGGTGAAACTTGAGTGCCAACTCAACTAGAAACAACTTTCTCAGGCAAGGTAGAAAGTTCTTAAGGTCGTCTCTTAGAACTGAAGTGCTGACAGGACCCAGCTTCTAATGGAATATTTAGAACTACAAGATAGAGGTATCTCTTTAATTGTTAAATA